>NC_060186.1:17495061-17810061 GCF_021184085.1 Oncorhynchus gorbuscha | reverse complement strand
CTATCTCTGGTTATGGTGCCAAGTCTATGTGGACAGAGTAACAAACAAAGTGATGTCCTGTAAACTCATATACCCAAACATCCTCACAGGAAGAAGGTGGCTGTGTCACTGCCTGACATATAACATCACCATCAACATCAGGACCCCCTGGATTAATTCCTCTCATCATCACTGAAAAAACTTTGTGGCTAGTCATAATAAACATGCAATGACACGGGTTCAAAATGTCTCATCCCAAACAACCCTATGATTTTGGTTCTCTTGGCTGGACTCAAAGGAACGTCTACTGTCTGGTAGGTCTGTCTGTTAGAAGAGTCAGTCTCTGGAATAACACATTATGTTTAACCAGTCTCTCTCCCTGACCATCTCATTACTCTTCCACTCACCCTATCCCCTGTTTCCACTCTTCTCTCCCTGACCATCTCATTACTCTTCCACTCAGCCTATCCCCTGTCTCCACTCTTCTCTCCCTGACCATCTCATTACTCTTCCACTCAGCCTATCCCCTGTTTCCACTCTTCTCTCCCTGACCATCTCATTACTCTTCCACTCACCCTATCCCCTGTTTCCACTCTTCTCTCCCTGACCATCTCATTACTCTTCCACTCACCCTATCCCCTGTTTCCACTCTTCTCTCCCTGACCATCTCATTACTCTTCCACTCACCCTATCCCCTGTTTCCACTCTTCTCTCCCTGACCATCTCATTACTCTTCCACTCACCCTATCCCCTGTTTCCACTCTTCTCTCCCTGACCATCTCATTACTCTTCCACTCACCCTATCCCCTGTTTCCACTCTTCTCTCCCTGACCATCTCATTACTCTTCCACTCACCCTATCCCCTGTTTCCACTCTTCTCTCCCTGACCATCTCATTACTCTTCCACTCACCCTATCCCCTGTTTCCACTCTTCTCTCCCTGACCATCTCATTACTCTTCCACTCACCCTATCCCCTGTTTCCACTCTTCTCTCCCTGACCATCTCATCACTCTTCCACTCACCCTATCCCCTGTTTCCACTCTTCTCTCCCTGACCATCTCATTACTCTTCCACTCACCCTATCCCCTGTTTCCACTCTTCTCTCCCTGACCATCTCATTACTCTTCCACTCAGCCTATCCCCTGTTTCCACTCTTCTCTCCCTGACCATCTCATTACTCTTCCACTCACCCTATCCCCTGTTTCCACTCTTCTCTCCCTGACCATCTCATTACTCTTCCACTCAGCCTATCCCCTGTTTCCACTCTTCTCTCCCTGACCATCTCATCACTCTTCCACTCAGCCTATCCCCTGTTTCCACTCTTCTCTCCCTGACCATCTCATTACTCTTCCACTCACCCTATCCCCTGTTTCCACTCTTCTCTCCCTGACCATCTCATTACTCTTCCACTCACCCTATCCCCTGTTTCCACTCTTCTCTCCCTGACCATCTCATTACTCTTCCACTCAGCCTATCCCCTGTTTCCACTCTTCTCTCCCTGACCATCTCATCACTCTTCCACTCAGCCTATCCCCTGTTTCCACTCTTCTCTCCCTGACCATCTCATTACTCTTCCACTCAGCCTATCCCCTGTTTCCACTCTTCTCTCCCTGACCATCTCATTACTCTTCCACTCACCCTATCCCCTGTTTCCACTCTTCTCTCCCTGACCATCTCATTACTCTTCCACTCACCCTATCCCCTGTTTCCACTCTTCTCTCCCTGACCATCTCATCACTCTTCCACTCAGCCTATCCCCTGTTTCCACTCTTATCTTCCTGTCCATCTCTCTGTGTATCCTCTCTACTTTATCTTTCACTCTGCTCCTAATCTCTCCCTCTCTCTCCAGTGGAAACTGCTCTGTGGTCCTCGTTTGACCCTGGCTGTGGTGCCGTGCTAAAGCTTTTACGAGCAGTGCCTTTCGGAACATTTAACTTGTGGACGGACTTCTTCCTCTCACTATGCTCCTCCTCACGCTTCACGACTCAGGCTGACCACTGAGATGGTGAGAGAGAGAGAGAGAGAGAGAGAGAGAGAGAGAGAGAGAGAGAGAGAGAGAGAGAGAGAGAGAGAGAGAGAGAGAGAGAGAGAGAGAGAGAGAGAGAGAGAGAGAGAGAGAGAGAGAGAGAGAGAGAGAGAGAGAGAGAGAGAGAGAGAGAGAGAGAGAGAGAGAGAGAGAGAGCAGGCAAGAATGAACAGGAGACAATGAATGGATTCTACTTAAGTGATAATGCCAGAGAAGCTGGTGTTTGTAAGATAGTGGCACGGGTGTTGATAGGCCTTCGTCTCAGGCCTAACAACAACGGCTTCGACGGCATTATCACTTTTGCACAAGAAGATTCCAACATATTCAAATAATGATTGACATATTTTGTTTTTAAATGTAGTTTTGATTCATTTATTCATGCTACTGTATGTCACGCTCCACGACATATAGTCCCGACACAAATCTAGGGTTGATACCCAAGCCGGATGGTCGTTCATTCTGTCTGTTCGGTTGCTAGAGACGTGGCCCAGTCGTTAGGTATTTTTGTTCTATAACTATGTACGCGACCCAGTCCTTCGTTCTACATTTTCCCTTGTCATGATAGCTTGCAAACTTCTTATCCCTTGCTTGCTAGCTGGCTAACTTTGGCTAACACAGTCACGTCAAACAGTGCAACCAGAATAACAGCAATCTAGCTGCATTTGAGTTTGTTTAAGCTGTTTTCTAATGATTGTTTTTACACATCCATAAAAATGAGCTAATGATGTGCTGTTTCGCCTGGCGTTGAACATTTACTCTCTCGCCAGACCACTGTTCAGAAGAAACTGAAGCTGGAATGAAACCGCAAACTAGCTGCACTTAGTGTTTTTCTGTAGACATTTCTTTGTGAATATGCCAGTCTGTCTGTCTGTCTCATCCCAACTCCCGGACACGTTCATTACCATGGAGATTGAATTTCAATATTGAAACAATGTTGCAAGTGTCGGAGAGAGAGACAGCAAGGTTATTACAAATCTCCGCTGTTGAAAACCAAATGCTAGTCTAAAAGAAATGGAAGATCATTTCTAGATGCTTTTTACAGGGACGATCTAGTATATAAATTGCCTGGCTGAGATGATGAGACAGTGGATTGCGCAGTCAGCTGGGACAGAGTAAATAGGCATTTCAAAGTCATAGATTTAGTCGGTGGTAACTTGTGGAATAGACCCCAGCTGGAATGTGGTTTTAACCAATGAGCATCCAGGATTAGACCCATCTGTTTTCTAATCTCAAATACCTGCACTTCTGCTGAGGTTCATTGAATCCAAAGATGGAATGTGGAGCATATCCTCAGCCTCCTGTGATAACCAGTAGAAATAGACAGTACATCAATGCAGTATTCACAGCTGGATTACTGTAGATACATGGAAATATGTGTTGTTTTAGCCAGAATACTATATAACAAAGCAAATGGATTGTTACACCAATATCAGTCCAGGGGTTGTCAGTGTGAGACTGATATTGTCATTAGATTGTATGTGTTTCCACCTTATTAATAGATCTTACATATAGCCCATTCAATTCCCTCTACCCAGACTGCAACACTAAACACTTGGCCCTCTAACAATGAGGCGACATATTCAACTGGCTGTTGAAAAGCTGGACCTTTTTCTAAGTCCTCTGTATCTAAATACTGTACAAGACACAAGAGAAATGCTGGAAGTCTATGGGAGAAGAAACAATATAAATCCAATATAGAGGGATTCCTTTATAAAGAAAGATATTAACAGGGGTGAGGTGTTTCTGGGGGAGGTGGTGGTGGTGGAGGTGGTGGTGGTGGTGGTGGCGGTTGTGGTTCAATCAGAGTTATTATCCTCTCTTGGCTAGCCAGAGTTTCTTATCCCTGGTGGCTGCTAGAGAAGTATGGGGGGGTTCTGGCCCTGCTCTGACATTCCTCTGAGCTGACTGCCTCTGACACATGCTAACAATTAGAGACACTGTTGTAGGGAGAGAGAGAGGGTGAGGAAGACAGGGAGGGAGGAAGAGAGAGAGAGAGAGAGAGAGAGAGAGAGAGAGAGAGAGAGAGAGAGAGAGAGAGAGAGAGAGAGAGAGAGGACATGGAGAGGGCAAGAGAGAGGGTGAGGAAGACAGGGAGAGAGAGAGAGAGAGAGAGAGAGCGAGAGAGAGAGAGAGAGAGAGCGAGAGAGAGAGAGAGAGAGAGAGAGAGAGAGAGAGAGAGAGAGAGAGAGAGAGAGAGAGAGAGAGAGAGAGAGAAGGACATGGAGAGGACGAGAGAGGGAGAGAGGGAGAGATATTGAGATTAAGAGACAGAGACAGAGACCGAGACGAAGAGAGAGAGTTGGAGAGACAAAAACGATGGGGAAAGAGAGAGAGTGGTCTCACTCACTTCCCTCAGCTCCAGTAAAGTAAGAGAGCACTGAGTGTGTTATTCCTGAGAGGAGGAAACCAGTTGAAGGATCTGCAACAGTTAATAATTCCCCATAGGGTCTACTACTACAGAGCCTGAACACTGTCTAACACCAGGAGACCAGGAGCAACTTGGAACCTCTCAGAGTGTTGGGGTAACATTGGGGTAAGGTCACATTTTTATCACACACACCAGAGACTTGCTGAAGGAGTGAGACCATCAACGTAAGGACCAGTCACCACCACCACCCCCTCTCTCTCTCCATACTGCTGTCTCTCTCCCTCTATCCTCCAGCTTCTTTCCCCCTCTCTTTCTCCCCTATCCTCTCCCTGTACTCTCTCCCGCTCTTCCTCCATACTGCTCCCTCCCCCGCAACTCTCTCCCTCCCTCCATCGTGCCCCTTTACTCTCTCTGTCATTGCTCCCCACCACAAAGCACAGTCATGTCAGAGACCCATTACAGAACCACAACATTTAGCCTTGGATAGTGATACAGGAAACAGACACACACATATACACATACACACAGCTACTACTGGAGATACCGCAACTTTCCCCCCTGTTAAATTCACAACTACGATGTGAACCCACAATGGGGTCAATCATACCGCAGTCAAATTACACGGCCAACCAATCAGAGGGCCCTGCTCAACTTCTCTGTTTCTCTCATCAGGATTGAGTCAGAGAGAGGGGATGGAGAGAGATACAGAGATATATATAGAGAGAGAGAGAGAGAGAGAGAGAGAGAGAGAGAGAGAGAGAGAGAGAGAGAGAGAGAGAGAGAGAGAGAGAGAGAGAGAGAGAGAGAGAGAGAGAGGGATGTACTCATTCATCAAAGAGCGAGGGGCTTACTTTATGAGTAAGCGGAGGTCCATCTAATGTCATATGGATGGTCTGTTTGAGTCATAATGATATATACTACTGTGTCTTAGTGCCGGGAAAAGGGATACCCAACTATTCAGGACCCCCACCTAAAACCCTCCTCGGCGCCACACATCTAAGTCATCTCTTCCTCGCAGGCTCGCCCCGTCATACCCTCGTAATCTCCCTCTCCGCTCTCCCGGCCCCCTCTCTCCACAACCTCTCTCCTAACCCCTCTCATTCTCCCCACTTCCCTGCCTCCTCTCTTTTAACTAACCCCTCTTTCACAGTCCTCTCCCCCGCCCCCTTTTTCTGTGCCACTCTGGGGCTGTATGTGGGTCTATTTTAGGCACCTGTTAGTGGAGGGAGCCCAGAGCCCAGCTGTCTGGCCATCAATCAGCCGCCCCCTTCCCCAAATGAGTGAAGCTGACCTGGGCCCGACTGGCCGCTCACTGCCCCTCCAGACTACCAGACTACCAGACAACCAGAGAGCCAGAAGGGCAAACCACCAGAACCAGGGGGGAGGGGGATATCAGTCTTAATTTCCTGTGGCAGTAACCTTCCCCATACTTACTGGACTTCCAACTCTCCATGTCACACACCCTCTAGTCTTCCTTCCCTGCCTGCTGACATCCAGACAACCGGAGAGCCACGATACACACCATGAGTGTGTGTGTATCGTGTGTGTGAGGGAGAAAGACCGAGTGGGTGTGTGACTGTCTGTGTGTGTTCTCCAGCTCTTCTGTTACTCAACACTCCCCTCCACCCCCATAGAGAGAGAGAGCCATGGCAGGTGCCATTCTGGAAGGATCACTCTTATCACCAATGTCACTGAGCCATCCTGGTCCGGCCCTTTCCCAATGACTCTGTCTGCATGTTGACCCATTTCCCACTTTATCACACTGCATCCTGGGTAGCCCTAAGAGATATTGGACCCCTCAAAGCTGACCCAGTTTCAGTTTGTCCTGAGGAGGGATCAACAACATTGTAGTTACTCCACATTACTAACCTAAATGACAGAGTGAAAAGAAGAAAGCCTGTATAGAATACACATATTCCAAAACATGCATCATGTTTCCAACAAGGCACTAAAGTAATAATGCAAAACATTTGACAAAGAAATGAACTTTTTGTACTGAATACAAAGCGTTATGTTTGGGCCAAATCCAACACAACACATAACTGAGTACCACTCTTCAAGCATGGTGTTGGCTGTAGTTTTTTATGGTTAAAAAGTGTTGGAATAGAGCTACTGTAAGCACAGGCAAAATCCTAGAGGAAAACCTGTCTCGGTCTGCTTTCCAACAGACACTGGGAGGCAAAGTCACCTTTCAGCAGGAAAATATCCTAAAACACAAGGCCAAATCTACACTGGAGTTTCTTGCCAAGGCGACACTGAATGTTCCTGAGTGGCCGAGTTATAGTAGACATAAATTGGCTTGAAAATCTATGGCAAGACCTGACAATGGCTGTCTGGCAATGATCAACAACCAACTTGATTGATGCTGAATAATTTTTGGGAAAATAATGGGTATATATTGTACAATCCAGGTATGCTAAGCTCTTAGAGACGTACGTAAAAACAGTCACAGCTGTAGTCGCTTCCAAAGGGGATTCTAACATGTATTGATTTAGGGGATGGAATGCATATGTAATCAAGATATATTACTGCTCATTTTTCATAAATAAAATGAAATATAGAGTTTTGTCAACGTGGAAGAAACAATCTATGACATTTTATTTTATTCGTGAAAAGTAAAACAGTAATATATCTTGTGTGGATCCTTGACAAAAAAAAGCATAATTAAATCCATTTTAATCCCATTTTGAAAACATAACTAAATGTTTAAAAAGTCAAGGGGTGCGAAGACTTTATGAAGGCTCTGTACGTGACAGAAAGTAAACAAAGTGTAATACGAAGAAAACAACAAAGGACAGAGTGGGAACTGGGGTCTGTACCACTGATGGCTCTTCAGATTAGGGGAATGGTACACTGTAAAAAAGAAATGACATACCGTTAAAAAAAGGGTAGATATTGTACTTTTTTTTACAGTAATTTATAGGTAACTGGTTGCCAGTAAATGATGGTAAAATCAACAGGATTTTTTTTTTTACAGAACCTCTAATCATATTGACTGGTCCAGTAGCTGGGACCTTCAGGTATTTCATAGTATTTGGTGGTCTTCACACCTTCAAACAGTTGACACAAGGACAGATCTAACACCAACACAACCTCAGGCAACGCTGAAACAACTGCTGTGTGTGTACCAACCCCTCGCCATTCCATCTTGTTGCCCAACCTGTTTGCAGTCTGTTTTGCTGTTGGTAGGCAGAATGAATGGCAGTTGCCATGCTCTGATCAAGGCTTGGCCAACACAGCCACAACACATCAGCACAACAGATGTGGACAACAAGGTGGGATGCTTTGATGTGCCGCCTTTTCTCGTGAACCCGTTTTAGATTCTGACAATAAATATAATAGCATTGATTGGTTTCAAGGCAGAACGCTCGGCCAAGGACCATTTTCCTTAGAACCACATATTCTCTGAGCACAAGGTGCATTCATAAATCACCGTTATAAGGCTCAGCAACAGAGGAGCTCTCTACAGGGTTAGTCTTAACAGCTGTCTGTCAGGCTGGCTGCTGCATCATCATCATCATCATATGCCACCAGGGGGTATTTTCACAGTCCCCAAATCCAGAACAAATTCAAGAAACCGTAGAGCCCATATTGCATGGAACTTCCTTCCATCTCATATTGCTAAAAAAAAACAGCAAACTTGTTTTTTCTTAAAAACAGATAAAGCAACAACTCACGGCATAACACGCCTCATCCCTATTTGACCTAGATAGTTTGTGTGGATCCATTTTTTTATTTAACTCGGCAAGTCAGTTAAGAGTTCATTCTTATTTACAATGGCGGCCTACAGTGGGTTAACTGCCTTGTTCAGGGGTAGAACGACAGAGTTTTACCTTGTCAGCTCAGGGATTCAATCTAGCAACCGTTTGGTTACTGGCCCAACATTCTAACCACTAGGCCAACCATGTCGCTAATAACATTGTTCAGTCCTTGAGCTGTTCTTGTCTATTGATGTTCTGTATTGTGTCATGTTTCATTTTTTTGTGTGGACCCCAGGAAGAGTAGCTGCTGCTTTTGCAACAGCTAATGGGGATCCTAATACAATAACAAAAATAATATCAAAAATACCCCAAAAATCATCATAATCCACTTTAGATCCAGTCAAGCTGAGCCCCTGTCTCTCTGATGTTGTTATTGGTTCTCCAAGAACATATCCTACATCCTGGAGCCTCTGGTTCTATAAGACCTGGTGGGTAAATGTCATCAGATAAGATCAAATGTGAGTGACGTACGCTGAGTGTACAAAACATTAAGAACACCTGTATAGACTGACCAGGTGATTCCAGGAGAAAGCTATGATCCCTTATTCATTTCACCTGGCAAATCCACTTCAATCAATGTAGATGAACGGGAGGACACAGGTTAAAGAAGGATTTTTAAGCCTTGAAAGAATTGAGATATGGATTGGGTGTGTGCCATTCAGAGGGTGAAGGGGCAAGACAAAATATTTGTGTGCCTTTTGAATGGGATATATGTAAATGCTTTGCAGACTACTTGTTACTTATTAATCTTTATTTCACATATTTGAACACATAGAGATGCCAAATTATTGCACCGAATCCAGAGTCTCTCTGTTTCCCGGATACAGCTGAAAGCAGTCTTTGTCGGGCAGTCAGAAAGGGGACATTTTTTGATTGGCGCATCCTGAACACATCGCGCCGTTGTCTGGTCACTTACGCACAGAAGTACATATCAACGACGTGCGTAATTTGCGTCAAAAAGTACAGTGCATTTAATTTATGCACTGTTTATAACGCATGCAACAGTTATGGAGAAGTGTATACAGTGAAAACACAACTCTGAACAATATAATTATGGAACAATCAACAACACAACCAGGAATAATTTGTATTCTAATAAATAAAAGCTGCATTGCGCATTACTTTTCTATAACATCAACGCATGTTTCATTCATTTTGAGGAGAAATCAATCTCAGACTCGTTCCCCGGACTCAAATACGCCCTCTAACCAGTAACTGTAACCCCAAAAGGGGCTACCCCAGACAGAGTGGACAAAGCAACAACTTTCAACATGTTCCGAGAAACCCAACCATTGCGCTATATCGGTCCAAAATGTAAACACCACTTACCTATCGATACCAGCTTTATGTGTTCTCTCTCCAAGAATTCCAGCGCGACGGACACATTTTCCAGTTTCATCTGTCTGAAGTTAGGTCTGGCGTGGTACTTTCTGTACATTTTCTTCTGGCTCAAAACCTCCAGGAGACCGATGAGCTTGAGCCCGTCGGTCAGGTCTTTCTGTAGGTCGTTGATCCGCTTGTTGAGGCACTTGAGGTGCTCGTTACACCACCTGGTGAAGGTGTTCTGTTGGATTTTCTTCCAGGGCGCATCCTCAGCGAGGTCCTTCTCCGTAGCCGGCATCTCCTCTTCTTCGTCGTCCCCGTTGTCCGTACTCTGGTAGTACTGCGGCGGCTGCTGCTGCTCGTAGTAAGTATTATTGCTCATCATGTTGTCGGTTTCCGTGCCCTTTTTATACCACAATCAGTGGGGCCAGTGTGTGAACGTTACGGCACGCAAGGGAGCGTGGAAATAAATGTTTAAAAAAATGTTTCTTGCGCGCCAGTGCCAAGCTTGCGCACTGGCCGTGAAAAAAAGTTGTAAAACTAGGAAAAATATGAAAGAAAGAGTAAGTGAGATGTTCGTTTGTACTTGTGATTGGAGTGGAGCTTGTCCGTTTAATCCGTTTATCGTTTCCAACGTGGACGGTTCCCTGATGTTTAATGTATCAGAATAGTGAAAAAAAGTGGTACCTGCATCCTAATAGACACCTTGGCACGGAAGAAGAATAGACTGTAGAAAGATGAACGCGTTGTCTGTACAATGGACAGCACAGGACCGCTAGTAGCCCTACCAAGTCGGCGGCGACAGCCTGCTTGGTGAAGTCGGTTACACTTGAGTAGCTAAATGAAGCTCTAGGCAGGACAGGGTTTTAAAAAGCTCTGCACCCCTGAAGCTCGCGTCAGGCCCCTGGACTCCCTGGAATGCCCCGGTCATGACCATATACAACTGCAGGATGGGTATTCTCTAATCAGACGGAGATAGCGAGAGGCAACACCATTGGGTAACACAAGAGAAGGGGGTCAACGATTGGCCCTGGGGCGCCATAACAGTTGTGACACTTCTCTTTATTTTTAGGCTCTCCAAAGTGGACGAGGGGGACGGAGCTTTGCGGTCGTTGTAAAAGTGAACGGTGACCAGGGCCAAACGGGCGTTAATAACAATTGGACTATGAAGGGAAAATTATGTCAGCATCTTCAATAGATCCAACCTTTACCAGCCAGGGTTACTCTTGCTGTCACTCATATGTCCACTGATGCAGCATTGTGTTGTCAAACATATATATTTTAAACATGATAAATAAACTCACATGACAAGTTTTTGATGCTTAATTTACAAGAGGAAGATCATACAGGGTTCTTGGGTTGACAGGGGTTTCAAAAGTTAAAAGGCTGCTCAGTTTGTTAATATATGACTTAAGCTTAATGTCGTTTTTTTTTGGAATGTACCACCCCAGAGAGAACATAGCACATGTGCATGTATAGCTCGCTCACTCACTCACTCACTCACTCACTCACTCACTCACTCACTCACTCAATCACTCAATCACTCACGGAATAATTCATATCAGTTTTAGTTATCTTGCAGTTTATATACATTCTTGCTCTAACCTTGCAAAATGTAGTATAGCCTTTTGCCAATGTACAGGTAGCTGCCAAAATAAAGGAAACACTTGAGTAAATGAAGGATACAATGTTTATTGAAAGCAGGTGCTTTCACACAGGTGTGGTTCCTGAATTAATTAAGCCAAGTGAAAGTTACTCCTGAGGTGGTGACCTTTTGCACCCTCGATAACCACTGAGATTATTATTTGACTCTGCTGGTCAGCTATGAGTGTTTGAACATCTTGAAGAACAATCTGGCTTTAAGTATTCTGGCCACCCCCTCAAAAAGTCATTTTTGTGCCTTGGGTGCACAATGCTGTGGGTAGGGTGCTCAGCTCTGCTACTCTTGGAGTCTGGGGTGGCCTGATGGTCCTCCCCACCCTCCCAGCTCCTCTTACGGGACAAGGACAGCTGGGAGAAGAGGTCCTGCTGGTTCTCTCTGGAGCTCTTCATGCTGCACTGGCAGTGAGTTATGGCTCTGGTGACTGTTTCTCTCGTCAGAGAAGCCAGGCCACATCACCTCTCTCCCCCTATGCCTCTCACCATGGCTGGGCCTTGTGTTGCAGTAGGGGTCAGGGCGACTAATCCTTCTCCAGCTCTGGCTGTGGCCAGGTTGGCTGGAGGCAGCAAGAGGGACACTGCCCTTCTGAAGGGACTCCATGTTAGGCTCCCACACGTCCAGCACCAAGTAAGACTGGATGTCCTTCAGCTCCAGGCAGTCTTTGATAGGCTGGGCCCTTGGTGCAGACACTTAAGACACCCAGAATGTCTTCTTCACAATGTGGACAACTGAGGGCAGCCATCCAGAAGACAGATTTGTAAGTCATGTGTTGATTAGGAGACAAAGAAACATGTATTTTTTTTCCATTATTGAATTACATGACATTTATGCATGAGTTATTTTTAAGAGAAAATTTGAATTCTGAACATTTAAAAAGCCTTACATTTCTTGCCCAGTTTGTGGATTCCAGGCAAAGAATAAGATTTATCAGGAGTCATTGTAACACATATCTACTTGATCAGATCAGTTTGTGAATAAGGAATTTAAGCACAATTCAGCATTCTGTTCGGTTCCGTTTCTCGGAATATACATTGTCATAAATTAGCTGAAATAGAATGGTTGCATCAGAGTTCTAAAGTAACAATGAACATGATGAGTATGATTCTTTAGCCAACATTCTACCTTGATATGACACCTCTTGATTATCAGTCAGATCTTCATTTACAACAAATGAAATACACAAGTTAGAAATGTGTCTGGCAACACACAGGTAACTTTTTGTTTTTTCAAATAATAGAATTTCATCATAATTATGTGTGCTACAACTTTGAATGCCAATTGTCAGCATTGCCATCTAGGACAGGGTTGCTCTGTATGAGTCAGAAATGCAGAGAGTAAGCTAAAACAGTGGGGGACACAAGAAGGGAACATGCACGCACACACACTCAGAGGCAGTAGGCCCAAAATATCTACACCTCTCCCCCTCTTGTTTGGGTGATCTCACACCTCAGTCTGCAAGAGAGAGCATCAACATGTAATTGAGCTCTCAAACACAGTGTCTGAGACTCACTGGACTCATGTCTTCCATAATGTTGTTTCCTGAGGGGAAGGAAATTCCTGAAAACACCTGAAATGTCTACATTAACTAGTAATCACTGCTTACAGCTCCTTCAGAAACTATTCACAGCCCTTCACTTTTTGCACAATTTGTTGTGTTACAAAGTGGGATTAAAATAGATTTAATTGTATTTTTTGGGGTCAAAAATCTACAAAATACTCTGTAATGTCAAAGTATAAATCAAATTCTAATATATGTAAAAAAAAATATTTAAAAAACACACTAATATATCTTTCGATAAATAATCACACCCCTGAGTCAATACATGTTAGAATTACCTTTGGCACCTTTGGCTACGAGTCTTTCTGGGCAAGTCTCTAAGAGCTTTCCACACCTGGATTGTCCAGCATTTGTCCATTATTCTTTTCAACATTCTTCAAGTTCTGTCAAGTTGGTTGTTGGGCATTGCCAGACAAACATTTTCAGGTCTTTTCAAGCAGATTTAAGTCAAAACTGTAACTCGGCCACTCAGGTACATTCACTCTCTTCTTGGTAAGCAACTCCATTGTAGATTTAGCCATGTGTTTTAGGTTAAGGTCCTTCTGAAAGGTGAATTCATCTCCCGGTGTCTGGTGGAAAGCAGACTGAACCAAGTTTTCCTCTAGGATTTTGCCGGTGCTCAGCTCCATTCCATTGATTTTTTGTCCTGAAAAACTCCCTAGTCCTTAATGATTACAAGCATACCCATAACAGAGACATAACCATTAGATCATTTGTTCTGGCACTATCCATATCTAGCTTGTTTTCGGTCGCAGGTTCAGGAATGGCTGAAGAATTGCAACATTTAGCTGGCGTTAACTCTGCATTTTGCACTGCTGGATAATCTGAAAGGCCATAATCAATCACCTAAAAAATTGTATTTTTTTCATTTACAATCTGTAGAAGCTATGAGAATAGAAAAGTTCCCGAACTGTTGTGAAACATCACAGCACATTTGAAAAAATATATGGCAAATAGAAATCCCAAAATGGATGGTGTTCATAGATAGATGGGAGATAGAAGCCTAAGTGTTGTCCATTAGTTTACTCCAAGTAGGGGAAGGGTGATAGGGATAGGGGAAATAATAAAGGAAAATATATATAGTGAACAAAAATATACATACAACATGCAACAATTTCATATGAGGATATCAGTCAATTGAAATATATGAATTAGGATGGGCCTGGGTGGGCATAAGCTCACTCATTTGGGAGCCAGGCCCACCCATTGGGGAGCCAGGCCCAGCCAATCAGAATTCGTTTTTTTCCACAAAAGGGCTTTATTACAGACAGAAATTCTCCTCAGTTTCATCAGCTGTCCAGGTGGCTGGTCTCAGACGATCCTGCAAATGTAGAAGCCGGATGTAGAGGTCCTGGGCTGATGTGGATACACGTGGCCTGCGGTTGTGAGGCCGGTTGGACGTATTGTCAAATTCTCTAAAACGACATTGGAGACACTTCTGGTAGAGAAGTGAACATTCAGTTCTCTGGCAACAGCTCTGGTGGACATTCCTGCAGTCAGCCTGCCAATTGCACACTCCCTCAAAACTTAAGACATCTGTGGTATTGTTTTGTGTGACAAAATTGCACATTTTAGAGTGGCCTTTTATTGACCCCAGCACAAGGTAAACCTATGTAACGATCATGCTTTTTAATCATCTTCTTGATATGCCACATCTTACCTTATCAAAGGAGAAATGTTCACTAACAGGGATGTAAACAAATTTGTGCACAAAATTGGAGAGAAATATGCTTTTTGTGCGTATTTCAGCTCATGAAACATGGGACCAACACTTTACATGTTGTGTTTCTATTTCCGTTCAGTATTAAAAAATATATATACAGTACCAGTCAAAAGTTTGAACACACCTAATCATTCCAGGGTTTTTCTTTCTATTTTCTATATTGTAGAATAATAGATGTCAAAACTATGAAATAACACATATGGAATCATGTAGTAATCAAAAAAGTGTTAAACACATCAAAATATATTTAATATTTGAAATTCTTCAGTAGCCACCCTTTGCCTTGACGACAGCTTTGCACACTCCGGGTTAGGGAAGGGTTTGGCCGGGGGGGGGGGGCTTTACTTCGCTCATCGTGCTCTAGCTACTCCTTGTGGCAGGCCAGGGGCCTGCAGGCTGACCCTGTCTTCAGTTGACCGGTGTTTCCTCCGACACATTGGTGCAGCTGGCTTCTGGGTTAAGCAGGCGGGTGTTAAGAAGCGCGGTTTAGCGGGGTTTGGAGGACACATGACTCGACCTATGCCTCCTGAACCCTTTGGGGAGTTGCAGCGATGAGACAAGATCAAAATTGGGGAGGAAAGGGGGTAAAAAATAAATAAATGTGAAGCACTATTATTACACACAGAGCGAGTCCAATCAACTTATGTGACTTGTTAAGCACATTTTTATTTAGGCTTGCCATAACAAAGGGGTTGAATACTTATTGACTTCAGACATTTCAGCTGTGAATTTTTTATAAATGTGTAAAAAATATATTAAAAATAATAACAACTCCACTTGGACATTTTGGGTTATTGTGTGTAGGCCAGTGCCAAAAAGATCTCTACTTAACCCATTTTAAATTCAGGCTGTAACAAAGCTAAATGTGGAAAAACTCAAGGGGTGTGAATACTTTCTGAAGGCAACTAAGTTACACACTGATATGTCATGTTATACGGTACACATGTTAGTCTTCTCATGTAGAGTCACGTTTTCCGAATGTAGGATGCTTGAACTGGGAACCTTGCTGTATTTTGGGGCTGAGCTTATATCATGCAAAGCAGACATACTGTCCATGAGATATAATAGATCAAATGCCTGAAATGTGAACACATTGTGCAGTGTGCACAGCCAACATTATGCAGACCTGCACTACAGTGTGTATCACAACTGTATAATGGCTATGTGTATAGGAGAGAATAGTGTGTGTCCTCACTTGTAATGGATCTGTGTGAGAGGCCTTGACACTGAGCGCTGGAACTATATATAAAACCCCTGGAGGAGGGAGAGACAGTTAAGCACCCAGAGGGGTGTGATAGGGTTGCAGGGGGGCTACGATGCAGGGAGTGTTGATCATCTTTCCTCTTTACGCTGTTCCTTTGGAACCTCCTCTCTGACCTATGTCAACAGGTCAGTCACACAGCGAATAAAGATCGGACTGAACTATCTACAGCTTGTAGTCTGCAATTCGCTTAGAAATTGACAGACAGAGAGACAGAGAGAGAGACAGATAGAATGAGGATAAACTACTTTTATTTCTCAGTTCATTTACAAAATGTACAGACTATTTACCAAAATACTCACAATATTCTCATTAAAAGCCCATTGAGACATTGACTGACGAGGTGCTGTAGTAGAGACTATGGCAACATCGGATTCAGCGCTGCATAAAAGAGACATTGACAGTAGCCATGTCACACAGACCCAGACAGAGAGACATACAGAACGAGCTGCAGCTTTACAGAAGGTCAAAGGTCAAACTTCACATCATCACATACAGTGAGCTGCAGCCAGTTTCTAGTTAAGAGCACAGGTTGTTTTGACATGTAGAATAGTTTCCGTAATGTGTCTCGCCTTTACCGTTTAAGCTTCCATGCTGGAATAGAAGCAGGGTAGAAAAAAAGGACACTGTCAGTGGATTTTACAGTATTTGAAGCACAGCAGAAAAGTGAAGATAAATACCCGAACAAATCTATACACATTGTAGAGACCACACAATTGAAGAAGAAAAGTAGAATAGAGGAGAGTGCGATAGAATAGAAGGGACTGTATGAAACCAAAGTGAAAATATGAATAGTGACAAACCAGTAGAGTAGTAAATCAACTAAGAGAGACTGACGTAGTAAGAAGAAAATCACAAATGATTCTGATTAGTCATGCATGAAGACAGTCACAATGGATTGGCTGAAATGACTGTCACTACAGGAACTAGATCTAGCCATCAATAGGCATGCAAGTTGTTTACTAAGTCTAACATGCAATAGCTATACATGTTACTGTCTCACACATATACACTAGTCATGCACTGGCTGTGTTCAGTCAATTCCAAAAGAACCCTCTACTCAATCTAGAACTGCTCTCAATCAACAAACCATGTTATTAAACTGTGAAAAACTATTTCCTATTTACAGCACAGTACAAATACCACATTTTGTTACAAAACTACAGATATTTTTACATACACTGTAGCATGCATTTACCTACCAACGAGGTCTTATATTGTCTCTGCACTGTGGAAAAAATATTCTATGCATAGCCTATAAGCATTCATGTTTTTCAGTACACCTCAGTGTTCAATTGCCCATCACACAGTTATGACTGTGAAACATAATATTATATACTTATAGTAGTAATCTATTGATTCATAGCACAAACTAGAAGCAGTAATTACCTATACATATTTATAATGCTATAACTCTACAATGGGATATTGGAATACAGAAGAATATTGGCTAAGCACGCTTTCAATGTCTTGTCACCTACACACCCACGGAATTAAGCGAATTAGCTCGCCTACATACATCTATGAAACAAGCCAACTAACTGTCAGTCATGACAGCACACTACGAATCCAGGCACCAGCTATAACGCTTACTGCTTTCTGTACACGTTTCTCACAAACGGTCCTCTAGAAAAGAAAGCATTTATGGATAGATTGCTCTCTCAGTCATAGTCGTTGTGTGTTCTTGGACAAAGACCATTTAACTCTAAAATAACACCACTGTCTCACCTCCAATGCAAAGCGCATTTCTGACTTTTTGCTCCACAGGTGACGCAAAGGAGTTTAAATGATTTGCCTTGCTATGTATTTACACGGTAGCTAAATCATGCCAAAGGTAGAGTAAGAGTCAGAAAGTATTCTCGGTGCACTCCGTAGGTGCCGAAACGGCAGAGTAAAGGTTAGACGTCTTCTCCATGACAACAGTGTCACCTCGCTGTTGTTAAGTCAATCTAATGTTGGAATGTGTTGTGTCATGTTTACAGCAATGACACTGCGAAGTTCCCATGCAGAACCTGTGAATAAGCTGTGTGCTTCGTGCCAACGAAGAAAAGGGCATCATCGTTAGAGAACATAGATATCAGCGATTAGAACGCAAGCGGTACAAGACGAAAAGACAAGGTAAGAGAACACACCCAAAATACGCATCTTGGAATACAATGGTCCACATTTCATCACTGGCTCCACTTTTCATTTTGGTGGCCTATATTGATTGTTTGTCATTTTTCAGAATGCGTGTGACGATTAATAATTTAAAAAGTACGCAAAACATTTAAACACAAATGTCTATTTACAAAAATAACTCTCTGTTTCAAATAACGAGCCTTGTTAAGTTCTGTTTCTAAGCAGAACCAAACACAGTGGAATCAGTCATTAAATAACTCCTCAGTCTCGGGGACAAATTGTTCCTACGGCTACAAAAATAGATATCTAGCTGGAAATCATTTGGACTGTCAAATTGAATACCCCAAGTTGCATTTATGATAGTATTGTTCATCTGTATAGATGTGTATAGTGGTTGTGGTTCCATACACATACAGATGTAACCAATAACCAATAAGGAGAAAGTGCAGAGAGTGAGAGAGAGTGACAGATGCAGACGAGAGAGAGAAGGGACCATTTACAAAGGAGACAAACATCCAATACATCAAACTCACATAATCAAACCCTCCTCCACACAACTTCATTTAAACGTAAAAAGCACATGCCACAACAGAAACAGAAGGAAAAGTGTTAAGATAGTCAATTGTGAGCCATAAAGACACGCAAAGTGTAGCAGAGACATTCGCATTGGCAATGTTCAAAGTGATTCAAAAGGAGGGGTAGGGTCTGGGAAAAGACCACATGCCCATTAGAAAGAGAAACATCGTATCAGTGACTCAATATGTGCAAAGGAAACAATAAGGCATGAGCTTTTCACAATTCAACCTTTACAGGTTGTAAATAAACCAATCAAGCATCAACCAATCAAACAATAAACCAATCAAAATCAAACAATAAACCATCAACCAATCAATCAATAAATGCTCAGACATGTTCTGTGCTAAATTGTGTCTTTCCATTGACGCCCATGCAGACACAGTACTGCCACAAACTCCGAGGCAGTCACTGTTATATAATGCTGTTCCCTTAAACTTGTAAGTGTATCTAAAGAAGTGCAGAGAGAAGAGTAGTAGAGAGGGAAACCCATTGAGTCAAACTGAAGGACTTTAAAGAGAGAAACAAGATATTGCCGTCCTTATCGTTAGAGTGGCTTAAACAGGTATATGTATTTCTCCTTGAGTAATGTATGGGACTACTTCCTTGTTGTGTTGTATTTCCTGGTGAAAATGTTTTCGATGTAGTCCTCCTTGGAAGATGAATCGAGGAGGAGATTTGACAGGGGCATCATGAGATAGGGGCATGGCATTGCCAGTGTTGCCATGGGCAACCGGCACAGTCATTTCCTGTACAGTGACTTCCTTTCTGTGTAGTCCTCAGGTAAATGCTCTAGAAAGGCTGGGGACTATCAGGACTACAAGTGCTGCCACGGCAACCACCGCCACCAGGTTCCAGCCTCCCTCGCTCTCCTGGTGGCAAGAGGACAGAGGACAGGGTTCAAAGGTCACAGAGGTTATTCATTCACAATAAGGACAACTCAGGTTTTAGCACACATACCGTATCAGCTCCTCGAGTTTGGTCAGAGTAGTTCAAACAACCACTTCGCTTTGCACACATGTTGGACACATCCATTTCCTCAACACACACGTTGGACACATCCATTTCCTCAACACACACGTTGGACACATCCATTTCCTCAACACACACGTTGGACACATCCATTTCCTCAACACACTGGACAAAGGAATCTTTTGTGCCTTACAGCCCAGTAATTTACAGCATTGGGATACAGACCCACACAACCAACCAACACACTCCTATGCGAGAAGAGAGAAGAAGTGTGTGTGTGTGTGTGTGTGTGAGAGAGAGAGAGAGAACATGAGAGAGAGAGAGAGAGAGAGAGAGAGAGAGAGAGAGAGAGAGAGAGAGAGAAAAGAGAGAGAGAGAGAGAGAGAGAGAGAGAGAGAGAGAGAGAGAGAGAGAGAGAGAGAGAGAGAGAGAGAGAGAGAGAGATTTAGCAGTGATGTCTCCCTGGAGCCCAGTAAGAGGATCCCCTATAAGTGTGGTGTAGTGTGCAGAAAGCTTCTCGCCCACACACACACACACAACTCGTAGCCATGTCATCCTAAAATTGACGCCTGACCCTCTCATTAAAGTTTCAGAACCCTTACTCACATCAGGCTACAATAAAATACAAACACTCCAACTCAGGCTAAATGTCCCAAGTTAAATAGCCAAACCTCATTCGAAATGTCCCAAGGTAAATAGCCAAACCTCATTAAAAATGTCCCAAGGTAAATAGCCATACCTCATTCTAAATGTTCCAAGCTAAATAGCCATACCTCATTCTAAATATCCAAAGGTAAACAGCCATACCTCATTCTAAATGTCCCAAGCTAAATAGCCATACCTCATTCTAAATGTCCCAAGCTAAATAGCCATACCTCATTCTACATTTCCCAAGATAAATAGGGGGGTTGGGGGGGCAGAAAGGGCTATGCCTCACTGCAGGCTGACCACAACACAGCATTCAGCTGGCTGGAGGTTGGAGGGAGAGAAGGTTTATCTAAACCCCAGTTCCCTGGCTCCCTGGCTGCTGTCCCGCCTGTGGAGGTCAGGCAGCAGCGGTGGGTGTTGACATCAGCGCTGTGTCATCCATCTTGGCTCTAGTGGTAATCTCTGCACAGTCCCAATGGAGACATGAAAGGAGTCGCGTGTCACTGTGTTTCTCTCGGCTAAGTGTGACGGACCACTCAAATAAAAGCCAACTTTCTTCTCTCTCCTTTTCATTTCTCTCTTACTAGCAGCTTTTGAAGTGTGGCGGATGCTTGGCTGTTCCAAGCCAAGTTCTTAGTATTCTTAGAATCGGAGTCATTCCATTCAGTAGAGTCATTGTAAACACAGTGAATGGTGCATTTGGAGACTGGGTGAGACTGAGTCATTGGACTGTCTGCCTCAGTGACTCTGCTAACTCTAAGGTTGACGGCTCACCTTCAGAGGAACGAAGCCGACCACCCGGTACATTTTGAGCCGGTTTACCCCAACGAGAGCCAAGTCGCTGATTTCCGTCAAGTATTTTCGCAACACTCTATTACCGTTTTGGTTCTAGCCCATTTGGTGTTCATGTGGCTTTGGATGTTTATTGTTCACCATAGAGGTTCCGTTTCTAAGACAGCTTGAGTTTGATTGACAGATCAAGAGAAACGTGATTCTTAGAGGGGCATATTTACATTGTAAGACATGGGTCTACTACACTGTAAAAGCTGGTCTTGCCAGCAGAAGCTTATGCTTGAATCAGAGTCTTTATGTCAGTGGAATAAGGTACCCTTCCACAACAGATCAAATACTGTCAGAACTCTAATAATATTTAACTACTAACAGGAACCATGCGTTCTGGCCCTATACTGTACATTTGCAATCTACAGTATATCTGTGTGTGCAGTATTCTACATTCAGGCACACCCACAGCCAGAGGCTGAATAATCTGCATCTACAACAGATATTCAGCCTCTCTTAGAGGAAATAAGAGTGGACTTTATTTGAGTCTTCCAGATAAAGAAAGGGCATGCCCATACCTGGTCCCCTCTAGGACGCCAGCTCCTCCCACCAGCACCATATCAGGGCCATTATTACAATCATTCCTATGAAGGGGATGGAGAGAACAGGGGGCTCAGACGGAGGAGTGCAGTTCTGGGGAGAAAACAAGGGATCGTGGGGGCATGAGAGAGGAGGAGGGAGGTGGTGAGAGAAATCACAAATCATAATAAAGGGAGGCAAAAATGAAAGAATCACATGTGGAGAGATAGATGAAGAGACAACAGATAGGTATATGTACATAAAACATCATGAGGCGATTGAGAGGTAGATAAATGGGATGACAGGCAGATAGACAGGTAGAGAGATCAATAGACAACAACAGAGAGGGTGAGTGACAGAGAGGTCAGAACGAAAGAAATAAAGAGATAGGCAGATTGTAAAAAACATATTGCGCAACATTTTGTAGGGTGGTTATGGTAAACAGATTTGACCATATGAATGTGAATGTGTTTATAAATAGGAGTTTTCAACAAAACACAGCCATGGAAACGATGAAGGGAGGGGAGAAACAGAAAGAGCATGCCATTAGAGCACATCAAAGATGGTTAAAGACAAGATGAACAACTTGTGTAATGATTCCATCTTGTCATTTAAAGATCTCTGCCCATACTGAAAAGTGCTGCCTGTCACTCAAACGGTCACTCAGACAGAGAGAACCCTGGGAGTTGTAGGCAGCCCAGCAGTGCGGGTGAGGGGGTTTAGTCACAAGATAAACTACAACTATGGAGGACAGGTGAGTGACATGAACTACTGTGGTACTCAGGCTGGATGGTCTAATTCCAAATCCTTGATAAGGAGACCACGTACACCCAATCAAATCATCAAGGGTGGAGTGGCTGGCTTATAAGCGCACATTTGTACACTATAATAACATGTCGGTTGATTTGTCGTTTTTGTTATTCAGTTTTCAACAAAACTCTGATTCAGCACTTCCTGGTTTTGATGGCATCAGACAGGAAGAGAAAGAGGATATGGACCGGGTTGTTTAGGTGGACACGGGGACAGACACTGGACAGGGCGACAGGACGCAGAGACACACCGCCATTGAAGCAATGCATGTTGAGAAGAGGGCGGAAGAAGCCAGGGACCAAAGTCGAGGACACAAGAATAACTGACTACACCACTGGAGGCAGAAAGAGGACGAGAGACAAGTCACGATTCCATGAGACATAGCTGTTTGACTGAGCTGTTGTTACTGACCCACATGCACACAGTACAGACAGACAGACAGACTTGATGCTGAGGAGAATGGGTTAGTTAGCACACAGTTACTCAAGTCTACTGTAAATACAGGTGTGTATGTGTATAGGTGTGTCATCTCGTTCTCTTCTACTTACCTCATAACTAGCTCCTTCACCACCATAACCCTTCTTATAGCACATGTGTTGTGCCCCCTTATAGTAACACTTGTTTTCACCAACTCATACACAGAAGAGGCCATCTTTTGTCGGTCATTGTTACCAAAGTTACCTCCCTCCGACCGCTGACCTCTCACCTTTGACTTCTTGCCGCCAAGCTTCTCTAGCTCCGCCCTATAGTGATGCAGTTCCTGCTCCAGCTCAACCCTCTCCTTCTGGCTGCAGTCAAACAGCCCCTGCAGGTCCGCAAGCTCCCCCTTCAACCCCTCACACTGGGAGACAGACAGACAGACAGACAGACAGACAGACAGGCAGACAGGCAGACAGGCAGACAGGCAGACAGGCAGACAGGCAGACAGGCAGACAGGCAGGCAGGCAGACAGACAGACAGACAGACAGACAGACAGACAGACAGACAGACAGACAGACAGACAGACAGACAGACAGACAGACAGACAGACAGACAGACAGACAGACAGACAGACAGACAGACAGACAGACAGACAGACAGACAGACAGACAGAGAAAGAGAGAGCATTTTCATTATCACATTTGGCTTATAAGACTTGTATGTGGGTGTGTGAGAGCATCTGTGTCCATACTTGTCTCTGTACTTGCGAGGCCCTCTCTTCAGCCAGTTTGAGCTGGTCTCGTAGGGAGAAGGCTTCAGAGGGTCCCCCGTTCCAGTTGGTGATAGACTTGCCATCGAACGAGATGTTCTTCTGGATGGAGGCATCCACCAAGCGCCCACCTTGCCCAGTTTGGGTCTGCCCACCCTGGGTCTGCCCACCCTGGGTCTGAGACAGGGTCATGTAGCCTCCAGCCTTCACTGATTCCTCATCCTGCCCAACACCCTCATCCTTCTGGTCCTCATCCCCCTCCCCTCTCAAGGCCAGGTAGACATCATTGGAGCTGTCAAGCAGAGAGATCATTCAATGTATTAGCAATTTATAAGCATCATTCATCATATGTATGTGTGTGTGTGTGTGTGTGTGTGTGTGTGTGTGTGTGTGTGTGTGTGTGTGTGTGTGTGTGTGTGTGTGTGTGTGTGTGTGTGTGTGTGTGTGTGTGTGTGTGTGTGTGTGTGTGTGTGTGTGTGTGTGTGTGTGTGTGTGTGTGTGTGTTTGCTGTGGTGTTCTTGAAATCCGCAGTGCAGTACTCGTCCCATTACTGATTCCCTCTCAGCATAATTTATTCACTGTGAGAAAGTTATATCGTGGGCCAACCATAACTCTCACAGAGTTTAAACATATTTAACTCTGTCCCCTGGGCCAACCACAACTCTCTCAGAGTTTAAACATTCATGACATAACAGCTTATATGGTCAGATCACGCCATTACACCAGAGTACTTTGCTAAAACAAAACCACACATTCTCTGAACCGGTAGAGTGAACATAAATAATTGAAGCTTAAAAATTGATGAGCGCGACAAGTCTAGAGTGCATTGAAGTAACTACTGTATTCCGTGTGATGTATTACAGTGCAACACTGTGAAGGACCTACCACACCTCTCTCTCATTCTGGGAAAACATGAGTCACTGCTTCTGCCAATAAGTCTGAGATTCTTTCTCTGAGGCTAACATTGGATAAATGTGTCGTGTCTTTCATTTGAGCAGATCTGGGTTGGAAAAGGGACTGGAGAATGAATTCAATGAAATGTCCATCCTAATACGATGTCACCACAAACCTAGATCCCGAAAAGAAACATGTTATCTTTCAAAAACAGGAAATAAACTATGTCAGCACACAGTACATACAGAGGCTGCATCCTTACCAGTCTATGCATCCTGGAATACAACATTGTTGTTTCCTAAGGCCTCACCCACATTAAACAAACACTTCAAAGGGGACGAGAGGGGCTAGGGTCTAGGGGGTGAAATGAAACCAGACCTAAGTATGCTCTTGCAGCAAGACTGTTCATTTCCCACAGTGCTCTGCTGTGCTATTGCAGCCTGCTATATACAGTATAACCACCTCAGTATCAGGTCTGTATACAAGGAGCTCAAATGGAGATGTTCTCCTGTGTCTCTGTATCCCCTTTGATCAGAGTGGGGACACCAGAGAGCAGAGAGTGGAGGGTTTATAGGGAACTGTGTCAAGCATGTTATGTAAGAAGACAGAGTATTGAGCTCTTTGACAACGCGCCACTGTCAGCCGCAGGACATTAGCCCTCTGGATGGGTGTGTGTACCATGGAGAGATCGGCTATGAAATAGTGTGTTTGTGTGTCTGTCTGTGTGTATGTGTGTTGGTGGAGAGTTCAGTGTCTGTGTGTTGGAGGTACTAGCCTATGGTTGGAGGTAGGAGGTAGACTGCACATTTTCTAATAGGTAGCCTCTTCCTTTCAGTTGTGAGTTTTTCATATTCACCAGTAGACTCATCTACTGTGAGTCATCTTCACTGGGCTGTGTGTGTGTGTGTGTGTGTGCGTGTGTTCATCTGATTATAGCCTGTTGTTGACTGTTTGTTAATAAACAGGTGTTGCCTTGTTGTGCTGTCCACATTATTTATATATTTTAAATCCAAAGGGAAACATCTGGTGTACTCTCAGGTGCACAATCACACGCATGCACACAGACCCCAACACACTTAATGCACGCACACAGACACACACACACACACAAATACACACATAGGCCTCCTAGTTATGTTAGAGGGTGTATACAGAAGATCAAAGAATAAATGTCTCGGAAATACAGAGAGAGATGGAGGAGACAAAGGCTTTAACAATTCAGAAGGCATTAAAAATACTCCTGTTTACCTGTGTGATGTTGTCTAGTCTGTGGACTGACAGATTGTTTTTGTTACATCAGACCCCAGACAAAAAGTTGTGATAGATTATCTACAGACAATAAACAGACAGTAGGTTTGTAGAGCACATAGGAGGGATTTTACTGCAATGTGGGGGTCTCCAGACATAGAGAGGCTGTGACTGATTGGTCGGCAACTTGATCGACAGGCGGCTCGGCCACTCACCCGCCTCTCTGTAGCTGCTGCAGTTTGAGGCTCAGCTGTTTGTTTTCGTCCTTCAGGGTCTGACACTCGTCTGAAATCGCATGACACTCCGCCGTCAGCTGGCTTACCTCACCTGGAACATACACACATTCCCAGGGTTACATTAGTGTGTGGTGTTTTGTCTTGGGTGTGTGTGTGTGTGTGTTGGGGTGGGAAAGTTGACGCACTGAACCATGTTAACAATAAGTAGTCATGGTAACAGATTCCACAGGAAAGGGTGTGATATGGCGAGGAAGGTAGTTGAGGTCCACCATGGCCCTGTAACATATTAGTTTAGACATACACTTGAACACATTTCAGGACTAACAGAGTTAAGAACGTGACGTAAGGTCCCCCCCCACAAATAGCTTGAAATGTCAGCAAAAAAAGCTATCCAATTGGATCCTTTTGTACAGCTCAATCGGTTGGTACTTGTCAAGGAGGGCGGGCAAATGTGTTTGCGAGCGGAGGTTCACTAAATCGAGACGGGTGTGGAACAGGGACAGTGGAGGAAGCTGCAGAATAATGTTAACGAAGAGGCTCAATCCTCCCCTAGATGAGGGTGGTCAATGAGTGTGGGAGAGTTGAGGAAAAACGATGAAAAGAACTAAGTAAAGCATACCTGTAAACACGACAGCGCTATAGCTGCAAAGAGCTCCTCTTACAGGTGTTATAATTCTGTTTGTAATGTTGCTGGGCAACGTGTGTTTGTGTGTGTATACCTAACTGTGTGTATGTGTGTGCATACCTGAACGTGTGTATGTGTGTGTATACCTGAACGTGTGTACGTGTGTGTGTACCTGAACGTGTATATGTGTGTGTGTACACCTGAACGTGTGTATGTGTGTCTATACATGAACCTGTGTATGTGTGTGTATACCTGAACGTGTGTATGTGTGTCTATACATGAACCTGTGTATGTGTGTGTATACCTGAACGTGTGTATGTGTGTGTGTACCTGAACATATATATGTGTGTATACCTGAACGTGTGTATGTGTGTGTATACCTGAACGTGTATATGTGTGTGTGTACACCTGAACGTGTGTATGTGTGTCTATACATGAACCTGTGTATGTGTGTGTATACCTGAACGTGTGTATGTGTGTGTGTATACCTGAACGTGTATATGTGTGTGTGTATACCTGAACGTGTATATGTGTGTGTGTATACCTGAACGTGTATATATCTAACTGCGTGTATGCATGTGTATACCTCTGAACGTGTGTATGTGTGTGTATACCTGAACGTGTATATGTGTGTGTGTATACCTGAACGTGTGTATGTGTGTCTATACATGAACGTGTGTATGTGTGTCTATACCTGAACGTGTGTATGTGTGTCTATACATGAACGTGTGTATGTGTGTCTATACATGAACGTGTGTATGTGTGTCTATACATGAACGTGTGTATGTGTGTGTGGGTATGAGAGGTTGCCACTTCCTGTTCAAGATCCTGATGTATGGCTATAATAACAGCCTACTGTGTGTATGTGACTGGGTGAGGTACAGTACACTTAGACCCACCACTGTATCTTGCGCACAATCTCATTGACCCTTTCTGAATCCCTGCTTTCCTTTACTTTTATAGTCCTAATTCTGTCTCAATACCTTCTCTCCCTCCCCCTCTCAGTTTCCTTTCCTTCCTCTCCTCTCTCTTTGGCATTAGCCCTGCTATTAGACAGGCTAATGAAAGTCATGCACAGACTGGAGATGCACGAGGATAGAGTACTGTGAACTGCCAATATAATACAGGTCACACACAGAGAGAGACAGCCTTTGATCTAGTAACCCTGTGTTACTCATTCTGCTAGATAATATGTTATGTCATCATTATACTGCATACATAAAGTAGGGAGAGAAGAAACCAGAAGAGAGGTTTATAACACTGAGGAGGAATGGCAAGCTGTCTGTCTGTCTGTCTGTCTGTCTGTCTGTCTGTCTGTCTGTCTGTCTGTCTGTCTGTCTGTCTGTCTGTCTGTCTGTCTGTCTGTCTGTCTGTCTGTCTGTCTGTCTGTCTGTCTGTCTGTCTGTCTGTCTGTCTGTCTCTGTCTGTCTGTCTGTCTGTCTGTCTGTCTCTGTCTGTCTGTCTCTGTCTGTCTGTCTGTCTGTATACACACACCGCCCAGGCTCTCCTCTGAAAATAACCAATTGAAAAAAGCAGCTCTGGAAAATTGGCACTTTAATTCATTTATATCTACTATTGGGTTGGTTTTATATAGGGCAGAGTTGTTTTTCTACTTAATTAGCATTCAATTCAAATAAAGGAGTCGCAGCTGTAACAAATGAGCACATCGAGACAGAGAACACAGTAAAACTTTTAAAAGCTTTCGCCTGCTTTCTGGACTTGAGGGGTTTCAACATTAGAGTGTTTGAAGGAGGAATCAATTTTCAGTCTGCATCATCCCTACAGAGGCCAAGACAGATTGTGATCCTCATTTCCTCCAACACCGTTTGTTACTCATCAGGTAGAATAATTATCTTTTATTTAGTCTGGGGAAACCCATCAAGACCAGGTTCTCATTTTCAGCATAACAATACAACAATTGTCAAGCCCTGACCTTAGACATCCTTTTAATTCTCCATGTTTGGTTAGGTCAGGGTGTGACTCGGGTGGGAAAGAATATGTTTTCTATTTCTTTGGTTTTGGCTGTGTGTGTGGTTCCCTGTGACGGTTCTCTTCTTCCTCTTCCTCTGAAGAAGAGGTGTATAGCAGGGATCGGACCAAGACGCAGCGTAGTTATGATTCATGGTTCTTTTAATAACGAAACTATACATGAAATAGACTACAAAACAAGAAACATGAAAACCCGAAACAGTCCCGTGTGGTACAAACACTGACACAGGAGACAACCACCCACAAAACCCAACACAAAACAGGCTACCTAAATATGGTTCCCAATCAGAGACAATGACTAACACCTGCCTCTGATTGAGAACCATATCAGGCCAAACATAGAAATAGACAAACCAGACACACAACATAGAATGCCCACCCAGCTCACGTCCTAACCAACACTAAAACAAGGAAAATACACAAGAACCATGGTCAGAAGGTGACATTCCCAATCACCGGCAGCTGTCTATCGTTGTCTCTGATTGGGGATCACATATAAGTTGTCATTTGCCTTTTGGGTTTTGTGGGATCTTGTTTTCTGTTTAGTGTCTGTGCCTGACAGAACTGTGCGCTTTCGTTTTCACTCTGTTTTTTGAAAGTAAGAATCATGAACACTGTCCACGCTGCACTTTGGTCCACTCCTTTCGACAAGAGTCGTTACAACAATAGAGAAAAGATCACTCTAACCAAACTTACAACATTACAACTTTCAACATTACAACCACAACAATCTCTTCATTCACTCAAAACAACTGCAGCTCTCATTCAACACATCTAATACAGGAGTCATAAACTACCCTGGCGGAACCAGAGAATCAAGAGGCAAGGAGTTCTGCGGCCGGTCCAACAATGGGGGGCATTAAAACTGAAAGGGAATCTACCTAGATCGCTACGGACTAGCGGAACCACGAGAGAATCAACCCATCAAACTGAAACAGAGGCTGTTGGCTTTCCTCCCTCTTGTTTGAGTACACACGGTGGTGCTGTGTCATTACCATACTATCCTAACAGTGTAGTGGTGACACCTTGAACTCTGCATGCTTCACCAATAACCCTGAGCCTGGGATCAATAACACCAATAAATCCTCTAAACGTTGTCGAAGTGTGTTTTAATGGATACTGACATGATCTCTCTGAGGTCCATACAGAAACAGAGAGGGATAAAGACAAATCTGGCAACCCTGGAGTCACAACGATGAGTCCCCGACTCTTGTATTTACCCACAATTCTCTGCTGCGAAGAAGGCCTCTCTGCTAACTGGACCTGTTGAGTCTGTAAAGACCTGAACATTTCTAGCGTTTCTATTGGATCCGGCCTACAGTTTTAACTGGATTATACTACTGTGTTGTAGTAATGGGTATACCTGACTGGGATTTTCCTCATGTCTGATTGGTTTCCATTGCTTCAGTGTTATGTATGGAGTGGTGTACTGGTTGGGCAGGGAATGTGTGTGGAATGGTTGTGTTTTGAGTTTGTGAAAGGGATTTAAGCAGTGTTGCAGCTTGTGTGGTATTGTAGTGGTTAGTAGTTTGGGTTAGATGCAGGGTTAGTGCAGTATATAGTATGATAGTACCGTCAGTCTCTCCCTCCCTCCTCATGCTCTTCATACTGATTTCAGCCCGCAGGGTGGTGATCTCCAGCTCGTACTCTTGGGCCGTGGTGCGGAGACGCTGCAGCTCGGCCCTCAGACGACACAGCTCCTCCTGCAGGGAGGCGATATCGTTCTCCCTCTCTGCTGCTGTCTCCTCCCCCGCCTGCTGCAGAACCAGCACCTCCTCCTGGGCAGACCTCAGCTCCTCCTGCACCTCCCCCAGCTCACTCTCCTTCTCCTCCTCCAGAGAGTCCATCTCCTCCTGGACCGAACGCAGCTGAGCTAGAGGGGAAAGGAAAGGAGAGGAGAGGAGAGGAGAGAAAAAAAATAAGCAATGTTGACTTGTACTCTGTCAAGGGCCTTTTGTTTCAGGAAGGTCTGGTAAACACTCTAGTGAACATGTCCTGGCTGCAAAGAGCAGACACAAAAGCTGACTGAGCCAGGGGCATGGGGAAGATAGGGAAGAAGGAGAGAGCCGAAGAGAGGGACAAGGGCATTAGCTCTGGTCTGGGCTCTCTGTCTCTAAAGAAAAAAACCCTGGCGCCTCTGATCTCCTCATTAATCACACACCAAACACACAAACAAACAAACACACACACACACACACACAAACAAACACACACATACTTGACTTTTGAAGTGAAGGGAGATTGATTTGTTTACACAGGCATGGCCATAGCTCAAGAGGCCATGGCTATATGGCTGTGTCTGCAGACCAGCTCTCTTAACACACACTGCACAGAGGAACCACACACCTAGATTACTTCCTGGACCGCAACATTAAGAAGATGTACAGTCTGGGCAGTTCTGGCTCAGACAAAGCTACTTACTTACTTAGTTATAGTGTGAGGTACAGTATAGTATTGTACTGGACAGAGACTTGTCCTGGGTTAGGGACAAAAGGAGTCTGGGCTCACCAGAGCAAGGGGACAATTCTTGAGCACACACATGGTTGTGCAGTACGTTCACATTCTGCTCTTAAGAACTTTCCTTCTGGGAACATCAATCCCCTCCTGCCTTAATGTTTACAGTCATTCAGCCAATCACATGGCCTCTCTCTGACATCACATGGCATTCTGCCTTGGGGTTGCCGTTACGTGGAGTGCACCATGTACGGAGAGTCCTCTCCGTCTCTCTCTCCTTCTCCCTCACTGTAGATGGGAAACACTGGCGTCGTGTGTGTACAACAGCAGAATAACAAAGCCAAATGAGCTAAGACAAACTATCCCTACCTCAGCCTGCCCCCCCCCCCACCTCCAGTCTGCATTCCAATAGGAGTCACGTGGTGAGTGTCACTGCTAGGGGGGAGTGATAGAGGAATAAGGAGGGAGTGCTGTGCTCCCTCTCACGCCCACACACCCGTCCACTCAGTCACCTACATGACCCCATGTTAATCCATAATGCTGAGCATCTTCTCCTAAGGAAGTGATATCACGATAAGGCCTCTATGTCGTCTGGAGCCACTGTCCTTCCTGTAACTAATGATGTCTGGTGCACAGAATGAAATAGAACAGAGTGATAATACATGGATTTCTATGGTCTGGTGTGTCTCTGGTCACGTGACGTCATTCATACAGTGGCCACCATGTCTCCTGAGGTTGAGCACCATTGAGATATCAGCCAATCATGGAGCTGTACCAGACCTCTTCCCAAGCAGACACATTCTGTGAATACAGTCTAAGATAGGCTTATCTAGCGTCATTTATCAGTCATGTTAGACCATTAGACCATATAACTATGGTGGGACTAAGTCATAAGCGAATAGATATAATGTCATATTCATGTATGTGTATTGAAATCCTATTGCACTTCTTACATAGAACAGTTTATTGTAGAACTTTTGTTTAAACCCTATAGCACTGTCAGGTGATGGGGACAGTACACATAGAAAAAAAGAGAGAGAAAAGGAGATTGTGTACAATCCTTGTATCTCTTAAAGGTATGTCCACTCTCCACCATCACAAGACCCTGCTAGGAGACATTTATCTACAAAAGTTGTGTTTACTGGTAACTTTTCCTCAGGCAATACACTATTTCATGAGACAGTAGGGGAAGATAATGGTGCTGTGCTCATTTATCAGAAGTGGAGAGAGGAGAGGTTGTGTATAAGGGTGTGCGTGCTTGTGTGTGTGTGTGTGTGTGTGTGTGTGTGTGTGTGTGTGTGTGTGTGTGTGTGTGTGTGTGTGTGTGTGTGTGTGTGTGTGTGTGTGTGTGTGTGTGTGTGTGTGTGTGTGTGTGTGTGTGTGTGTGTGTGTGTGTGTGTGTGTGTGTGTGTGTGTGTGTGTGTGTGCATACGCGCTTGCGTGCGTGTCTACCTTGCAGTCTCTGGATCTGTCTGGTAAAGCTCTCTGCCTGGTGAGCACTGGCCAGACGCTCATCTTCCAACAGACCTGAGAACAGAGGACAGCGGGAGAGAAGGGAGGAAGAGAAGAAGGGGGGGATACGAGAGGAGGAAATGTACAAGAGGAGGAAGAGAAAGGGGGATGAGAGGAAGAACAAAGTGACTATGTATACAGTCAATGTGGTATATGTGAGTCAGCAGAATGGACCACGGGGGAGCTGGGGTCAGGGACAACTGGCACAAGAACCATGACAGCTGAGCAATAGGACCTCCCAACCCCCTCACGACCCAGCTGTGATGTCACAGTGAACTAAACACCCAGCATGCAATCATGGCTACAGCTGTCACACACACACTCACTCAGACACACACTGTTCCACACACTAACACAAATACAGTCACACTCAGACACAAAATCACACACACACACACACACACACACACACACACACACACACACACACACACACACACACACACACACACACACACACACACACACACACACACACACACACACACACACACACACACACACACACACACACACACACACACACACACACACACACACACACACACACACAGCAACACACCCTGTAGCTCCATGAAGCTCTCTTCATGTCGTTGAGACACATCCCTGGCCTCCTCCAGCTCCAACACCAGCTGCAGCACCTGAGACCTCAACTCCTCCAAGTCATCCTCCTCTAACATTCCTCCTTCCTCCTCCTCCTCCTCGTCCTCCTCCACTTTCACCTCCTTCTCCTCTCCTTGCTCCTCCTGCTGGCCCTTCTCGCCGTTCCCCACCTCCACCTCCTTCTCTTTCTCCTCCTTCTCATCGTTCTCCTCCAGGGACTCCCTCTCTTTGGCCGTCAGCTTGTCCACAATGCCAGGCCTCTCCACCTTCAGGTCACATATGTCATCTAGAGAGAGAGGGATGGGGGGAAAGAGAGAGAGAGAGAGAGAGAGAGAGAGAGAGAGAGAGAGAGAGAGAGAGAGAGAGAGAGAGAGAGAGAGAGAGAGAGAGAGAGAGAGAGAGAGAGAGAGAGAGAAAAATAGATAGTGAGAGATTTACTACCTCTGTAAACAGCTTAGTCTGCAAACTCCTTTCATACAGAGGTCTGTATTGACCTACAAAGTGGTAGCAGTACTTCTTAACTCATTGACCCTGCTTCATAGGATACGTCCTGGTGTATGAAAGCTGATAGGCAGCTGTGGTTCACTTGTCTAGGCTTTGAGCCTCCTAACCCAACCCCCTGACCCCCAGCCCCCCTCCATCTGCTGCCCCATCCCCTGGTTCGATCTTCACCTGGTTTCCTCGGAGGGAACCCCCCCCCCAATAGACTTCACACACTCATTCTTGCCCACACAGTCCACTGCCTGATAGTGCTGTCCTCAGACCAAGCGGAAGGCCGTGGAGCAACTTTTAAAGTAGTTTTACCTGTTCTACAGAGCCATCTAGTGGGAAAACAGAGGAATATTCAGAGAAACTCAGAGGAAATCAATACTCTCTCTGGAGCCATATGTGTCTCCTTAGAATGTATCTTTAGATACTCTTGAGTCATTGCTTATGCAGCACAAGAGGTTGACTCCACTTGTCCCTTTCTCGTCTTTCGTTCTCGCCTATTGTCATCAGGACCCAGGGTGAGGAGGGACATCCAAAAATAAAACCTCTCACCTCCCCTCCCCTCCTTACCTCCTTGCTCCCCTCTCCCTCCCTCCCTTCCTTCTCTGTTCTCTCTCCCTCACCCTCATCCTCTTCACCTTTCTCTCTCCACCTCTCCCCTCCAATTCCTCACTTCCCCTCTCCAAAAATATCTCTCTCTCTCGCTCTCTCTCTCTTTTCCCTTCCATCTCTCATTCTTTCTTCTATCTCTCTGCGCTACCTCTCTCTCTTTCTGCTCAATCTCTCCCCTCTCCCTCTATCCATCTCACGTTCCGCTCTCTCTCTCGGGCACGGGTAACAACATACTAAACATGTCTTCTGATGTCAGTGATGCTGAAAGGAGGTGATGCGTGTGTGTCTGCTGCAGTCTCCTTAGTGCGTCACCACTGCCCAGACGGACTCTCACACACAGAGAGATGAAACAGGACGGGTTAGAGAGAGTGTAGCCTTCCATTCCTAAGACATGAAGTCTCATTTACTAGCTGTGTATGCATGTGGGTGGGTGTTATTAGCCAATTAACTGGAACACACAGAGTTCTGGTAAAGCCATTGGGCTGACAATAGTTCCCGTTACATCAATCAATATTCTAGTAAAAGCGTGTGTGTGTGTGTGTGTGTGTGTGTGTGTGTGTGTGTGTGTGTGTGTGTGTGTGTGTGTGTGTGTGTGTGTGTGTGTGTGTGTGTGTGTGTGTGTGTGTGTGTGTGTGTGTGTGTGTGTGTGTGTGTGTGTGTGTGTGTGTGTGTGTGTGTGTGTGTGTGTGTGTGTGTGTGTGTGTGTGTGTGTGATTGTGCACCTGAGAGTACACCAAATGTTTCCCTTTGGATTGGAAATATATAAATAATGTGGACAGCACAACAAGGCAACACCTGTTTATTAACAAACAGTCAACAACAGGCTATAATCAGATGAACACACACACACACACAGCCCAGTGAAGATGACTCACAGTAGATGAGTCTACTGGTGAATATGAAAAACTCACAACTGAAAGGAGGAGGCTACCTACTAGAAAATGTGCAGTCTACCTCCAACCATAGGCTAGTACCTCCAACACACAGACACTGACCTCTCCATCTCCCAAACACACAGACAGACAGACACACACTATTTCATAGCCGATCTCTCCATGGTACACACACCCATCCAGAGGGCTAATGTCCTGCGGCTGACAGTGGCACGTCAAAGAGCCCTATGTACTCAGTGAGTACTGTATTCTTACATAACATGCATAGACTTGGTAAGGACACAGCCTGTGTACGTAAGTGTGTATATAAGTTATTTCCTGTTTATTGTATTTTATTTCCTGTTTTTGAAAGATAACTTGTTTTATTTTCGGTGTGAGATCTGGGTTTTTGGCGACATCATATTAGCATGGAAATGTCATTGAACTCATTCCCAAGTCCCTCTTCCAAACCCAGATCTACTCAAGTAAAAGACACGACACACTTATCCAACGTTAGCCTGGGAGAAAGAAACTCAGACTTCTTTGCTGAAACGCAGCATACCAATTATCATCATGGCACAATTATGGAAGAATATCTGGAGGCTCTGGTTCAGTCTGGATTTAACAGTGATGCCTAAAAGCTAGCAAGGCCAATCTATTTTTAATCAAATGTGATGAGTTGCCGAAAAAAACTACAGTGCCTTCAGAAAGTATTCCTACCCCTTCACGTACTCCACATGTTGTTGTGTTACAGCCTGAATTCAAAATGGATTCAATAAACATGTTTTTAGAAATGTGAGACATTTTCTGAAAAGGAAATACAGAAATATCTCATTTACATTCAGTATTCAGTATTCACACCCCTGAGTCAATGCATGTTAGAATCACCTTTTTGCAGTGACTACAGCGTTGACTCGTTCTGTGTACGTCTGTAAGAGCTTTGCACACTTGGATTGTACAATATTTGCATATTGTTATTTTTTAAATGCTTGAAGCTCTGTTCAAGTCTTGCCATAGATTTTCAAGGCGATTTAAGTCAGAAGTATAACTAGGCCACTCAGAAACATTCAATGCCTCTTGGTAAGCAACTCCAGTGTATATTTGGCCTTGTGTTTTAGGTTATTTTCCTGCTGAAAGGTGAATGTCTCCAAGTTTCTGTTAGAAAGTAGGATTTTGCCTGTGCTTAGCTCTATTCCGTTTATTGTTATCCTAAAAAAAACTCCCTAGTCCTTGCCAATGACAAGTATACCCATAACATGATGCTGCCACCACCAGGCTTGAAAATATGGAGAGTGGTACTCAGTGATGTGTTGGATTTGCTCCAAAACATAACGCTTTGTATTCACAACATAAAGTTAATTTCTTTACCACATGTTTTGCAGTTTTACTTTAGTGCCTTATTGCAAACAGGGTGCGTGTATTGGAATATTTGTATTCTCTATAGGCGTTCTTCTTTTCACTCTGTCAATTAGGTTAGTGTATTGATAAACCATCTAAAGTGTAATGCATAACTTCACCATGCTAAAAGGGATAGTTAATGTCTGCTTTTTGTTATATCCATCTACCAATAGGGGACCTTTGCGAGGCATTGGAAACCTCCCTGGTCTTTGTGGTTGAATCTGTGTTTGAAATTCACTGCTCGACTGAGGGACCTTACAGATAATTGTATGTGTGAGGTATAGAGATGTGATAGTCATTCAAAAATCTTGTTAAACACATTTTTTTAAACTGCTGGACGTATTTAGGCTTGTCATAACAAATGGGTTGAAGACCTAATGACTCAAGCCATTTCAGCTTTTCATTTTTATTAATTTGTAAAAAAAACTAAAAAATAAAAACACAATTCCACTTTGACATTATGGGGTATTGTGTGTAGGCCAGTGACACAAAATCTAAGGGGGGTGTGAATATCTTCTGAAGGCACTGTACCTCTAAACTACGACAGAGAAAGAAAGGCCCGGCGTGGTGAAGGAAAGGCATGAAGAGATTGTCATATGGGATCTGGTCAGGTTATGTGGTATGAGATGTTATGTCCTATCTATGTCAGCACTATTCGGGTCTTACAACAGGCCATTTCAAATCTGGTTAAGTGCCATTTTCAAGGTAATTTAAGCTGTTCCCTCCTCTCTTCCCCTTCCTCCTCCCCCTCCCCTCCTTCCTTCTCTCTGTAATCAACTCTGCGCCCCAACATCCTTCTGGTCTGCTACAGGACTGGCTGATTGGTCAGGGCTTCTGGCAGGCAACCAATGATGCCCCTGCTACAACAGCATCACTGTCACAGGGACCATTCAATAAATCACTCATCATAGCTGTCTGATCCTTCCCTCTCGCCCCTCTCTGTATCCTCTCTCTCCATCTCTTTCGCTAATCTTCCTCGCCTAACCTTCTCTCGCACTGTTCTCCCTCTCTCTTTGCCTTCCTCTCTCCCTCTTCTTTCTCTCAGCTAGCCCTCCCTTGCACTCTCTCTCTCATCTCTCCCTCTTTATCTCTCTCACAGAAACACAATACTCATTCTAAAGACAGGGTTTGACATCGAAATGCTCTTGACAAGATGAGCTAGATGTGTCTCTCCCTTCTCTCTGACTGGGAAGTTACAGTTAGAACAGAGGACGAAGTCCAGAGCCCAAATAACAGCCCCCCCCCCCCCACTCCCTCCCACCACTCAAAATCCCAGACCTGTCCCTCTTTGTGTCCACATGACGACGGGACGATCTCAGTGGCGGGTGGTTTGGAGGTGAGGGGACGGGGGGCTGAATGACTCATACCTCGACACTGCGTCAGAAAACAGCACCTTGGTAACCATGGCCACACTCTCTTCTCTGCAAACACACACCTTTTCACATAGCACACACACACAGTATGCTACACATAAGCATCCTATCACAAACAAAGCAGCTTATTTATGCAGTCAAAGAGATAGAATGCAGTCTTGTACACTTGATCCCATCACCGCACTGTTATATCAACTATGGGTTTATGGCTACAGACAATTGTATTGCAGGGTACACAGGGAAACAGCTCTAGAGCAATCTTACAGGTATAACAGGCAACTACGATACTGAAACCATAACTGGGAGTCAGAGCAGGAGTAATGTCATCTCCTAACCGGGGACAGGGACGACGGGCGACAATAAGGGACATGAATGCAAAAGAGCAGTAAAAACCATGACACCAATCACAGATTTAGAGACATGCAGACTTATCGAAGGCTAGGATTCCAGCACACACAAACACACCCTACAGCCTCCTTAGCATGCGGATACCTGAAGTCCCTGTCCGCTGGGGTGTGAAGCTACAATTCACTTCTGTCTGAATAGCACCAAGGCACTTAGTGACCAGACACATTGCCTCTTCACCGCCCTGATCACTCCTGACAAGTACCATCAACACACTGTCTACACAGTACACACATCCCCCCCCCCCCAGGAGCACTCACGCAAACAAACACACACGCCACACACACACACTCACGCAAACAAACACACACACCACACACACACACACACACACACACACACACACACACACACACACACACACACACACACACACACACACACACACACACACACACACACACACACACACACACACACACACACACACACACACACACACACACACACACACACACACACACACACACACACACACACACACAGAGAGAGAGAAAGAGAAACAGATAACACTGCTCTGTGGCACAGCTGACACAGTGGAATGAAAAGGAATCTCTATACACTCATGCATCATTTTCAATTTATTAGGCCGAGCTTTCGGTCTTCGGACATTCATCTGAATATAGGAAATGTGCGCCAATGCAATCAGACATGTCGCGCAACAGCAATGAAAGCACCAGGAGGCACATCAGTAATCAATTATCTCAGAAAAGTGTAACTTGATCGAGACAGTATACATTCTATTTTTTTTCTCTCTCATTATCATGCTTTAATATGTTTCCCCCTAACCCCTGGCTTTATGTGGTTCCTGTCATTTATGACGGTTCTTTAACCCAATTCCCGCTTACATGTTCCCATAGGCCCACCTCTTTAGCTTTTTTATTCAGTTTGAGTTTCTTGGTCTTCACACCTTCTTGGTCCTCACACATCATTTTAAAATGTAGTAAAACATTTTAAAATGATGTCAAAACTATACTGAATCTCAAAACTGCATATGCTGTCTCAATCAAGTCACACTTTTCTGAGATAATTGAGATACTTGACTACCGATTGCCTTGTATGCAGGTGTTGCGCATCATGTCTGATTGCATTGACACATGCTCTGATTCCTTTTATTTTCAGTGTTACTCTTCATCTCCTGCACCTCAGAAACGGCCAGGTCTGCCACTGAGCCACTCAAGATTCTACAGCTGAGCCAGTGAAAAGAGAGAAAGGTTGAAAAGAATGAGTGACAGAGAATCCAAAAAAGTCCAGTCACCTCTGTAACCTGTTTTTCGCCCCGGGCCAACACCTGCACTGATTACTATTCTGTTGTGCCTTTATCACACATTTTGTTTTCTATTTTATCATTTCACCTTTATTTAACCAGGTAGGCCAGTTAAGAACAAGTTCTCATTTAAAACTGCGACCTGACCAAGATAAAGCAAAGCAGTGCATCAAAAACAACAACACAAAGTTACACATAAACAAACGTACAGTCAATAACACAACAGAAAAATCTATGTACAATGTGTGCAAATGTAGAAGATTAGGGAGGTAAGGCAATAAATAGGCCATAGAGGCAAGAAATTATTACAATTTACCATTAACAATGGAGTGATAGATGTGCAGAAGATGATGTGCAAGTCGAGATACTGGGGTGCAAAAGAGCAAAAAGATAAATAACAATATGGGGATGAGGTAGTTGGCTGTGTACAGGTACAGTGATCGGTTAGCTGCTCTGACAGATAGAGAGGGAGATATAAGTCTCCAGCTTCAGTGATTTTTGCAATTCGTTCCAGTCATTGGCAGCAGAGAACTGGAAGGAAAGGCTGCCAAATGAGGTGGTGGCTTTGGGGATGACCAGTGAAATATACCTGCAAGAGCGTGTGCTACGGGTGGGTGTAGCTATGGTGTCCAGTGAGCTGAGATGAGCCGGGGCTTTACCTAGCAAAGACTTATAGATGACCTGGAGCCAGTGGGTCTGGCGATGAATATGTAGCAAGGGCCAGCCAACGAGAGCCTACAGGTCGCAGTGGTGGGTAGTATATGGGGCTTTGGTGACAAAACGGATGGGACTGTGATATACTACATCCAGTTTGCTGAGTAGAGTTTTGGAGGCTATTTTGTAAATGACATCGCCAAAGTCAAGGATCGGTAGGATAGTCAGTTTTATGAGGGTATGTTTGGCAGCATGAGTGAAGGAGGCTTTGTTGCGAAATTGGAAGCCGATTCTAGATATCATTTTGGATTGGAGATCTGGAAGGAGAGTTTACAGTCTAACCAGACACCTAGGTTTTATAGTTGTCCACATATTCTAAGTCAGAACCGTCCCGAGTAGTGATGCTATTTGGGCGGGCGGGTGCGGGCAGCAATCAGTTGAAGAACATGCATTTAGGTTTACAAGCATTTAAAAGCAGTTAGAGGCCACGGAAGGAGTGTTGTATGGCATTGAAGCTTGTTTGGAGGTTAGTTAACACAGTGTCCAAAGAAGGGCCAGATGTATACAGAATGGTGTTGTCTGCGTAGAGGTGGATCAGAGAATCACCAGCAGCAAGAGCGACATCATTGATATATACAGAGTAAAGAGTGGCCCAAGAAATGAACCCTGTGGCACCCCCATAGAGACTGCCAGAGGTCCGGACAACAGGCCCTCTGATTTGACACACTGATTTGACACACTGAACTCTATCTAATAAGTAGTAGTAATAGGGGTTGCAACAATTTCGGCGGACAATTTTAGAACGAGGGGGTCCAGATTGTCTAGCCCAGCTGATTTGTAGGGATCCAGATTTTGCCTCTCTTTCAGAACATGGATTTGGGTGAAGTAGAATCGGGGGGGGACTAAGGCAAGTTGCTACAGGGGGTGCAGAGCTGTTGTCTGGGGTAGGGGTAGCCAGGTGGAAAGCATGGCCAGCCATAGAGAAATGCTTATTAAAATGATCGATTATCGTAGATTTATCTGTGGTGACAGTTACCTTGTCATGTTTTGTCATTTATTATCTTGTCTTGTCCCTGTGCTTCCCATTCTATTCGTTTCCCTCTGCTGGTCTTATTAGGTTCTTTCCCTCTTTCTATCCCTCTCTCTCCCCCTCCCTCTCTCACTCTCTCGCTCTCTCTTCTCTCTATCGTTCCGTTCCTGCTCCCAGCTGTTCCTATTCCCCTAATCATCATTTAGTCTTCCCACACCTGTTCCCGATCCTTTTCCCTGATTAGAGTCCCTATTTCACTCCTTGTTTCCCGTACCTGCCCTGTCGGATCCTCATTTATAATTCACCGTGCTGTGACTATGTTTTGCCCTGTCGTGTCGTGTTTCCCTCAGATGCTGCGTGGTGAGCAGGTGTCTGAGTCTGCTAGGTTCAAGTGCCTTCCCGAGGCAACCTGCAGTTCTCGATCAAGTCTCCAGTCTGTTCTCGTCTTTACGTGTAGTATTATGCTTTTTGTTTTGTAAAGTTTATTCTGGATTAAATACTCTGTTTTCGCCAAGTCGCTTTTGGGTCCTCATTCACCAGCATGACAGAAGGATCCGACCAAGGAATGGACCCAGCGACTACAGACGCTCGTAACACTGCCGTCGAGATCCAAGGAGCCATGCTCGGCAGACACGAGCAGGAATTGTCTGCTGCTCGCCATGCCGTGGAGAGCCTGGCCGCTCAGGTTTCCGACCTCTCTGGACAGTTCCAGAGTCTTCGTCTCGTGCCACCTGTTACTTCCTGGCCTGCCGAGCCTCCAGAACCTAGGGTTAATAACCCACCTTGCTACTCCGGGCAGCCCACTGAGTGCCGCTCCTTTCTCACCCAGTGTGAGATTGTGTTCTCTCTCCAACCCAACACATACTCTAGAGAGAGAGCTCGGGTTGCTTACGTCATTTCACTCCTTACTGGCCGGGCCCGAGAGTGGGGCACAGCTATCTGGGAGGCAAGGGCTGATTGTTCTAACAATTACCAGAACTTTAAAGAGGAGATGATTCGGGTTTTTGACCGTTCAGTTTTTGGTGGGGAGGCTTCTAGGGTCCTGGCTTCCCTATGCCAAGGTGATCGATCCATAACGGATTACTCTATAGAGTTTCGTACTCTTGCTGCCTCTAGTGACTGGAACGAGCCGGCGCTGCTCGCTCGTTTTCTGGAGGGACTCCACACAGTGGTCAAAGATGAGATTCTCTCTCGGGAGGTTCCTTCCAGTGTGGACTCTTTGATTGCTCTCGCCATCCGCATAGAACGACGGGTAGATCTTCGTCACCAGGCTCGTGGAAGAGAGCTCGCATCAACGGTGTTTCCCTGCTCCGCATCGCAACCATCTCCCTCCTCTGGCTCTGAGACTGAGCCCATGCAGCTGGGAGGGATTCGCATCTCGACTAAGGAGAGGGAACGGAGGATCACCAACCGCCTGTGCCTCTATTGCGGATTTGATGGACATTTTGTTAATTCATGTCCAGTAAGAGGCCAGAGCCCATCAGTAAGCGGAGGGCTACAGGTGAGCGCTACTACTCAGGTCTCTTCATCTAGATCTTGTACTACTATGTCGGTCCATCTACGCTGGACCGGTTCGGGTGCTACATGCAGTGCCTTGATTGACTCTGGGGCTGAGGGTTGTTTCATGGACGAAGCATGGGTTCGGAAACATAACATTCCTTTCAGACAGTTAGACAAGCCTACGCCCATGTTTGCCTTAGATGGTAGTCATCTTCCCAGTATCAGATTTGAGACACTACCTTTAACTCTCACAGTATCTGGTAACCACAGTGAGACTATTTCTTTTTTGATTTTTCGTTCACCTTTCACACCTGTTGTTTTGGGTCATCCCTGGCTAGTATGTCATAATCCTTCTATTAATTGGTCTTGTAATTCTATCCTATCCTGGAACGTATCTTGTCATGTGAAGTGCTTAATGTCTGCCATCCCTCCCATTTCTTCTGTCCCCACTTCTCAGGAGGAACCTGGCGATTTGACAGGAGTGCCGAAGGAATATCATGATCTGCGCACGGTCTTCAGTCGGTCCCGAGCCAACTCCCTTCCTCCTCACCGGTCGTATGATTGTAGTATTGATTTCCTTCCGGGGACCACTCCTCCTCGGGGTAGACTATACTCTCTGTCGGCTCCCGAACGTAAGGCTCTCGAGGATTATTTATCTGTGTCTCTTGACGCCGGTACCATAGTTCCTTCTTCCTCTCCGGCCGGGGCGGGGTTCTTTTTGTTAAGAAGAAGGACGGTACTCTGCGCCCTGCGTGGATTATCGAGGGCTGAATGACATAACGGTTAAGAATCGTTATCCGCTTCCCCTTATGTCATCAGCCTTCGAGATTCTGCAGGGAGCCAGGTGCTTTACTAAGTTGGACCTTCGTAACACTTACCATCTCGTGCGCATCAGAGAGGGGGACGAGTGGAAAACGGCGTTTAACACTCCGTTAGGGCATTTTGAGTACCGGGTTCTGCCGTTTGGTCTCGCCAATGCGCCAGCTGTTTTTCAGGCATTAGTTAATGATGTTCTGAGAGACATGCTGAACATCTTTGTTTTTGTCTATCTTGACGATATCCTGATTTTTTCACCGTCACTCGAGATTCATGTTCAGCACGTTCGACGTGTTCTACAGCGCCTTTTAGAGAATTGTCTCTACGTAAAGGCTGAGAAGTGCTCTTTTCATGTCTCCTCCGTTACTTTTCTCGGTTCCGTTATTTCCGCTGAAGGCATTCAGATGGATTCCGCTAAGGTCCAAGCTGTCAGTGATTGGCCCGTTCCAAGGTCACGTGTCGAGTTGCAGCGCTTTTTAGGTTTCGCTAATTTCTATCGGCGTTTCATTCGTAATTTCGGTCAAGTTGCTGCCCCTCTCACAGCTCTTACTTCTATCAAGACGTGTTTTAAGTGGTCCGGTTCCGCCCAGGGAGCTTTTGATCTTCTAAAAGAACGTTTTACGTCCGCTCCTATCCTCGTTACTCCTGACGTCACTAGACAATTCATTGTCGAGGTTGACGCTTCAGAGGTAGGCGTGGGAGCCATTCTATCCCAGCGCTTCCAGTCTGACGATAAGGTTCATCCTTGCGCTTATTTTTCTCATCGCCTGTCGCCATCTGAGCGCAACTATGATGTGGGTAACCGTGAACTGCTCGCCATCCACTTAGCCCTAGGCGAATGGCGACAGTGGTTGGAGGGGGCGACCGTTCCTTTTGTCGTTTGGACAGACCATAAGAACCTTGAGTACATCCGTTCTGCCAAACGACTTAATGCCCGTCAAGCTCGTTGGGCGTTGTTTTTCGCTCGTTTCGAGTTTGTGATTTCTTACCGTCCGGGTAGCAAGAACACCAAGCCTGATGCCTTATCCCGTCTGTTTAGTTCTTCTGTGGCTTCTACTGATCCCGAGGGATTCTTCCTTATGGGCGTGTTGTCGGGTTGACAGTCTGGGGAATTGAAAGACAGGTTAAGCAAGCACTCACGCACACTGCGTCGCCGCGCGCTTGTCCTAGTAACCTCCTTTTCGTTCCTGTTTCCACTCGTCTGGCTGTTCTTCAGTGGGCTCACTCTGCCAAGTTAGCTGGTCATCCCGGTGTTCGAGGCACTCTTGCGTCTATTCGCCAGCGCTTTTGGTGGCCGACTCAGGAGCGTGACACGCGCCGTTTCGTGGCTGCTTGTTCGGACTGCGCGCAGACTAAGTCGGGTAACTCTCCTCCTGCCGGTCGTCTCAGACCGCTCCCCATTCCTTCTCGACCATGGTCTCACATCGCCCTAGACTTCATTACCGGTCTGCCTTTGTCTGCGGGGAAGACTGTGATTCTTACGGTTGTCGATAGGTTCTCTAAGGCGGCACATTTCATTCCCCTCGCTAAACTTCCTTCCGCTAAGGAGACGGCACAAATCATTATCGAGAATGTGTTCAGAATTCATGGCCTCCCGTTAGACGCCGTTTCAGACAGAGGCCCGCAATTCACGTCACAGTTTTGGAGGGAGTTCTGTCGTTTGATTGGTGCGTCCGTCAGTCTCTCTTCCGGGTTTCATCCCCAGTCTAACGGTCAAGCAGAGAGGGCCAATCAGACGATTGGTCGCATACTACGCAGCCTTTCTTTCAGAAACCCTGCGTCTTGGGCAGAACAGCTCCCCTGGGCAGAATACGCTCACAACTCGCTTCCTTCGTCTGCTACCGGGTTATCTCCGTTTCAGAGTAGTCTGGGTTATCAGCCTCCTCTATTCTCTTCCCAGCTTGCCGAGTCCAGCGTTCCCTCCGCTCACGCGTTTGTCCAACGTTGTGAGCGCACCTGGAGGAGGGTGAGGTCTGCACTTTGCCGCTACAGGGCACAGACTGTGAGAGCCGCCAATAAACGCAGGATTAAGAGTCCTAGGTATTGTTGCGGCCAGAGAGTGTGGCTTTCCACTCGCAACCTTCCTCTTACGACAGCTTCTCGTAAGTTGACTCCGCGGTTCATTGGTCCGTTCCGTGTCTCCCAGGTCGTCAATCCTGTCGCTGTGCGACTGCTTCTTCCGCGACATCTTCGTCGCGTCCATCCTGTCTTCCATGTCTCCTGTGTTAAGCCCTTTCTTCGCACACCCGTTCGTCTTCCCTCCCCCTCCCGTCCTTGTCGAGAGCGCACCTATTTACAAGGTACATAAGATCATGGACATGCGTTCTCGGGGACGGGGTCACCAATACTTAGTGGATTGGGAGGGTTACGGTCCTGAGGAGAGGAGTTGGGTTCCGTCTCGAGACGTGCTGGACCGTTCACTCATTGATGATTTCCTCCGTTGCCGCCAGGATTCCTCCTCGAGTGCGCCAGGAGGCGCTCGGTGAGTGGGGGGGTACTGTCATGTTTTGTCATTTATTATCTTGTCTTGTCCCTGTGCTTCCCATTCTATTCGTTTCCCTCTGCTGGTCTTATTAGGTTCTTTCCCTCTTTCTATCCCTCTCTCTCCCCCTCCCTCTCTCACTCTCTCGCTCTCTCTTCTCTCTATCGTTCCGTTCCTGCTCCCAGCTGTTCCTATTCCCCTAATCATCATTTAGTCTTCCCACACCTGTTCCCGATCCTTTTCCCTGATTAGAGTCCCTATTTCACTCCTTGTTTCCCGTACCTGCCCTGTCGGATCCTCATTTATAATTCACCGTGCTGTGTCTATGTTTTGCCCTGTCGTGTCGTGTTTCCCTCAGATGCTGCGTGGTGAGCAGGTGTCTGAGTCTGCTAGGTTCAAGTGCCTTCCCGAGGCAACCTGCAGTTCTCGATCAAGTCTCCAGTCTGTTCTCGTCTTTACGTGTAGTATTATGCTTTTTGTTTTGTAAAGTTTATTCTGGATTAAATACTCTGTTTTCGCCAAGTCGCTTTTGGGTCCTCATTCACCAGCATGACATACCTAGTCTCAGTGCAGTGGACAGCTGGGAGGAGGTGCTCTTATTCTCCATGGACTTTACAGTGTCCAAAACCTTTTTGGAAATAGTGCTACAGGATGCAAATTTCTATTTGAAAAAGCTAGCCTTAGCTTTTCTAACTGACTGTGTATATTGGTTTCTGACTTCCCTGAAAATTTGCATATCGCGGGGGCTATTCAATACTAAAGCAGAACGCCACAGAATGTTTTTGTGCTGGTCAAGGGCAGTCACGTCTGGGGTGAACCAAGGGCAATATCTGTTCTTAGTTCTACATTTTTGGAAAGGAGCATGTTTATTTAAGATGGTGAGGAAAGCACTTTTAAAGAACAACCAGGCATCCTCTACTGACGGATGAGGTCAATATCCTTCCAGGATACCCGGGACAGGTCGATTAGAAAGGACTGCTCGCTGAAGTGTTTTAGGGAGCGTTAGACAGTGATGAGGGATTGTCGTTTGACCGCGGACCCATTACGAACGCAGGCAATGAGGCAGTGATCACTGAGATCCTGGTTGAAGACAGCAGAGGCTGATATTTAAGAGGGTGCCCATGGTTACAGATTTAGGGTTGTACCTGGTAGGTTCCTTGATAAATTGTGTGAGATTGAGGGCATCTAGCTTAGATTGTAGATTGGCCGGGGTGTTAAGCATATCCCAGTTTAGGTTACCTAACAGTAGAACTCTGAAGATAGATGGGGGCAATCAGGATTTTCAGGAAATGTCAGTATTTTTGGTGGCCTTCCTAAGCGAAGATTCAGACACGGCTAGAAAATCAGGGTTGGCAGAGTGTGCTAAAGCAGTGAATAAAACAAACTTAGGGAAGAGGCTTCTGATGTTAACATGCATGAAACCAAGGCTTTTACAGTTACAGAAGTCAACAAATGAGAGCGCCTGGGGAATGGGAGTGGTGCTGGGGGCTTCAGGGCCTGGGTTAACCTCTACATCACCAAAGGAACAGAGGAGGAGAAGGATAAGGGTACGGCTAAACGCTATAAGAACTGGTCATCTAGTGTGTTCGGAACAGAGAGTAAAAGGAGCAGATTTCTGTGCTTGGAAGAATAGATTCAAGGCATAATGTACAGACAAGAGTATGGTAGGATGCGAGTATGGTGGAGGTAAACCTAGGATCTGAGTGACGATAAGAGAGGTTTTGTCTCTAGAGGCACCAGTTAACCCAGGTGAGGTCACCGAATGTGTGGGGGGTGGGACAAAAGGGCTATCTAAGGCATATTGGGCAGTACTGGGGACTCTACAGTGAAATTAGACAATAATCACTAACCAAAACAGCAATAGACAAGGCATATTGTCATTAGGGAGAGATAAGTGTAGCCGTGTGATCATAGGGTCCAATGAGTAGCAATAGGTGAGTCAGGGAGCCAATTCAAGTAGCCACTACTACAATAGGTGAGCTGGAGACAGCGATTCAGACAGCTAGCGGACCGGGGCTAGCAGATGGGCCTTTAGTGTCGTCGCAACGGAAGGGCCTGTTGAAACCACCTCGGCCTATTACATCGGCAGACCAGTCGTGATGGATCGGGCGAGGCTCCGTGTCGGCAGTAAAGGGTCCAGGCCAATTGGCAAAAGAGGTACTCTAGCCCAATAATTAGCTGGTGGACCTCTTAGGCTAGTCGGGAGATGGGCCTAGCTCGAGGCTAGCTCAAGGCTAACTGGTGCTTGCTTTCGGACAGACACGTTAGCCAGGAGTAGCCCCTCGGATTGCAGCTAGCTAGCTGCGATGATCCGATGTAAAGGTTCAGAGCTTGCGGTAGAAATCTGGAGATGTGCTAGAGAAAAAGCAGTCCGATATGCTCTGGGTTGATATCGTGCTGTGTAGACTGGTCGGTATTGACCAAGCTGAGGCTGGCTGATGTCCTAGTTGATGGTGAAAGACCGCTAATAGTGGCTGATTACTAGCTAGTAGCTAGTTAGCTACCTAGCTTTTGATGGGGGTTCCAATTCTAAAGTATAAAAATAGCAGATCCGTACCACATTGGGTGAGGCAGGTTGCAGGAGAGTATATTTAGTCCGTAGACGGAAAGTGAGATGAACATATATACGAGAGAAATAAAACGTGGAAAACGATATTTACGATATTTCCACGGGACAAGACAAAACACACGTGTGACTGCTACGCCATCTTGGATCTCTCACACATACACAAACACACACACATACATACACACTCCTGAGTGAGACTGATACGAAGCGGGTGACATTGGCTATGAGATAGAGGCAGAATATTGAGGACCACCACACACACCTATACACCTTATCAATCCATCCAGCTCTGTTCCTTTCATCACTCCCCAAGTGAACATTATCCCAGCTTTTACCACAGAACACACACACACACACACACACACACACACACACACACACACACACACACACACACACACACACACACACACACACACACACACACACACACACACACACACACACACACACACACACACACACACACACACACACACACACACACAGCACCCCAGCCTTGATGAGAAAAGGCAGTAGATCGTAGGCCAGAGGAGAGCAGTGCTGGAATATCAATAGGCCTGCATCAGTTCTGTGAAGACATTTAACATCTCTCTCTCTCCTTCACTTCCTCCATGCCTCATCTACTCTGGTTCTCTGCCTCTCAGCATCTTCCCTTTCTTTCTCTCTGGCCAGATCAGACATCATCACTGTGGCAGTGGTGTTTTTAATTCATGTTTGATAGAGCTGTAATGAGTACTTCATATGAGATGGAGAGAGAAGAGGAAGCCAGCAAGATGATGCGAGAGAATGAAAGCAAGACGAGAAAAAACAGCGAAACAGTTGAAGAAGAGAGAGAAAGACTGATGAGTAAAAAATATGTATTATAAAAGATTGAGAGAAGATAGGAGAGAGAAGATAGCAGAGAATATAGGAGAGAGAAGATAGCAGAGAATATAGGAGAGAGAAGATAGGCGGGAGAAGATAGGCGGGAGAAGATAGGCGGGAGAAGATAGGAGAGAGAAGATAGGAGAGAGAAGATAGGAGAGAGAAGATAGGAGAGAGAAGATAGGCGGGAGAAGATAGGAGAGAGAAGATAGGAGAGAGAAGATAGCAGAGAATATAGGAGAGAGAAGATAGGCGGGAGAAGATAGGAGAGAGAAGATAGGAGAGAGAAGATAGCAGAGAATATAGGAGAGAGAAGATAGGCGGGAGAAGATAGGCGGGCGAAGATAGGCGGGAGAAGATAGGCGGGCGAAGATAGGCGAGAGAAGATAGGCGAGAGAAGATAGGAGAGAGAAGATAGGAGAGAGAAGATAGGCGGGAGAAGATAGGAGAGAGAAGATAGGAGAGAGAAGATAGCAGAGAATATAGGAGAGAGAAGATAGGCGGGAGAAGATAGGCGGGCGAACATAGGCGGGAGAAGATAGGCGGGCGAAGATAGGCGGGCGAAGATAGGCGAGAGAAGATAGGAGAGAGAAGATAGGAGAGAGAAGATAGGAGAGAGAAGATAGGCGGGAGAAGATAGGCGAGAGAAGATAGGAGAGAGAAGATAGGAGAGAGAAGATAGGAGAGAGAAGATAGGCGAGAGAAGATAGGAGAGAGAAGATAGGAGAGAGAAGATAGGAGAGAGAAGATAGGCGGGAGAAGATAGGCGGGAGAAGATAGGAGAGAGAAGATAGGAGAGAGAAGATAGGCGGGAGAAGATAGGCGGGAGAAGATAGGAGAGAGAAGATAGGAGAGAGAAGATAGGAGAGAGAAGATAGGCGGGAGAAGATAGGAGAGAGAAGATAGGAGAGAGAAGATAGGAGAGAGAAGATAGGCGGGAGAAGATAGGCGGGAGAAGATAGGAGAGAGAAGATAAGCGGGAGAAGATAAGCGAGAAAAGATAGGCGAGAGAAGATAGGCGAGAGAAGATAGGCGAGAGAAGATAGGAGAGAGAAGATAGGAGAGAGAAGATAGGCGAGAGAAGATAAGAGGACATAAATCAAAGTCTAAACCAGACTAAACTAATCACAAGTATTAATGTTTGCCCGTTTATAAACCCAATTAAATTTGTTTTCCTTCTGTATGAGGGAAGGGAGATCAATATGAGGAAAATATGTCCTATCAGAGCACCCCTGTCTCTGTGATTTACTAGATTATAAATACACACACCATCTCTCACACACACAAACAAACACACACAGAGCGAGGGCTTATAAAATCCATATGACTAACCTGACTACACACAGGGCCAGAGCAGAGGGGATATGATATACTGTAGGATGATGAAAATGGAGGACGAAGGGCATTGGGACATAATGTTATCGATTTGACTCTCTCTCCCCTACCTCTATCATTCATGTCCTAATTCTCTACTAACACACTAAGGTAACAGCCCCCTCACACTCACAATGATGACATCCCACACACTCAAGTCCTACACACACTGTTAATGTCTAGTAGCACCGCATAGACACAATGCAGTCTTCTTGGGAACAGTCTCATGGTCCCATTTGGAGAAAACACACACACACCTTAAACTACAGTTATGTGCAGAATCCTCACTTAACTCGCACCCCCCCCCCCCCATTCCAATGAGCCCAACCATCTGTTGTATCGACGTCGCTCCCTCGAGGACAGAAAAATCCCATTCAGAAGAGAAACCATGACAGGAATCTAGTCATGTTATGAATTCACATTCTCACAGAGACAAATATGTAGGTTATGTCAGCCGAGATCTTTCATAAGGATTGACACACGCACTTGTTAGAATAAAAAAATGATATGACCATACAAGGGCAGTCCACACCCACAAGCCCTTTTGGAGAAGGCTCCTGGCTGGTTAGTATAGAGCAGGGGTACTCAAATACTATTTGAGAAAGTCCGGACGGATATTGTAATTTATCGGTGTGGTAACAAACCCCCACCAAGCGATCCAATGCGACCCCAAACTGTTCACACCCCTCTTGTTGGTGGAGAAAATGTTGCAGTTTTAAAGCTAAGTTCATGCAATTCTACACATTTTTCCATCTTATGTGTGTTTATACAATGATACGCTACATGACCAAAAATATGTGGACACCTGTTCGTCAAACATCCCATTCCAAAATCGCGGCCATTAATATGGAGTTGGTCCCCCTTTGCTGCTGGGAAGGCTTTCCACTAGATGTTGGAACATTGCTGCGGGGACTTGATTCCATTCAGCCACAAGAGCATTAGTGAGTTTGGACACTGATGTTGGGCGATTAGGCCTGGCTCACTGTCGGCGTTCCAATTCATCTCAAAGGTGTTCGATGGAGTTGAGGTCAAGGCTCTGTGCAGGCCAGTCAAGTTCTTCCACACCAATCTCGACAAACCATTTCTGTACGGACCTCGCTTTGTGCACAAAGGCATTGTCATGCTGATACAGGAAAGGGCCTGCCCCAAACTGTTGCCACAAAGATGGAAGCAGAGTATTGTCTAGAATGTTATTGTATGCTGTAGTGTTAAGATTTTCCTTCACTGGAACTAAGAGGCTTAGCCCGAATCATGAAAAACAGCGTGTCAGTGAATGACATAACAAGAGGAAATCTGCCCATGCACTACCAAATTTGGGATTCCATGGTAATGAACAAAAATAAGGGTTACTAACTGCTGCTCCAGTTTCAACTGTTCTGCCTTATTATTATTCCACCATGCTGGTCATTTATGAACATTTGAACATCTTGGCCATGTTCTGTTATAATCTCCACCCGGCACAACCAGAAGAGGAATGGCCACCCCACATAGCCTGGTTCCTCTCTAGGTGTCTTCCTAGGTTTTGGCCTTTCTAGGGAGTTTTTCCTAGCCACCGTGCTTCTACACCTGCATTGCTTGCTGTTTGGGGTTTTAGGCTGGGTTTCTGTACAGCACTTTGAGATATCAGCTGATGTACAAAGGGCTATATAAATAAATTTGATTTGATTTGATATTTACCAATTAGTAACTGTTAGGTTGTATATATCACAGTTGTATTATATGCAGTAGGCCAACTGATTAGAGTGACCAATAATACACCCAACTCTGTGCCCATGTGCCACCTGCATACACACAGCCTAACACAGACACACACTTCTCAACACCCCACCAACACACCATTTCACACACAGCCTAACACAGGCACACACTTCTCAACACCCCACCAACACACCACTTCACACACAGCCTAACACAGACACACACTTCTCAACACCCCACCAACACAGCATTTCACACACAGCCTAACACAGACACACACTTCTCAACACCCCACCAACACACCACTTCACACACAGCCTAACACAGACACACACTTCTCAACACACCACCAACACACCACTTCACACACAGCCTAACACAGACACACACTTCTCAACACCCCGACTAAAACACCACTTCACACACAGCCTAACACAGACACACACTTCTCAACACCCCTACTAAAACACTTCACACACAGCCTAACACAGACACACACTTCTCAACACCCCGACTAAAACACTTCACACACAGCCTAACACAGACACACACTTCTCAACACCCCACCAACACACCACTTCACACAGAGCCTAACACAGACACACACTTCTCACTAAGTCTATACTGTAACACAGAAGGTTACTAGTCTAATAACATAGCTTACTTCTAAAGCAGGAAACACACTGAGAATCCCACTGCCGATGTGTACTTATCACAGTGGTAGGCCCTTCCTCCTCTTGCTAGACAAAAGCGTTACCTGCTGCGTGCCGACTTGGTAGCGACGAACCTACCAATTCAACTTGTAGAATTACAATGCTCATTAGTAACTTTGAACCAATCAGAAAAAAAGAGTGCATTTTCTCTGTACATCCACGGATGAGCCAGTCACACTTCATATGCAATGGGTAGCTAGCTAAGTGCACAGACACAGTGCACAAAACATTAAATACTTCCTCCAAGCTAGCTAACCACTGTATCTAGTATTGACATTATAATTAAAGCACATTGGTTTAGCTAGTTTACCTGAAACTGCTGATTTAGTGCAGTGTCATTAGTTAACATCCCAAATGGCACTAGGGGAAAGCTAGTCAGTTGAACAACTGAATGCCTTCAACTGAAATGTGTCTACCGCATTTAACCCAACCCCTGAGTTAGGGAGGTGTGGGGGGCTGCCTTAGCATCCACGGTGCCCGATGAACAGTGGGTTAACTGCTGTCCAGGGACAGAACAACAGATTTTTACCTTGTCAGCTCAGGGATTCGATCCAGTAACCTTTTGGGTTACTGGCCCAACGCTCTAACCACTAGGCTACCAGCAACCCCTTATTATTCCCTATATACTGTAGTTCACTACTTTACATAGACCATAGAGCTCTGGTCAGAAGTAGTGCACTATATAGGGAACAAGGTGCCATTTTGGGACGCAGATGGTCATTCGAAACAGGATATTTCATAGTGATTGCCAGCCAGGATACACGTCCACAGACCTCAAACCCTTTCCAGACTTGGCTCAAAGCAGCAGAAGCAAATCCCCAGTCTACAGTCCTGTTCCAGTCAGACTTCTAGTGACTAGATATAGTGATGAACTGTTAGTTTGACAGATATTGCCTTTAAATGGGTCGTAATACAGAGACAGTGTAGGAGTTCAGTACTCAGCTACACTGATAATTATCCTGTTAGACAGCAGCCCACACACACCAGAGAGAGAGAGTAAACATGGTAAACACAATTTAAAGAAGGTTATACTGCAACTAGACAATCAGCTCTTATGACTGTACTTTTGGTTGACCTCTGTACTTTTGGTTGACCTCGTTTTTGCTGGAGAGATAGATAGAGAGGGTAACCCCAGGCAATGGGTCACGATCCTGAACTTTTCATCGCCAGTCACATCCAATTACAGATGACAGAGGAGAGGAGACAGGCTCTAATATGAGGATGCAGAGGCAGAACTGTGGCTGCAGCTGTCTCCCTGTGTGTGAGAGAGAGAGCAGGGAGAGAGAGAGAGAGAGAGAGAGAGAGAGAGAGAGAGAGAGAGAGAGAGAGAGAGAGAGAGAGAGAGAGACTGCAGTAGAGTGGTGTGTTAGTGGGCCATGGAGGCGTGATGGTGGGAGGATGAGGTTGGCACGCGCTGGGCTCTGTGGGTGCTATACATGGCATATGTGGAGAGAGAGAGAGAGGGGGTGCAGCTGTGTGTGTGTGTGTGTGTGTGTGTGTGTGTGTGTGTGTGTGTGTGTGTGTGTGTGTGTGTGTGTGTGTGTGTGTGTGTGTGTGTGTGTGTGTGTGTGTGTGTGTGTGTGTGTGTGTGTGTGTGTGTGTGTGTGTGTGTGTGTGTGTGTGTGTGTGTGTGTGTGTGTGTGTGTGTGTGTGTGTGAGTGAGTGAGTGAGTGAGTGAGTGAGTGAGTGAGTGAGTGAGTGAGTGAGTGAGTGAGTGAGTGAGTGAGTGAGTGAGTGAGTGAGTGAGTGAGTGAGTGAGTGAGTGAGTGAGAGAGAGAGAGAGAGAGAGACTGCAGTAGATTAGTGTGTTAGTGGGCCATGGAGGCGTGATGGTGGGAGGATGAGGTTGGCACGTGCTGGGCTCTGTGGGTGCTATACATGGCATATGTGGAGAGAGAGAGAGAGAGAGAGGAGGGGTGCAGCTGCTGGGGGTGGACAAGTAGAGACAGGAACTGGTGAAACCAGTGGGTATTGAGGGAAGAGCTATGGGAGTCAGCGGTTCTTCAAAGGCATATAAGGGGGGGTGTACGTACATATGGAACACCAGCACAGCAGAGCTAAAGGACAGGGGAGTCACTGACACAACATGGATGAGGTGTTCTAGAGTGTCGCAGTCAGATCAAAGGAGATTGAGATGCAGTGGGTGGAGACCTTCTCTGTCCTTCTCCCAGTGCCTCCATTTATCCTCTACCTCTCTATCAAACTCCTTAGAAGCCAACTGTGAGGAAGTAACATCTTTGGGTGATTTGTCAGTCAAATCAGATGAGAGGGGATAGAGAGAGAGAGAGAGAGAGAGAGAGAGAGAGAGAGAGAGAGAGAGAGAGAGAGAGAGAGAGAGAGAGAGAGAGAGAGAGAGAGAGAGAGAGAGAGAGAGAGAGAGAGAGAGAGAGAGAGAGAGAGAGAGAGAGATGCTGTGTGTTTGTCTGTACTTTGTAGTGAGAGTGGAGAAACACTGTAGTCATTTCTATAGCAGAATAAACTGGGCCATCAGCACACACACACAGAATGAACCACACACAGACACAGAGAATGAACCATGCAGCATAAGCTTACACACTCCGAGCCATCACAAAGCAGCTCTGAAGATCACAATGGACTTTGGCTTTGATCAGAGACAGCATTTTACAGGGAGAACTCCCGGGACTCTCTATTTCATCTGGGTATAGCTAGCTCTACATAGCTCAAGTCCTTCAGACTAGCGATCAAACCCAATTAACCCAATAGACCAGCTATGGCTAACTCACAGCTACAACAGCTAACTAGCCCCATCCACTCTGCCAGAGCAGCTTTGGCTAACTCAATTTATCTTGAACAGCAACTCAACACGGACAGCTGTGGCTAACCCAAACTCACCTTTACATACTGTAACTACAATACTGTCTCACCTCTACCTGTTAAACTATGTCGCACCTACACCCAGTGTTAATTTCGTCAACAAAAAGTGACTACAATTTTTGTCAAACACCTATTTTTCAGACGAAATTGACAAGACTATTACGAAACTAAAATTAGTTTTCATTTCAGTTATCTCTGTGACTAAAATCTGACTACTAAATGGACTGGATAAGAGTTTTTAGGTGAGATTTTTTAAATAAGCTTCTTTACTAAATGAAAAACAATAGCAGCATTGAGTTTAATAGTGAAACAACAGTCTAGTTGTGTTTTTCTCTCCCTCTAGTATAGAAAAGTAGGCAGTCTTTGAAAGTGTGGTCTCGTTCAAGCCTGCCACTTTCCCCACTGCATTTCATCGCCAGGATCTGCAGCCACCGTAACCAAGTCTCCCTCTTTTCCTCAGAGAAAACAGCTGGATTCTAGCCTTTACCGTTTTAAAGATATGACCCATATACCCGCTCTACCTTCTTACTTTCTATCGTGCATTAGTGGACCACTTTTTACAGTCATAAAGCATATTGCTGGCTGTTCTAAAACTGGACTGCTTCCAGACCGAACCTTCAACCATTTGTTTCGGCTACACCAACTACACCAGCTATAGCTAACAACCTGGGAGGTATTGTTTTGGAAAATTCTGATAGAAATATGCTACTGTATGTAGAACAAACATGCCTCTCTGAAATGTTGAATAAGGAATAACATCAGTTCTACTCATGAAATTTTCAATCTGCAACGTGGCTCTGGTAACGTGGCTTGTGGCTCTGGTACCAGAACCACGTTCAGTGGCAAAACATTCTCGAAGGTAAAAATATCTAAGACTAGACTAAATCTAAAACAAAAAAAGAGTGCAAAAATTAACACTACCTACACCTGTTAAAACTATAACACCGCCTCACCTACACCTGTTAAAACTACAACACTGTCTCACCTACACCTGTTAAAACTACAACACCATCTCACCTACACCTGTTAATAACCTCTTGGAGCTAGGGGACAGAATTTTCACTTTTGGATAAATAGCGTGCCCCAATTTCAACTTCCTGCTACTCATGCCAAGAATATAAGATATGCATATTATTCATAGATTTGGATAGAAAACACTCTGAAGTTTCTAAAACTGTTTGAATCATGTCTGTGAGTATAACATAACTTATGTAGCAGGCAAAACCCTGAGGACTAATTGTTCAGATTTTTTTTTTGCCTCTCTCTGTTCCCTAAATTGTTATTGCCAAGGGATATTTCTTAGGAACCTGTTTTCAGTTCCTACCGCTTCCACTGGATGTCACCAGTCTTTGGAATCTGGTTGAGGTTATTACTTTGTGCAATGAAGAAGTAGGCCAACTAGGAACTGGGGACACTTTTGTGAGTTGCGCAAGATGTGAAAAGTGGTGCTGGTTTGTTTTCTTTCCTGTATTGAACACAGATTGCCCCGTCTACAATTTGATTGATTAGTAACGTTTAAAAATACCTAAAGTTGTATTACAAAAGTAGTTTATAGGCAACTTTTGAAATATTTTGTAGAGACGTTGCATTTTTTGTAAGCTGTTTTTTCTGGATCAAACGCGCTTTATAAATGGACATTTTGGATATATATGGACGGAATTAATCTAAACAAAAGGACCAATTGTGATGTTTATGGGACATATTGGAGTGCCAACAAAAGAAGCTCGTCAAAGGTAATGCATGTTTTATATTTTATTTCAGCGTTTTGTGTAGCGCCTGCAGGGTTTAAATATGCTAACTCCTTTGTTTAACCTAACCTCTGTTGGTGCAGATGGTGCAGGCTATCAGATAATAGCTTCTTATGCTTTCGCCGAAAAGCATTTTTTAAATCTGACATGTTGGCTGGATTCACAATGAGTGTAGCTTTAATTGAGTATCTTAGATGTGTGATTTAATGAAAGTTTGAATTTTATAGTATTTTATTTGAATCTGGCGCACTGCATTTTCCCTGGCAATTGGCCAGTTGAGACATTTGCGTCCCGCTTATCCCTAACTAGTTTTAAAACTACAACACTGTCTCACCTACAACATTGTACCTGCTTTAACCACCCACTGCACAACTCACACTCACACCTCAAATATAGTATGTCTTGGATAATTAACATGAGGAACTGTTTCTGTATGATATGTTGGATAAAGGAATGAAGACAGACACCAATGTCAAGTTCAAGTGCCTTGTTTGTGCATTGTACAAATCCCTACACGTGGAGTCTGGGGAACAGTCTGGCTAGTCGAATACCTATCAACTAGACTCCGTAACATCATCATTTTCAATAGAAAGTGCAAACATAAAGGCATAACATGAAGTTCTTAACAGTCAAGTCATAACAATTGAAAAAGCATGTCATTTTCTTTTTACTTCAGTTGTCATCTTTAAAATTGTTGTTTTATTTTAAATGTTTAATTAACAGAGGACAAGTTAACAGTCTCTTGCTTACAGAGTAAGCCTGTCCGGTGGCTTGCACAGCCGACCCACCCGTGACTAAGTATTGGCTATGACAGGGGTAGGGTTAGGGCCACGAGCTGGAGAGCTTGGTGAGGTAGAAACCTCACCTTCAGTTGGCTCATGTCTCAATTTTGTGCCCCTTACCCTTAGGCCTGGACTGTGATCCAGCTCATCTAGGTGAGTGTATGGCGTGTTCTGGTTTGTCAGCTCTGCTACGCGCAGATCCACCCGATTGCGACGATAGAGGGAGCCACCAACATCCACCAGGTAAGAACGTGGTGCAACTCTCTGCAGGCACGTGCCCAGCCTCCAAAGTCCTGTGTGGTCTCCCGGCAGTGGTTTCATCCTTATCGTTTCACCCACCTCCAGCTCTGGTAGGTCTCGAGCAGTCCGGTCGGAGAAGCACATAGCGAGCTGCTTTCTGTGACGCAGTTTGTCTGTGATGCCAACCATGACGCAGGGCTCAAGTAGCTTGTTAGCTACGGGGATGGTAGTCTTCAGACATCTGGACAGAAGGCGTTGTGCTGGGCTGCTGTCCATGTTTTCGGTGGGTGTGTTCCTCCATTGTAAGATCGCTTTCCATGAGTCGTTGCTGTCGCACAAGGCTCTGCTTAACAGTTTTTTTGCAATCTTGACAGCTGATTCTGCCTTCCCATTTGCTTTTGGGTGTCTTGGAGAGGTCACGTGGTCAAACTCCCATTCTGAGGTGATACGCTTGAACTTTGCAGTGAATTGTGGGCCATTGTCCGTGATTACCTTGTCAGGCTGACCTTGCCTTGCAAACTGCGCCTTGCAGCGCTTTATGACCGTCTCTGCAGACAAGTCAGGGAGTAGTTCAATTTCCCAAAAGTCAGAGTAGTGATCAACGATGAGAAGATAGTCCTTTTGTCTGTGGCTGAATAAGTCCATGCTGACGATTTGCCAGGCCCTTGTGGGCAGTTCGTGTGACATCATGGTTTCCTTTTGCTGTTCAGGAGCGTATTCGTTGCATGTGGTACAGTTGCTGACAAAGTCTTTAATTTCTGCTTGCATGTTTGGCCAGTATAATGTTTCACGGGCCTGGCGGTAGCATGCGTTACCTCCAACGTGACTGGAGTGTATGCGGGTAAGCATCTCTGGACGTAGTGATTTGGGAATAATGACCTTCTGACCTCTGAACAAGATGCCATTTTGCACGCTGATCTCATCTCGAAAGGTCCAGTATTCTCTCACTGAAAGGTGTCTCATCTTTCAGGTATGGCCAACCTGCAAGAGCCATGGACTTCAGTGACTGTAGGTTTTCATCCTTGTCAGTGGTTTGCCTGATCTGGGCTAGGCGGTGATCTGTGACGTTTAAGTAGTCTGCCTGATTAATCTGTTGAACATCTTGTTGTTCCTGCTGTAGTGAACAGATGGCCTGCCGCTTATAGACATTGCCTCTGCCTGTACATTGTGCTGTTGCCCTGCTCAGTGTGTCGCTGATGTACATCTCTGGTCCTGGCTTGTAAATAACCTTCAGGCTGTAATTTTGCAGAGTCAGGAGCATGCTTTGAAGCCTCTTGGGTGCTTTGAGGAGAGGTTTACTGAATATGGCAATGAGTGGTTTGTGGTCAGTTTCAGCAGTGACCAGCTCTCGATCATATAGGTAGTGATGGAATCGCTAGCAGGAGAAGACGATGCTGAGGCACTCTTTCTCAATTTGTGCATAGTTTTGTTCGGTGGGGTTGAGCGCTCTTGAGGCAAACGCAACGGGTTGGCCTTCCTGCATAAGGCAGCATCCAAGTCCGCTTTGGCTGGAGTCGCTCTGGATTGTGACAGGCTTCGTGACGTCGTAGTAGCGCAACACTGGCATGGATGAAGCCAGAGATTTAATCTCCTGCACTGCGGCCTCGTGCTTGGTTAGCCAGTGCCATGGTGTGTCTTTGTCCAGCAACCGGCGCAGAGGCTTACAGACTGCTGATAGGTGTGGCATGAACTTTGCAAGCAAGTTTGCAAAACCGATGAGACGCTGTACTCCTTTTGCATCAGACGGGTTTGGCATGTCGAGGATCGCTCGGACCTTTGGGTCCGGCTTCAGGCCTTTTGCTGAGAGAATGTGGCCATGGAAGTGGACGTCTTTCACCTTGAACTGCAGCTTCTTCAGGCCAAGGCGAAGCTTAACTGATCGTCAGCGCTCCATCAGTGCCAGGAGCTTCACATCGTGGTCGCGTTCTGCTTCTTCGTCTGTGCCACCACAGCCAACAATCAGGACATCATCGGCAATGGGTTCAATGCCCTTGAGCCCAGCCAGTAACTCGTGCTGCTTGCGTTGATATACCTCAGGCGCCACTGAGACACCAAACGGGACCTTGAGCCAGCGTTTCCGACCCCAGGGGGTCCAGAAGGTAGTCATGAAGCTGCTTTCTTCGTCCAGCTTGAATTGAAGGAATGCATCTCGGGCATACACCAAGGTGAAAATCCTGGCCTTGGGAAGCTTATAGAGGACATCCTCTAGTGTCGGCATGATGTACTGGGATTGTTTCAGTGCTTGGTTCAGATGCTTTGGGTCGATGCAGACCCTCAGTTTCTCTGTTTTTTTCACTATGACCATATTGCTGATCCAGTCAGTTGGTTCAGTCACAGATGTCATGTGGCCATCGCCCTCATACTTGTCCAGCTGGGCCTTCACAGCCACTTTCATTGCAATGGGCACGTTGCAAGGAGCACACTGGACTGGAGTGATGCTCTCATCCACTTCAAAGTGTACCTCCCCAGGCACTGATTCAACGGGCATGTTGAATACATCGTCATATCTGATGAGTAGTTGTTCTTTGGACAGGTGTCCATGCTGGACATAATCCACAATGTGCAGGTCATTTGGTACAGTGAACTGCATCAGTCCCAGGGGTTCGCATGTAGAGCCTGAGAGGAGAGGATGTTGACTGGTTTTCACAATCTCAAACTCCAGCTTGTGTTTGCGTCCCCGAATAACACATTCAGTCTCAAAGGTGCCCATAGAGCTCATTAGCTCTACTGAGTACAGCTTTAATCTAGTATCGCTGGGCAATAGATGTGTGTCAGGTGCCAGATTGATTTAGTCTTTGTAGCTCATTACGTTGCATGTAGCACCGGAATCTAGTTGACATTGTTGTTGCTTGTTGTGTAATCATAGTGTCACAAACCATTTCTTCCCTCTTGAGTGTACAGCCCCAATGGAGTCATGCATGTAAATGTCACTTTCACTGTTCAGCTCTGAACATTGAGTGGCATCATCAACACAGAGAATCTTGCCCTCACTCACCCTTCTTTTGCTTTTGAGACACAGTTTTGCAAAGTGATTATTAGTTCCACAAGCTCTGCATGGTTTTCCGTAGGCAGGGAAGTGCTCTTTGCCACGTGTGTGTGTGTGTTCCCACAGTATTTACATGCCACGGGGCTCTCTGTGTTCACCGTTTGTGGTGAATTACTCTGCCTAGATTGGTTTAGTCTGAATGTCTGCCATCAACAGCATGAACAGTATCAACGTCGGAGCGTAGGGTTTCGATTTCCATTGCTCTCATTCTCATGTCAGTGGCTTCAGCAGTGCGGCACATTTCGATGGCAGTTACTAATGTTAAGTCTCTCTCTCGCAGTAGACGCCTCATTTGCAATTGCCAATACTATTTTGTCACGAATCAATTCATCATTCAATCCCCCCTATTCACAAGTTATCTCAAATGGGTTACAAAGTTGTGTACTGACTCACCCTCTTCCTATTTGCAGCTTCCAAAAACGAACCGCTTGTAAATGATGTTTCTGGCGGGTTTGAAGTAATTCCCCAATGCATCCAATAAAGCCTTTGCATCACACTGTTGTCGTGCTGTGAGGGTGAGATTGTGCCGGTAGATATGCCTGTATTCGCTGCCCATTCAACTCCTCAGAGTTGCAGCTTGTACCTCGTTGGGTTTCTCATGTAGACCGGTCGCCAGCGCATAGTCCTCGAATTCATCCCTGAAGTTGTCCCAATTAGTATTCCAGTCCCCTGTGAGAACCATGGGATTTGGTGGCGGAATGTTCGCTGCCATAGCAATGGAATAGGAGATTTCTTTGCCTTCCTTCATCGAGGTAGGTAGTGATGCTAGCTAGCCAGCTAACAACGAGTTGATCAGTGTCGTGAGTAGGAAACGGCGTGTGTTCGCATATGGAACGTAACTGCGCCTATACTGTACTTAGCTACAAAAATAACAAACGTGTTTTCCGAGCCACTTCTGATACCATGTTTCAGTATGATATGTTGCATAAAGGAATAAAGACAGACACCAATGTCAAGTTCAATAGCCTTGTTTGTGCATTGTACAAATCCCTACACGTGGAGACTGGGGAACAGTCCGGCTAGTCGAATACCTATCAACTAGACTCCGTAACAGGAACCATACGTGTGATTAGACCATGGCTAAAATGAATGTTACTACAAGCTTCACTCCATTGATCTATGTACCTGTGTGTGTGTGTGTGTGTGTGTGTGTGTGTGTGTGTGTGTGTGTGTGTGTGTGTGTGTGTGTGTGTGTGTGTGTGTGTGTGTGTGTGTGTGTGTGTGTGTGTGTGTGTGTGTGTGTGTGTGTGTGTGTGTGTGTGTGTGTGTGTGTGTGTGTGTGTGTGTGTGTGTGTGTGTGTGTGTGTGTGTATGGGTGAAGTGGGATTTTGGAGTAGCAGATACCTTTTGGTAACATGATATCCTCGCCGGTCCCTCTCCCATTTACACTCCAAAGTTTTTTATTTATGTCTTAACATTTTGTGAAGGCAAGGAAGAGTCGCCTTTCCTTGCTAGTAGTAGCTAGGTGGCAGCCTGGCTAGCTGGCTTTAGCCTTGCTAAAAACAGCCTTTTTAGCTTCCCACATCTCCATGTCAAATAATCAGATTTAGAATTGTATATATATTTTTATACTTGCTGGTGTAACCTAAATCATTATTCCAGTTTAATAGGCTCCTTGTGTATTCATTCCCATATCAGCTAAAACATAAAACGTTATCATGTTTTGGTCGTGGAGACACTAGCACATGTTTGGTTTACTGTTTGAACAGTTACTGAGATTATATTTGGTTTTAAATGCAAAATAGGCTACTTTGATGAAAAGCCTATGTAGCATATAGATCAGATCAAGAAACCAAGCAACAAAACGTTTCAGGTAGTAAAAAAGTATGTTGAATGCCAGAGTGTTACAAGGAGTCGCCCCTTTTGTAACAAACAACATTGTAACACTGACCATAATTCTATTCTCCTGATTCCTGCTTACAAGCAAAAACTAAAGCAGGATTTACCAATTACTCGCTCAATACGGAAGTGGTCATTTGATGGGGATGCTACGCTACAGGACTGTTTTACAGCACAGACTGGAATATGTTCCGGGATTCATCCAATGGCATTGAGGAGTATACCACCTCAGTCATCGACTTCATCAATAAGTGCATTACTGCAACTCGCTGTTGGCTGGGCTCCCTGCCTGTGCCATTAAACCCCTACAACTCATCCAGAACGCCGCAGCCCGTCTGGTGTTCAACCTTCCCAAGTTCTCTCACGTCACCCCGCTCCTCCGCTCTCTCCACTGGCTTCCAGTTGAAGCTCGCATCCGCTACAAGACCATGGTGCTTGCCTACGGAGCTGTGAGGGGAACGGCACCTCAGTACCTCCAGGCTCTGATCAGGCCCTACACCCAAACAAGGGCACTGCGTTCATCCACCTCTGGCCTGCTCGCCTCCCTACCACTGAGGAAGTACAGTTCCCGCTCAGCCCAGTCAAAACTGTTCGCTGCTCTGGCCCCCCAATGGTGGAACAAACTCCCTCACGACGCCAGGACAGCGGAGTCAATCACCACCTTCCGGAGACACCTGAAACCCCACCTCTTTAAGGAATACCTAGGATAGGATAAAGTAATCCTTCTCACCCCCCCCATTAAAAGATTTAGATGCACTATTGTAAAGTGGCTGTTCCACTGGATGTCATAAGGTGAATGCACCAATTTGTAAGTCGCTCTGGATAAGAGCGTCTGCTAAATGACTTAAATGTAAATGTAAATGTAAATGCATCGATGACATCGTCCCCACGGTGACTGTACATACATATCCCAAGCAGAAGCCATGGATTACAGGCAACATCTGCATCAAGCTAAAGGCTAGAGCTACCGCTTTCACGGATCGGGAGACTAATCTGGACGCTTACAAGAAATCCCGCTATGCCCTCAAATGAACCATCATACAAGCAAAGCGTCAACACAGGATTAAAATTGAATCCTACTACACCGGCTCTGACGCTCGTCGAATGTGGCAGGGCTTGGAAACTATTACGGACTACAAAGGGAAACCCAGACGCGAGCCTATCAGACAAGCTAAATGCCTTGTATGGTCGTTTTGAGGCAAGCAACACTGAAGCATACACGAGAGCAACAGCTGTTCTGGATGACTGTGTGATAATGCTCTCGGATTACTAGGACGTGTACTCGAAGCATCCGCGGACCAACTGTCAAGTGTCTTCACTGACATTTTCAATCTCTCCCTGACGGAGTCTGTAATACCTACATGTTTCAAGCAGACCACCATAGTCATTGTGCCCAAGGAAGCGAAGGTAACCTGCCTAAATGATTACCATCCCGTGGCACCCACGTGAGTAGCGATGAAGTACTTTGAAAGGCTGGTCATGGCTCACATCAACAGCATCCTCCTGGACACCCTAGACCCACTCCAATTCACATACCGCCCTAACAGATCCACAGATGACGCAAGCTCAATCGCACTCCACACTGTCCTTTCTCACCTGGACAAAATTAACACCTATTTGAGAATGCTGTTCATTGACTACAGCTCAGCGTTCAACACCATAGTGCCCATGAAGCTCATCAATAAGCTATGGAATCTGGGACTAAACTGCAACTGGATTCTGGACTTCATGACGGGCCGCCACCAGGTGGTAAGAGTAGGCAACAACACGTCTGCCACGCTGATCCTTAACACTGGGGCCCCTCAAGGGTGTGTACTTAGTCCCCTCCTGTATAAACTTGTTCACCCCCCTCCCTTTTGTACACTGCTGCTACTCGCTGTTTATTATCTATGCATAGTCACTTCGCCCCCAACTACATGTACAAATTACCTCAACTAACCTGTACCCCAACACACTGACTCAGTAGCGGTGCTTTCTGTATATAGCCTCCTTATTGTTATTGTGTTACTTTTTATTTTAGTCTACTTGGTAAATATTTTCTTAACTCTTCTTGAAATGCACTGTTGGGTTAAGGGCTTGTAAGTAAGCACTTCACGGTAAAGTCTACACTAATTGTATTCGGTGCATGTGACAAATAAAGTGATTTGATTTGATAAAGGATTCACACAGAGGTCATAGGTTACATTATAAATACATAGGCTGAATGTCCCAATTCAAACAAACAACATGATGTTTAATGCCAGGAAAACCCCTGGGGATTTCAAAGCTGAAAGAATGTACACAGAAATCCCATTGTTCTGATGATTGACTATTCACCCAGCATCAGCATTTATATTTGGATGTGTAAATCCAATATTTAAATAATATTAAGAGTTTATGAATGTAATATTCATAGAGCTCTGTGATCCAGCTAGCTTACAGTCTGTTGGATGACGTCCCTGAGTAGTGTCACTATGGAAGGCTGGCAGGCTGTCTCTCCATCCCTCTGAGATGAAGCCTCTCTGTTAATCCGTCTGTTCTGGTAAACACAGGCCTCGCTGACTGGCTAACACAAACACACACAAACAGACACCCACACACATACACTGGCAGAGCCTTTATGGCTCACACACTCACGAACACAACATTTTGTGTACACATGCATGGAGTCATTGGTATGTAATACACACACAGGCACACAAACAACACACACATAATAGTGTGATAAGCACACACACACATACACATACACATACACAAACAAACACACACACTAACCTGCAGGGTCCATGACCTCCTCGATGACCGGTGGCAGGCGTAGTCCGTCCATGGTTGCCCTGGCAACTCAGTGTGGGGGATTAGGGGGAGGTGTCGTGTGGGTCCAGATGCTCTCTTGCACTGCAGAGGTCAAGTGATGGATGAGTATAGGGGGCCCAGGGCAGAGAGAGACAGGGGGAGGATGACGCAGACGAAGCCCAGGAAGGCTCCTCACGCTCCGGGTAGACTCAGCCGCAGCAGCCCCTCCATCCTGAAGGTGAGAGAGACGTACGGACGCTGGAGATGAAAGAGACAAACTGAGCGAGGGACCGCAGTCTGAGATGCATGCAACAAAAAGACAAACGGTACAGCTCTCTCTCTCAAACTCACAATTCACTCTCTAGACCTCCTTTTGTTTTGATACTGCACTCATGCTTCCTTTTTACTTGAGCTGTGATTCTATAACCCCTTCCTGTCCTATTCTCTCTCTCTCTACCACTGACCAATTCTCTCGCTCTCATTTGCATGTTTGGTCCCTCTACTGGTTTCTCTCCCGTCTCGGTCTGGGTATCAAGCACGTTTGATGCCCATGCTTTTGCATCCCATCTCTCGCTCTACCTCTCCCTCTCCCTCTACCTGCTCTTTCTGCTTCTTTAACCACACGGGTCAAATCGAAGGCATTCCTTTCACCATCTAGCACACGTATCTGTAAGTGCAAGTATATATATAGACACACACAGACACTGTATTTACCTTTAATGAAAGTCAGACCTTGGAGCTCTGGATGCTGACAACCTATTCTCCTGCAGCTTGCGATTCATTTTCCGTCGGTCGTTCACTCCTCCCTCCCTCCCTCCATCCTCTCTCTCTCTCTCGCTCACACACACACACACACTCTCTCTCTCTCTCTCTCTCTCCCTCCGATTCTCTTTTCTCGTTGTGTTAACTATGCAGGCCTCATAAGTAAAGGTTCTCATACTAAATACTGCTGTCTGATCCATTCCTCTCCTTCGATCCTCTCTCTATCTTTCCTTACAGATCAAAACGGCTTAACCCTTCCCTTACCTGCTGTTGGTCCGTCAGCTGTGATCAATGAACATTAGGTCATTTCATCCAGTCTTCGAACCTGAACAAGAGAGCACAGAATGTATGTCATGAATACACAATGAACTTATGATGTGGGTGATTTAACCCTTCGCTGCACTGAGGACGGGTACTGGGGGAGAGACTGATGAGGTAGGACTCTTGTGGGTTCTCACAGCTGCCGTGTACCTTCAGAGAGACATGAAACACTAAGGGGGCAAATATGGTATCTGGTATCTGTCATTCTGCGAGCAGCATCTTGTCATATCTACAATGCCTTTGAAAGTTTTGTGTAGCAAGAACCTTTAATATTCATGACTATCAGAATGGCATCAAATGGAACTAAAGTAGGCTACTTGTCAGTGCTGATTATTCTCATACTATTCATTACGAATTTTGATCAGTCATGGAAATAAAACTGCTGAAAACAAATTGGCTCCCAATTTAAAAAAAGAAGATTGGAGAACAAGCTATGAAGTTTTGGTGAAGGTAAAGCCAACTAGCGCAAAAATAATATTGCGATATTGTCAAAACGATAAGACATATCGTCAAAAAATGTAAAATGTAAATAATTATAGTATCTGTCATTCGGCAAGCCTTTGGAAGCTTTTATCCTTCGTGTTGCAAGAACCCTTGAAATTCATTGCTATCAGGATGGCATCAAATGGAACCAAAGTAGGCTATTTGTCAGTGTTGATTAGTGTCAACAGATGTAACTATGTGCTCTCAGTTTTGACATGTCATTGTGAGCACAAAGGTCATGAAGTAACAAACTGCACTCCACAATACACAATGACTCACAACAGGCAGGCCGCACGTTATAAAAATGGAACTGCGACGAGCTCAGAGCATCACACGAATCTAGGCGGAGGGGTTGCTAGGCAACCAAGTCCACTGGACCGCATCACACGAAATAGGCTAGATGCAAATTGTTCAAGCTAAAAACAAAACTACAGAGAAAAGTGAAACATTCTTAACAGTCACACCTCATCTTTCCTTGTGAGATGTTGACTGTTCATGGGGTTTTAATAGATGGTCCTTACTAGCCAATGACTGAAAGTTTCAGGAAAGACTACAAAAGTTCAAAGTTGACTTTGAAAGGTTTTCCCATCTTTGCCAGAACACCCTGGTATCCTCTGCCCTGTGGGTTTTTTCCCTATCAGATGGTGAGTCAGTAAACCTGACTACTGTGAGTGTGACTGAGCTGCTGTGCATCCCTGAGCAACACTGCAGCATAAGTTATATAAAGCAGGCTTTCAGAGGACCAGAGAGTGAGAGAACACTACTGAGTGAAAGGAAGAGGGAAGGGAGTGTACCCAGAATTTTGACAAATGGCATAAGTAGAATTGCATAAGCTAGCAACACATATAGGTATTGCTCCCACCACTGTGCCGCAAGGAGTGGAGGTTTCTGCTGTGTGCTATCCTATGGGAGATGCTATGAATGCCATGCTACCGTCATCAGGAGGTAACTGGGGACGTACAGTCTATTAACACACATGGATGCAAACACACACACACACACACACTTGATAACCATGCCCTGGAGGACCCTGTGTCCTGCTCTCTCCAGAATATCTCCTCTTCCCCCCCACACACACACACACACACACACACACACAATAACCATGCCCTGGAGGGCCCTGTGTCCTGCTCTCTCCAGAATATCTCCTCTTCCCACAAACACACACACACACACACACACACACACACACACACACACACACACACACACACACACACACACACACACACACACACACACACACACACACACACACACACACACACACACACACACACACACACACACTGGTATAAAGACAAGAAGACAAGCAGGCTGTGAAAACTAGCCTAACCTTGCTGTGGGCTAAGACAGGATCTGACCGCCTCTTCTCTTATCACTGCCCTGACCTCACTGTGGGCTAAGACAGGATCTGACCGTCTCTCCTCTCATCACTGCCCTGACCTCGCTGTGGGCTAAGACAGGATCTGACCGTCTCTCCTCTCATCACTGCCCTTGCCTCGCTGTGGGCTAAGACAGGATCTGACCGCCTCTTCTCTTATCACTGCCCTGACCTCGCTGTGAGCTAAGACAGGATCTGACCGCCTCTTCTCTTATCACTGCCCTTGCCTCGCTGTGGGCTAAGACAGGATCTGACCGCCTCTTCTCTTATCACTGCCCTGACCTCGCTGTGAGCTAAGACAGGATCTGACCGCCTCTTCTCTTATCACTGCCCTGACCTCGCTGTGAGCTAAGACAGGATCTGACCGCCTCTTCTCTTATCACTGCCCTTGCCTCGCTGTGGGCTAAGACAGGATCTGACCGCCTCTTCTCTTATCACTGCCCTGACCTCGCTGTGAGCTAAGACAGGATCTGACCGCCTCTTCTCTTATCACTGCCCTGACCTCGCTGTGAGCTAAGACAGGATCTGACCGCCTCTTCTCTTATCACTGCCCTGACCTCGCTGTGAGCTAAGTCTGGATCTCCCAGTCACTCCTGTCATCACTTCTCTGGGAAACACAGACATTCACATTTAAACAGGCAGGGAAATGGAGTGTGTTCATTGCCATTAAGCCAGGTTTATGTTAACACACACACACACACACACACACACACACACACACACACACACACACACACACACACACACACACACACACACACACACACACACACACACACACACACACACACACACACACACACACACACACACACACACACTCTGCAGGTCCATTTGGTAAAAAGGAGTTGTGGCTCGGAGAAAACATCTACACCATAAAAAAGGCATATCCTCTAATTGTTTTGTTGTTTCCTATTTCCACCAGCCATAGGAGCAGCTGACAGACTTGCTCCTTATCAAAACACAGGCAACAGTTTACAGTCAGGTGCCCCAGTTAGCATGGGAGAGAGTGAAACTGGGTATTCCCGGCTGGAGCAAGGCAGAGCACTCTGTTGGAAACACATTGTGACCTTATTCGACACAGCTGGGCCAGAGTTGGGATCAACAGAAGTGTCATTACAATACCCCTTCTATATTATATATCTATATTAATATGCCTTAGTACCATAGCGTGGTGAAGGAATATTATTGTACCTAAGTAGGTTCTAGTAGTGAAAAAATGTGGAAAAATATTAGGTTGGCCTAATGTGTGTAATAACTATATCTTCTGTGTTTTAAACCAGCATGGCTATAATAAATCAAATCAAATTGTATTAGTCACATGCTATGAATACATCAGGTGTAGACCTTACAGTGAAATGCGTACGTACAAGCCCCTAATCAACAATGCAGTTTAAAAAAATACAGATAAGAAATAAAATAAAAAACTAATTAAAGAGCAGCAGTAAATAACAACAGAGAGACTACATACAGGGGGTACCGGTACAGAGTCAATGTGCAGGGGGTACTGGTTCAGAGTCAATGTGCAGGGGGTACCGGTACAGAGTCAATGTGCAGGGGGTACTGGTTCAGAGTCAATGTGCAGGGGTACCGGTACAGAGTCAATGTGCAGGGGTACCGGTACAGAGTCAATGTGCAGGGGGTACCGGTTCAGAGTCAATGTGCAGGGGGTACCGGTAGAGAGTCAATGTGCAGGGGTACTGGTACAGAGTGAATGTGCAGGGGGTACCGGTACAGAGTGAATGTGCAGGGGGTACCGGTACAGAGTGAATGTGCAGGGGGTACCGGTACAGAGTGAATGTGCAGGGGGTACTGGTACAGAGTCAATGTGCAGGGGGTACTGGTACAGAGTCAATGTGCATGGGGTACCGGTTCAGAGTCAATGTGCAGGGGGTACCGGTACAGAGTCAATGTGCAGGGGGTACCGGTACAGAGTCAATGTGCAGGGGGTACCGGTACAGAGTCAATGTGCAGGGGAACCGGTACAGAGTCAATGTGCAGGGGGTACCGGTACAGAGTCAATGTGCAGGGGGTACCGGTACAGAGTCAATGTGCAGGGGTTACTGGTTCAGAGTCCATGTGCAGGGGGTACCGGTACAGAGTCAATGTGCGGGGGGTACCAGTACAGAGTCAATGTGCGGGGGTACCGGTACAGAGTCAATGTGCGGGGGGTACCGGTACAGAGTCAATGTGCAGGGGGTGCCGGTACAGAGTCAATGTGCAGGGGGTACTGGTTCAGAGTCAATGTGCAGGGGGTACCGGTACAGAGTCAATGTGCAGGGGAACCGGTACAGAGTCAATGTGCAGGGGGTACCGGTACAGAGTCAATGTGCAGGGGGTACCGGTACAGAGTCAATGTGCAGGGGGTACCGGTACAGAGTCAATGTGCAGGGGTACTGGTTCAGAGTCAATGTGCAGGGGGTACCGGTTCAGAGTCCATGTGCAGGGGGTACCGGTACAGAGTCAATGTGCGGGGGTACCAGTACAGAGTCAATGTGCAGGGGGTACCGGTACAGAGTCAATGTGCGGGGGTACCGGTACAGAGTCAATGTGCAGGGGGTACCGGTACAGAGTCAATGTGCAGGGGGTACTGGTTCAGAGTCAATGTGCAGGGGGTACCGGTACAGAGTCAATGTGCAGGGGAACCGGTACAGAGTCAATGTGCAGGGGGTACCAGTACAGAGTCAATGTGCAGGGGGTACCGGTACAGAGTCAATGTGCAGGGGGTACCGGTACAGATTCAATGTGCAGGGGGACCGGTACAGAGTCAATGTGCAGGGGGTACCGGTACAGAGTCAATGTGCAGGGGGTACTGGTTCAGAGTCAATGTGCAGGGGGTACTGGTTCAGAGTCAATGTGCAGGGGGACCGGTTAGTCGAGGTAATTGAGCTCATATGTACATGTAGGTAGAGTTATTAAAGTGACTATGCATAGATAATAACAGAGAGTAGCAGCAGTGTAAAAGAGGGGGCGGGGGGGGGTGCAAATAGTCTGGGAAGCCATTTGATTAGATGTTCAGGAGTCTTATGGCTTGGGGGTAGAAGATGTTTAGAAGCCTCTTGGATCTTGACCTTGCTCTCCGGTACCGCTTGCCATGCGGTTGCAGAGAGAACAGTCTATGACTAGGGTGGCTGGAGGCTTTGTCAATTTTTAGGGCCTTCCTCTGACACCGCCTGGTATAGAGGTCCTGGATGGCAGGAAACGTGGCCCCAGTGATGTACTGGGCTGTACGCACTACCCTCTGTAGTGCTTTGCGGTTGGAGGCCGAGCAGTTGCCACACTAGGCGGTGATGCAACCAGGTCAGGATGCTCTCGATGGTACAGCTGTTGAACCTTTTGGGGATCTGAGGACCCATGCCAAATCTTTTCAGTCTCCTGAGGGGGAATAGGTGTTGTCATGCCCTCTTCACGACTGTCTTGGTGTGTTTGGACCATGTTCGTTTGTTGGTGATGTGGACACCAAGGAACTTATTAAAGCTCTCAACCTGCTCCACTACAGCCCCATTGATGAGAATGGGGGCGTGCTCGGTCCTCCTTTTCCTGTAGTCCACAATCATCTCATTTATCTTGATCACGTTGAGGGAGAAGTTGTTGTCCTGGCACCACACGGCCAGGTCACTGACCTCCTCCCTATAGGCTGTCTCGGCGTTGTCGGTATCAGGCCTACCACTGTTGTGTCATCGGCAAACTTAATGATGGTGTTGGAGTCGTGCCTGGCCGTGCAGTCATGAGTGAACAGGGAGTACAGGATGGGACTGAGCACACACCCCTGCCTTTATTTGATCAGTTAAGAACAAATTCTTATTCACAATGATGGCCTACCCCAGCCAAGCCCTAACCCGGACAACGCTTGGCCAGTTGTGCGCCCCCCTATGGGACTCCCAATCACGGCCGGTTGTGATACAGCCTGGAATAGAACCAGGGTCTGTAGTGACGCCTCTAGAACTGAAATGCGGTGCCTTAGACCGCTGCGCCACTCTGGAGCCCTAATGTAACCACTTATGAGAATGGAGAATTATGGACGCTTATAGTTAGTGTCATAACATATTCTAAAGCTTCTTATAGAAATGTGTACTTCATAGAATGTGTTACCAAATATGTGCGTGTGTGTGCGTGCGTGCGGCTAGAGAGTGGTGTTCCCTTCCCATGTCCCCCCAAAGAGTATTAGCTCACTCTCCTTATTGAGGGTAAGAGAGTCAACACTAACCAAACTACACACACTTTTTACAGAGCAAAGCAACCCTGTCCTATAGGCTACACTGCATTAGCACGAATGTCCATTGTGTAACTCAAAAGGAATATTATTTGAAAGCACAAACAACTTAACTTCATTACATTATAGGCCTAAGCCTAATACTGACAATCTGATAATATTTCTCCTATTTCACACATGTGCACATTTTTTTGTGCATATCCCTACTCCTCCTGAGACACCCTCAGAAAATGGGGTCAGAGACAGGGACCAGCCATTATTAATGACAGCAACCCTGGAGCAATTAGAGTTAAGTGCCTTGCTAAAGTGCATGTCAAAAGATTTTTCAACTAGTCAGGGATTTGAACCAGTGACCTTTTGGTTACTGGCCCAATGCTTCTATCTGCTAGGCTACCTGATACCTGCCGTAGAGTAAGGCATCATAATCGTGGTGATGACATCATAAATATGACAGTGTATATCCAGGGAAACAGAACGCTCAAATGCTCTTTTTCACCAAAAAACACACCCTAAACTTCATAACACAAACTGCCCTCATAAGGTAAACACAGGTAAGTATTACAATGTCTCTTAAGAAATCTTCCCAGCGTTTGGCTAGGATCCAGAAAATGCTGGGCGAGATAGGTAAGGAAAGTTTGTAAAAAATGGAAATCAAAATAGAAAAAAATATATATAGGTTTCGCCTAATAGTTTTAGTCTGTCTTATTTTGAAAATACATAAAACATCCTGCTTTGCCCTGGCTTGCTGCACTCAGCTGTTCACGTTGTGAAGAACAAGAGGTCATCTGGGCCTTCAGGTGTGGGGAGGTGCCTGAAGCCTGGATGTCCTCCCTCCGTCCTCTCCAGACCAAGGGACCAGTCTGCCAAAGACTGCCTGGAGCTAAAGGTCATCTAGTCTTACGTGCTAGTGGACGTGTGGGAGCCTAACATGGAGTCCCTGCAGAAGGTCAGTGTCCGCCTTTCCTGCCTCCTCCTCTTCCCCCAGAGAGAGAAGCAGCAAAGCTGGCCACATCTGGATCTGGAGAAAGGAGAGGCGCCCTGACCCCTACAGCTGCTACTCCAGGTCCAGCCATGTTGAGAGGCATAGGGAGAGAGAGGTGATGCGGCCTGGCTTCTCTGGCGAGAGACACAGCCACCAGAACCGTGACCATCACACCCACCACTCTACCAGAACCGTGACCCACACACCCACCACTCCTACCAGAACCGTGACCCACACACCCACCACTCCTACCAGAACCGTGACCCACACACCCACCACTCCTACCAGAGCCGTGACCCTCACACCCACCACTCCTACCAGAGCCGTGACCCTCACACCCACCACTCCCACCAGAGCCGTGACCCTCACACCCACCACTCCCACCAGAGCCGTGACCCTCACACCCACCACTCCCACCAGAACCGTGACCCTCACACCCACCACTCCCACCAGAACCGTGACCCTCACACCCACTACTCCCACCAGAACCGTGACCCTCACACCCACCACTCCCACCAGAACCGTGACCCTCACACCCACTACTCCCACCAGAACCATGACCCTCACACCCACTACTCCCACCAGAGCCACATGGAGAGAACCAGCAGGACCTCTGCTCCCAGCTGTCCAAGTCCCGTAAGAGGAGCAGGGAGGGTCGGGACGAACTTCAGGTTTCCTCCGGCTGCAACAGTAGCAGAGCTAGCAGAGCTAATTTAGAGCTAAATATGAGTTACTTGTTGTTTAACTCTTGAGTGTCTGCCTGATATTTTCTCCCAAAAGCATGCACATATGCATGCACAATATGTGCCTGTTGTGGAATTGTTAGATATTACCTGTTAGATACAGCTGCTCTGTCGAATAAGCACTTCATTACACTCGCAACAACATCTGCTAACCATGTGTATGTGACCAATACAATTTGTGTGCGATCAAATAAAACATTCCTCAAACATTTGACGATAGGCCTAAGTGGGCAATAGGCTAATATGGTTAGCAAGTTTAGCGCAAAGGGAGTGCGACACAGACTGTGAAATGACCTGGATACTGCAGCCCTGTTGTCTGCTCAGCATATTAATTAAACATGGAAAACACAGAGAGGGAGAAACATATGTGTTTTACACAGAGAGAGAGAGAGAAGAACGAATGAGTGTTGATGAAAAAAAATGGGGTGGCAAGGAGTAGTCACTGACAGAAAGAGAGAAGGAGAGAGAAAGTGAGAGAGACGTGAGGTGGTTGAGTGAGGGATAGTGTTGACAGAGAGAGGGAGAGAGAGATTGAGAGATTGAGAGGAAAGGATTGAAGAAGAAGAGAGATTTAATTACTGTTCTTGTTCCTCAGTGACCACAGTGGTTTGGAATAGGGAGCCTGCCTATTACTGTCAACACAGCAGGGGCAGCGCACGCACACACACGCACACGCACACGCACACACACACACACACACACACACACACACACGCACAATACCGAACCCACACACTAGCACCTAAATTGACTTCTAAAAGCCAGATCTGACTTCATTTTCCAAACTATAACAGAACAGACTATTCCATTTGTGTTTATATAGAATACTGCCACACACTGTGTTTCCTTATGGTGAGCTCACAGGAAATTAAGAGGTACATTTTTCCCTTGAATGTCACAAAAGGTCTCCAAAGCACCATAATATCCCTTTACATACAATGACATGTAAATGATCTGAGCCGTTGAAAATAACCAGAGACAGTTAGATAAGAGATGTCTGTTGAGTGCAGAGCTGTAGTGGGAGGGACATGGGTGGGCAGGGTATTAGGATGAAGGGATTTATCTAGGCTGTTTTCACCTTTGGCTAGGAGACAGCAGATACACACACACACACACACACACACACACACACACACACACACACACACACACACACACACACACACACACACACACACACACACACACACACACACACACACACACACACACACACACACACACACAGTTTTTGGTCTGGGCTAACACTGGTCCTCACGGCTGTAGTTTGTCTCATCTATAGTGGGGGGGTCTGGGCTGCTTTTTTTCATTGATTTGATTTCCTCTAATCATAGTTCTGGATCTGACAGGGCTCATTAGTGTGTGAATTTCCGCCCCGGAGACCAAGGCAGAGCGGCCTGAATAACATTAACATTTAAACCAGCACACTAATAACAGTGCAGCATAATAATCACCACATTCATTGCATTACAGCTATACCACATAATGCCTCTTATAACAAGAAATGGCTTCATAACAAATCGCTAACATAAGCCCAGTAATGACCTAACATCTTAATATCAAAACACTAAACATTAGAGAGACTACACAACCCAGCTCTGCTTAACTCAAATGAACTCTACCACACTAGTTTTAATTCATCAGCAGACTCAGACTCAATTTACATAATCTAGTTATTATAGCCTGGGTACTGCTTGGGGGCATTTACATTTGCACTTATTACTGTAGAACAACACAATGCATCTTACCAGAAGGCCTACATTGTATTATGCACTACATGCACCACTACTACATCGGTAAAAATATCAAAATTCGTTTTTAATTTGAAAGGCAAACATATCCCATGAGAAAGAGACAGAGGAAAAGAAAGAGATGAAAAACGGCCGTATTCATATATTACAACTCCAGTGAATAAGATGAAGAGAGAGAGAAGAAAGAGAGGGAGGGAGGGGAGAGGGAATATGGGCCAGAGCTGAGGTTAGTGACCAAAGCTCAGCGAGGTGGTGCGAGAGTAACTATAATAATAAAATCACATGTTATTGGCCGCATACACATAGGTATTTTGCAGATGTTATCGCGAGTGTCGTGAAATGCTTATGTTTTCCGATCTCTAACAGTGCAGTAATACATGGCAATACAAAATAAAACACTCAAATCCCCAAAAGAAAAAGCAATGAATTATAAGAAATATTAGAACGAGCAATGTCAGAGTCCGGAATATAAATATACAATATATGTATATGATGGTGTGTATTGACATTATGGACAGTATATATAATATGACTCATCCAGTGGCGCACGCACAAATGTACACGCACACACCATGGTATAAAAACACACCACTACTATAAGCATGGAAAAACACTGTCTGGAAGTGAGCTCAAGTGAATCAATGATTTCCTCATCAAAATTACAAGCTACACCAGTACATAGAGATCAAATATATCATCTGTGGTCGGATAAGGAAACAAAAACATTCTGCCGTTCATTGATTGGGATGTATTTACCCTAAACATAAATTGCTGTGTTGGCCTTCATTCTCAGACAAATAATGGAACAGGATTGGTGAGAGGTAGCAGGTTGCAAGATAAATAGAATGGAGCCTACCTTTTCAGAGCCTACGTTTATTTTTTAAATCTCTATTTTTGTATTTGTTTACCTGTTGCCCTATTCCGATGATGTCTTTAACCATGGAAGTTTCTAACCATGCGGACATGTCCGATGAAATCATTGGATATCCAGCACCAACAAATTACCGACACGTGAAAGAAAGAAGATAAACTGAAAGAATTCCTGTACATTTGAACTCTGGTGAACTCTGCAGCATGTAGGAGAGACAACAGCACCACCTAGTGGAACGTCTAGGACAGAAACAGAGATATACACGAATCTGCCGATGTGACTTTCAACATGTTAAAAAAATCGAACTCTTTTGTAACAACACAATTGTCAAACATATTTAACAATTGTTGTATTGTTCACAATAGTCGTTTTTGTTTTGTTTATTTATTACATATCGGTATTGTCGAATAAACATATCTGAAAAGACCAGGACATGTAACATCAGTATCACATGATCCGTGTGTGCATTTAAAGGTCGACCAGCCAGGAAGTTGAGGTAGCTAGCCTAGATATGTTATCCATTTTGCAATCATAATGGGATAGTATAAGATAACCGGCATGTGAATGAAAGCATGACTTCTTTTAAAGAGTTCTGTCATTACTCATAAAAACGTCTTCATCTAAAGCAGGTAGGTTTTAGGCTTAGCCAGATAGCCAGCCATTCAAGCTGGACTGATGCAGTTTAGCTTGAGTCGTCTACTAGTCAGTTTCTAAACCTGTAATGTCTTGGTAGTAGTGCTGTGTAGTATGGTTTGACAAGTAGAATTGTGGTATGGTTTGACAGGGCCAGGACAATTACAGAGCTAAATCCTGTGGTGTTATTAGATTGAATGATCATCAAGGACAACAACCACCCGAGCCACTGCCTGTTCACACTGCTGTCATCCAGAGGTCAGTACAGGTGACTCAAAGCTGGGACTGAAAGATTGAGAAACAGCTTCTATCGCAAGGCCATCAGACTGCTAAACAGCAATCGCTAACTCAGATTGGCTGCTGCCTACATTGAGACCCAATCACTGGACACTTTAATAAATGGCCCACTAGTCACTTTAAACAATGCAACATTAAATGTTTACATATCTTACATTACTCATATCACATGTATATACTGTATTTTATACCATCTACTATGCTGCTCGGCCATCGCTCATCCTTATACTTCTACCTGGCTATTCTTTAAAAGTGCCTTCCTCACCATCTTAAATAAGCATGCCCCCCGCTCAAAAAATGTAGAACTAGGAATAGATATAATTCTTGGTTCACTCCAGACCTGTCTGCCCTTGACCAGCACAAAAACATCCTGTGGCGTTCTGCTAAGGCAAGCTTTTTCAAACAGAAATTTGCATCCTGTAGTACTAACTCAAAAAAGTTCTGGGACACTGTAAAGTCCATGGAGAATAAGAGCACCTCCTCCCAGCTGCCCACTGCTCTGATGCTAGGAAACATTGTCACCACCGATAAATCCGCTATAATTGAGAATTTCAATAAGCATTTCTCTACGGCTGGCCATGCTTTCCACCTGGCTACCCCTACCCCAGTCAACTGCCCGGCACCCTCCACAGCAACCCGCCAAAGCCCCCACCATTTCCCCTTTACCCAAATCCAGATAGCCAATGTTCTGAAAGAGCTGCAAAATCTGGACCCCTACAAATCAGCTGGGCTAGACAATCTGGACCCTCTCTTTCTAAAATTATCTGCTGAAATTGTTGCAACCCCTATTACTAGCCTGTTCAACCTCTTTCGTATCGTCTGAGATTCCCAAAGATTGGAAAGCTGCCGCGGTCATCCCCCTCTTCAAAGGGGGTGACACTCTAGACCCAAACTGCTACAGACCTATATCTATCCTACCCTGTCTTTCTAAGGTCTTCGAAAGCCTACTTAACAAACAGATTACTGACCATTTCGAATCCCACCATACCTTCTCCGCTATGCAATCTGGTTTCAGAGCTGCTCAAGGTTCTAAACGACATCATAACCGCCATCGATAAGAGACATTACTGTGCAGCCGTATTCATCGACCTGGCCAAGGCTTTCGACTCTGTCAATCACAACATTCTTATTGGCAGACTCGACAGCCTTTGTTTCTCAAATGATTGCCTCGCCTGGTTTACCAACTACTTCTCTGATAGAGTTCAGTGTGTCAAATTGGAGGGCCTGTTGTCTGGACCTCTGACAGTCTCTATGGTTGTGACACAGGGTTAATTTCTCGGGCCGACTCTCTTTTCTGTATACATCAATGATGTTGCTCTTGCTGCTGGTGATTCTCTGATCCACCTCTACGCAGACGACACCATTCTGTATACTTCTGGCCCCTCCTTGGACACTGTGTTAACTAACCTCCAGACGAGCTTCAATGCCATACAACTCTCCTTCTGTGGCCTCCAACTGCTCTTAAACGCAAGTAAAACTAAATGCATGCTTTTCAATCGATCGCTGCCCGCACCTGCTCGGCTCTGACTTAGAATACGTGGACAACTACAAACACCTGGGTGTCTGGTTAGACTGTAAACTCTGCTTCCAGACTCACATTAAGCATCTCCAATCCAAAATTAAATCTAGAATCTGCTTCCTATATCGCAACAAAGCATCCTTCACTCATGCTGCCAAACATACCCTCGTAAAACTGACCATCCTACCGATCCTCGACTTCGGTGATGTCATCTATAAAATAGCCTCCAACTCTACTCAACAATCTGGATGCAGTCTATCACAGTGCCATCTGTTTTGTCACCAAAGCCCCATACACTACCCACTATTGCGACCTGTACGCTCTTGTTGGTTGGCCCTCGCTTCATACTCGTCGCCAAACCCACTGGCTCCAGGTCATCTACAAGTCTCTGCTAGGTAAAGCCCCGCCTTATCTCAGCTCACTGGTCACCATAGCAGCACCCACTCGTAGCATGCACAGCAGCAGGTATATCTCACTGGTCACCCCAAAGCCAATTCCTCCTTTGGTAGTCTTTCCTTCCAGTTCTCTGCTGCCCATGACTGGAACGAATTGCAAAAATCTCTGAAGCTGGAGACTCACATCTCCCTCACTAGCTTTAAGCACCAGCTGTCACTGCACCTGTACTTAGTACTTAGATGGGCTGTTTACAGATAGGCAATCTACCTACCTCATCCCCATACTGATATTTATTATTTTGCTCCTTTGCACCCCAGTATCTCTACCTGCACATTCATCTTCTGCCGATCTATCATTCCAGTGTTTAATTGCTATATTGTAATTACTTTGCCACCATGGCCTATTTATTTCCTTAACTTACCTCATTTGCACTCACTGTATATAGACTTTTTGTTTTTTTGTTCTACTGTATTATTGACTGTATGTTTTGTTTATTCCATGTGTAACTCTGTGTTGTTGTATGTGTCGAATTGCTACGCTTTATCTTGACCAGGTCGCAGTTGCAAATGAGAACTTGTTCTCAACTAGTCTACCTGGTTAAATAAAGGTTCAATAATAAAAATAAGTACATATTCTCATTAACCCAATTAGATTTGTTTGTATTAGGTAGTTGTTGGGGTATTGTTAGATTACTTGTTATATATTACTGCACTGTCGGAACTAGAAGCACAAGCATTTCACTACTCGCATTACCATCTGTGTATGTGACGAATACAATTTTATTTGAATGGGCTGGTATGCCTTGGGAACACATAGCTTGCTTACATTCTCACTTTCCTGTTTTCCCCTAGTTACCACAGCCGCAAAGTCAGAATTGGCTATATCTTAAAAACGCATTAAAATAATTATGTTCGGTTTAACACTCACATTTTAAGAAGATAAATTGTAGAAATAGACAGGGTTTGTGGCTGTGGTGACTAGTGATGACCCTTTATTCTCAACCCCCCCCTCTAGGTTTGCTGGGGGGAAATATGCTGGGACTTGTAGGCTTCATAGGGGGTGACCTCCATGCTACGTCTGGGAGACACCTGAGATGCACCTTGAGGTCTCCAACAGTCCAACAGACTTCTGGCTCCACAAACCACCCCCAGAGGGCATGGCTCGCCTCACAGGCACCCCTCTGTGGACACCAAACCCCTAAACATAGGACAGGGCTATATGGCCCTTTTACACACCCGCAACAGACACTGGGGAGTTCCCGTGGCCCCTTCTCCCTACCTCTTTTCACCCAGAGGGTCGCCCTCTCCCAGGGACCCAACACCTCCACAGCCAAGATCAGGCTGCGAACGCGCCTGGTGGTCACCCTGCTGTTCGGCGGGGGTCTGCTTGGCACCTGGTGGTACGTGCGTGACGAGAAGCAGCAAAATCACCAAATGCAGCGGATAGAGCAGTTGAAAAAGGTGGCCCTGGGCCAGGGAGACTTCAGCCTCCTCGACCACAGGGGGCACCGCAAGACCAAGAGAGACTTCCTGGGTCACTGGGTGCTCCTCTACTTTGGCTTCACCCACTGCCCTGACATCTGCCCCGATGAGCTGGATAAGATATCTGCTGTGGTCAGCGCTCTGGACAAGGACCGGTCTCTCCCCGCGGTCCAACCGCTATTTGTGACGGTCGACCCGGAACGAGACGACGTGGCGGCCCTGGAGAGGTACGTGAAGGACTTCCACCCCCGGCTGATCGGCCTGACGGGTACCCCAGAGGAGGTGAAGGTGGCAGGGAAGGACTACAGGGTGTACGCCAGCCCTGGACCGAAGGATGAGGACGGGGACTATATAGTGGACCACACCATCCTCATCTACCTGGTCAACCCAGATGGGCTGTTCCTGGACTATTACAACAGGATGAAGGACGACGTGCAGATCGCTGAGAGCGTCAGGAACCATATGAAGAGCTACGTCAAACTCTGAATGAATGACTGTAACCACACCAACAAGACTCTATCAAAGTATAGTATGTTACACTTAAGCTGAACCCAATGTCCAGGTAACAATAATCCTCCATCAGAAATGAGGCCCTGTGAATTGTTCTCAGACCAGACTGAACCACAACAATATGGACGCTTCGTCGAGGCTATGCTGATTCTGTGTGTGCAATAAATTGTTTTTGTCTGACACCAATAATGGTTAGGATATGAAATTGTCTTCATACTAGTCTTTTGTCAAGGGCACTACAATCACTAGTATAAAGACACTGCTAGGTGTTGCAATATTGAAAGTGTTCATATAATCTTCGTGAAATCTACATGCTCGTTTTATTTTATACACGTTTTTGGCCATTGTAAAAAAATCTATATAATTTCCTTACAAACCAGTGAAACATAATTTCCCAATTTAGGTTGTTCTCTTGAATGATCACATTTTTCTTAAGTCCTCTCATCTGATATAGAAAATGTATGAGTTCTACACCACTTGGACAAATATGCAAATAAAAACCAACGTATAGAATTGCCATAGATACGAAGGCAAACATTGTGAACAGGGTGATAATTCTTAGGGTCTGTCAATACTACCAACATACCCTGAGTGCCACATCTGGTTAATATATTGTGTAGATGCAGGTGAATGAGGTAAAGAGAGATTATTTCTCTTGACAGAACCAGAGGAATACACAGACATGATACACATAGACAAGACATACAGAGGACAGAGACACCAAAGATCAAACAATAGACAGGTTGAGTGAAATTAAAGAGCAAGTACGTGAGGAGAGAATAGGTGCAGCCAGGTTGTTGATAGAGCAGGTCAGTACCAGTGGTCCGGTAGGCACAAGTGGCGTCACACACAGGAGTGCGTACAACTTTTCAGAGTAATGGGTCTCTAGTCCCCCACGGAGTCAGTAGGAGGCAAGAGTGCACACACACACACACACACACACACACAGGATCAGGAGATGTCTGGGTCATATAGGGTCGGAGGTTGCTGCAGGGGCTTTCTTGAATCGTTGGTTGGCCCGGTGTTTGCTGAGCAGAGTGAGTCCCATGGTGTCGATGCTTTCCTCGAGACCCTCACTCCTGTCGATCTCCACTGTGTAGTCGTTGGCCTGAAGAGGAGAGAGCATGATAATAACCTGATGGCACAGTGTCCTGATGGTAGAGTAATGGGAGTTACTGTAGACAAATACACCTTGAACTAGAAGCTATCAAACTCATTTGTCATACAATAAAATCAAGTATCTCGAAATATCAAGTGTTCAGTGTCAGACTAAACTCCAGACAGTGGCTGATTATGCTTGATTAGATTGAATGAATTGAATACAGCACAATCACACACACACACTCACCAGTTGAAGGGAAGCCAGCATGTACTTGCAGGCCTCAAAGTTGTCCATGCCGTGGACTATAGAGGAGAAGGTCCTCCTCTGGCCCACACTGCTCAAAGCCACTACGATCCTGTCCCCATAGTCATGGATGTCAAAGGTAGCACGCACCTCCTACAGAGACATGGGGTCAGGAGGTTTAGCCAACACTAGAAATCACCAACGGGGTGAACAATTATATAATTGAATAGAATAGATACTTGATCTACAGCAAAATGTCTGTAAAGTAAGCCATTGAATCTTACCTGATAGGCGAGTTCCGGTCGTATTTTATCCTCCCATTCCTTCACTCTTTTCGACAGCGCCGTCTCCTGGGCATAACCCTGGGAGTTCACTAGGAACTGCTCCTGAAATATGAAGGAAGTGTGGGGGGGATCAGGAACATCAGTGACTAGCTACACAGAACCCTCTAGTATTTCTCGCTGTAACATGACCCAGAAAGCCTGGCTCATTGAGCCCGTATATACCTACCACACTCTTCTTCACCAGGTCTTCGTAACTCAGTCCGTCCATGTCTGCCCTTGGCAGCGACAGAAACATTGTAATCATACTCAGAACTATACAATCTTTGCCTAGGATTGCCTACAGTGTCTTAAAATTTTCCTGAGTTGTGGTTTTAACATCTGTGTCTTGTGTTGTCAAGTAACATATCATTGTGGAGTGACACTAATACATTAGTCCAACTCTACAGTCACACAGTCGAGACCTCATGGCTCCGTTTACACCTTGCCTTAGAATATGTGCAGTTAATAGCAGGAGTGAATGTGGTCTGAGAGATAGACAGACAGGACAGTGTCTACCTGGTACGAAGTCCTGTCCACTCAGGAAGTCAGCCGGGGCTTCATCAGTCAAAGGGTCATGTTCGTTGTCAGAGAGGTCATCGAGCAGGCCTAGCAGGTCGTGGTGTCTGAGGCCCTCTAACTCCTCCTCCCTCTCTTCTCTCTTGTCCAGCTGCAGGTACGTCCTTCTCAGCTCCTCGTCAGACACAAACACACCCTGTAAGGGCAAAAGGTTGTATGTTCAGTACATAAAAACAGCAACAAATGCTTCATGCAAGAATCCTCTTCCGGGTCTTCAGCTTGTCTTTCATTTGACTCATATAGATATAGTTCAAGTATGTAACAGAAATACCACTTGCTGTAAGCGCCAAATAATAGAGGGTTCAAAAGATAACGCCTCTATCTCCTGTCATTTAGTTATGAGATCCACCCTTACCTGTATACGTGGGTCCATTCTTTAGCCTGGGTTCACGGGGGTCATCTGCAACAAGAGGAGGCATTTGTCAGGTATATTCCATCCGAGTCACAGTCTTCATAAAAACACCAACACACACTACTTACAGGTGCCAATGTACCAGGTCCAGAAGTCTTGCAGCGCAGAGAGGCCTTTCCTTTTCCGCTTCCCAGAATCATCCAAACCCGGAGGAACCTTATAACATCTTCCTATGGTGAAAGAACACACATTTAACACAGACAGGACCCCTCATAGAAAATACACTGACATCCTCTCAGTGAGTAAGAGTCAGTTGGACAGCATCTCATCGATAGGAAAATGTTTCCTCACCTGTTTTCAGAGGCTTGTCCTCGCCCACTGTATCATAAAGGTCATGTAACCTCCACATGTGTGCCTGCATCACAACAATCCTCACATCACAAAGACAACAACAAAAAACTAAGTGCGTACTAGAATGGTTATTTTTTATCTGGAAATGTATGGTGGTTTATCCCCCGTGTCTGTGGTTGTGACGGGTAACCGTACCGTCTGGGCCCTCTCCTCCGCCTTCCTCTGTTTCTTCTGCTCCTCCTCAGAGAGCTGCTGGACTCCTCCCCTCTCCCTCAACAGCCTCCCTTCACTGGGGGCCTGTGAGAGAACAAGTTAGAACAAGACATCAATAAACAGAACACATGATAATACAAAATCGGACACAATTCAACACAAGGTCCCATAAAAGGGCTACAATAAAGGGGTTACTAGCTGCAATGGAACTAGGCATGTGTGAAACCTACGGTTCCTATGCAGGTATGCATGTATATACAGTGCATTTTGAAAGTATTCAAAACCATGGTCTTATTCCACATGTTGTTGTATTTCAGCCCGAATTCAAAATATATTAAATACCCCATAATGACAAAGTGAAAAAAAATGCTCTCTTTTTTCAAATTTATTGAAAATGAAATACAGAAATATCTCATTTATATAAGTATCCACACTCCTGAATTAGAATCACCTTTGGCAGCGATTATAGATGTAAGTATTTTTGGGTAAGTATCTAAGCGCTTTGCACACCTGGATTGTACAATATTTGGCAATAATTGTTTTCTACATTCTTCAAGCTCTGTCAGATTGGTTGTTGACCATTGCTAGACAACCATTTTCATGTCTTGCCTTTGCTCTACAAGCAGATTTAAGTCAAAAATGTAATTCAGCCACTCAGGAAGATTCAGTGTCTTCTTGGTAAGCAACTCCAGTATAGATTTGGCCTTGTGTATTATGTTTTTGTCCTACTGAAATTGTTCTCCCAGTGTCTGGTGGAAAGCAGACTGAACCAAGTTTTCCTCTAGGATTTTCCCTGTGCTTAGCTCCATTCCATTGATTTTATATCCTCAAAAACCCGTTAGTCCTTAATGATTACAAGCATACCCATAACATGATGCAGCCACCAATATGGTTCAAAATATGGAGAGCAGTACTAAGTAATGTGTTGTATTAGATTTGCCCCAAACATGACATGTATTCTGGACAAAAGGTGAATTGCTTTGCCACACTTTTGCAGTATTACTTTAGTGCCTTATTGCAAACAGGATGTATGATTTGGAGATCAGAGACCTGGCCGTGTGGTGCCAGGACAAGAACCTCTCCCTCAACGTGATCAAGACAAAGGAGATGATTGTGGACTACATGAAAAAGGAGGACCAAGCACGCCTCCATTCTCAAGGACGGGGATGTAGTGGAGCAAGTTGAGAGTTTCAAGTTCCTTGGTGTCCACATCACCAATGTCATGGTCCAAACACACTAAGACAGTCGTGAAGCGGGCACGACAAAACCCATTCCCCCTCACAAGACTGAAAAGATTTTGCATGGTTCCTCAGATCCTCAAAAGGTTCTACAGCTGCACCACCGAGAGCATCCTGACTGGTTCACTGCCTGGTATGGCATCACTGCCTGGTATGGCAACTGCTTTGCCTCCAACCACAAGGCTCTACAGAGGGTAGTGCATACGGCCCAGTACATCACTGGGGCCAAGCTTCCTGCCATCCAGGACCTCTATACCAAGCAGTGCCAGAGGAAGGCCCTAAAAATAGCTAGATAACAGATAACGTTACATTATACCATATCCGTTAGGTGCTAGACTCCAGCCACCCTAGTCATAGACTGTTCTCTCTGCTACCACACGGCAAGCGGTACCGGAGCACCAAGTCTAGGTCCAAGAGGCTTCAAAACAGCTTCTACCCCCAAGCCATAAGACTCCTGAACATCTAATCAAATGGCCACCCAGACTATTTGCATTGCCCCCCCCCCCCTTACACTACTGCTACTCTCTGTTGTTATCATCTATGCATAGTCCCTTTAATAACTCTACCTACATGTTCATATTACCTCAACTAATCGGTCCTCCTGCAAGTTGACTCTGTACCGGTACCTCCTGTATATAGTCTCGCTATTGTTATTTAACTGCTGCACTTTAATTACTTGTTCCTTTTATTTCTTATTATTTATTTTTTACTGCATTGTTGGTTAGGGACTCGTAAATAAGCATTTCACTGAGATGAAACTTAAACCTGTTGTATTCGGCGCATGTGACTAATACAATTTGATTTGATAAGATTTTTACTGCTGAACTTAGGCTTGCTATAACAAAGGGCTTGAATACTTATTGACTCAAAACATTTCAGCTTTTAATTTTTTATTCATTTATGAAAATTTCAGAAAACACAATTCTACTTTGACATTATGAGGTATTGTGTGTTTTAAATTCAGGCTGTGACAACAAAATGTGGAAAAAGTCAAGGGGTGTGAAAACTTTCTGAAGGCAATATATATCTATATATATATATGTATAGGAGTATGTGTGTGTGTAAGAGAGAGATATTTCTACGTTCCTACCTGGTGTCTGTCAATATGTTCCTCAGGTCCCTGGTCCATCTCCATCCCGTTGTCCTCCAGGGTCAGGAAGTTCTCCGCACCGGCATCAGCACCATCGTCCCCGGCAACGCCCGACATGGCATCCCCTGCTGCAAGCTCTGCGTCATCTGGACACACAACAACAATAAGGAAGTCAACACCCGGCCATAGCTTAGAAATACACATTAAAGAACTGTATATTCCATTCCAGCTGGTCCTTGTAACATGGATTTTAGTGCTCTGTTGGAGGCAAAACACATCACAAACGCCCCCAGAGAAACCAAATCTATGGGGTGTTTTATATGATCATTCGGCTGTTTTGGCTTGACTACAGTTGTGTACAGTATATAGACCTAGACACAGTAATGTACAACTGTCGATATACTGTATCCATCTTTACCTTGGTGCCCGAACAGGGTGACGGGGACCAGGGGTGCGTCAGACAGGGCGTCCCTGAGGAAGTGGGACTGAGAGGAGGCCAGGAAGAGGCGGATGATACCCAGGGTGTCCGGAGAGAACGTGTTCATCCTGAAGTCCTTACAGCTGCCCAGCACCTCTCCTTTCAGACTGCAGCACATACAAACAGGGAAAATACACAAACAAACATTGATACGACAGCCCTCTGAAGTAATGTGTTCCATTAAAAAGTAAGTCTGCTACATATGGCAAGGCTTATAATGTTTCATAGTTATTCTACAGAAAAGTTCATCATGTTGAGGGCAGTTTAGGCTGTGGACTTGGAACCCACCTAATGAGAAGCAGCTTCTGTTTCTCAAACGCCTCAGGAGGAATCAGGGACTCTGGGGGAAGAGGGGCCACGTCCACATTCTAAGGAACACACAATGCAATAATTTACACAGATAGAATTATGGATACACACACACACACACACAAATAATTTAGTCTGATTGAAACACCAATCAATATATTGTACATTCTGGGTGGGGGGCATTTATAAAGGGTTAAATGTTTGCAGAGGGGGACACTCACTGTGTTGGCCTCATTCTTCAGCTATGACTGCAGTGAGACATCTGTTGTATCCTGGTCTAAGGAGTCAAACTGGGGGAACAACAAACATCAGTAAAATCAGGTGATAACAGTGTTGGGCCAGAACTAAAGCCTGCTACACACACCCTATGGCTCTCTTTGGCCAGGGTTCCCTCGCCCAACTGTCACACTCTTACCCCGCCGTCATCATCATTAGCATTGTTGGATGAGGCCCCATCCGTGCCATCCTCTCCAGATGTCACTGCTCGTTTCTCTTTCCTGAAAATGACAGGTACAAATCCATTTAACTCAATGGGAAAGGAAGTGAAGAAGCAGAGCAGCATGAAGACTGGTGGCTTGAGTGGGCCTGTGTGTGTTCACAGGGAGCGAGGCAGGGTACAGTGCCTTCCGAAAGTATTCATACCCCTTGACTTATTCCACATTGTGTTGCGCTACAGCCAGAATTCAAAATTGATTCAATCTAAAAATGTATTTTATAAAGCCCTTTTCACATCAGCCAATGTCACAAAGTGCAATACAGAAACACAGCCTAAAACCCCAAACCCCCCACCCCCACCCCCTCACCCATCTAGACACAATACCACATAATGACAAAGTGAAAGCATGTTTCTAGACATTTTTGAAAATGAAATACTGAAATATCTAATTTACATATTAGAATTAACATGTTAGAATCACCTTTGGCAGTGATTACAGCTGTGAGTCTTTCTGGGTAAGTCTCTAAGATCTTTGCACACTTGGATTGTACAATATTTTCACATTATTTTTTAAATTAATCAACTTTATCAAGTTGGTTGTTGATCATTGCTAGACAGACATTTTCAGGCCTTGCCATAGATTTTAAAGCCAATTTAAGTCTACTATAACTACTATAACTAGGCCAATGCTTTGTCTTCAGGACATAAACTTATTTTATTTGACATATTTGTTTGCAGTTTTACTTTAGATGCAAACAGGATGCATGTTTTGGAATATTTATATTTTGTACAGGCTTCCTTCTTTTCACTCCCTTTCTGTGTTTGAAATTCACTGCTCAACTTTGGAACCATACAGATCATTTTATGTGTGTGGTACAGAGATGAAGTAGTCATTCAAAAATCACAATAAGCACATATTTACTCCTGAACTTATTTATGCTGGCCATAAATGGGTTGAATAGTTATTGACTCAAGACATTTCAGCTTTTAATTTCTTATTTATTTGTAAAAATGTCTAAAAACATAATTCCACTTTGACATTATGGGTTATTGTGTGTAGGCCAGTGACAAAATCTCAACTTAATCCATTTTTAATTCCGGCTGTAACAACAAAATGTGGAAAAAGTCAAGGGGTGTGAATACTTTCTGAAGACACTGTACTTACTTCTTGTTTCTGTCATTGATGTAGTCCAGAGTTTGGTACACCAGGTTGTACAAATGCTCCACCTGAATCAAACAATAATAATAAAATAATGCATTTTAATAAAGTGTTTCCCCTATATTGATTTAGCAGCAGCCGCCTGCTAAATTGTTGTCTCCCCCAAAAATGTGATAAAAGAATTATATGATTTTGTTTTGAAAATAATTTGAGGAATGGAAAACTTTGTGTAAACTGAAACCACTTAAGCCAGATATAAACTGTAGAAAAGATAATGGACCTATATGTTTAAAAAATATATATATATAATCTTTGACAACTGACAATCACTAAAATAAAAATTAGACAGTCATGCAGTTGACTAGACAGTTGATTTTGTTATAATGTTTGAGTCACTCAGATAGATTGCATAAGCCATGGCAAAAAGTGTAGCATTGCAGAAAATTAACATTAAAACTGCAATTTATCTCAGCCCCATGGCAAAATGTGTAGAAGAATTGAAGGAAATTAGCTTTAAAACTGAATGTTCTCTCTCTCAGCCCCTTGACAAGATGTGTAGAATTGCAGGAAACGAGTTTTAAAATGGCAAAATTCTCTGGATCACATAGTTACTTTTGGACAACAAGTCAGGAATATTATATGAAACCAGCCTATGATGTTCTTCTTTTCTACCAAACAACTTCTCACCTTCTTGCTGTAAATGCATGCTGAGCCTTGTATGAGCAGCGCTGCCTCTGCAAAGTTAAGAGTGGTTTTGCCCCCATCTAACGAGATGCACATCTCATCCAACTGCCAGACCAGAGAGACAAAATGACAGTGGTACGTGCAGTGTATATCAATGTGTGAGAGGACAAGCTTTCTTAACAGTCTACTCCAGCCTTGGTCTGTGTGATTTTCAACCCATTTAGCGACTCAATTCAAGGCTGTGCTTGTGTGTTGACACACAACATTGTTGTTCATACAGTACTTTAAGTATATTTTGTTTACATGATTTGCCCCATAGTGCATGCCACGGGCTCATTCCTACCTCCTCTAGATAATCTGCCAACTCCGAGGCTACATCAATGTCCCAGTTTTTCGTGAGCTCCCGGATAGGCTGCAACAAATGGGTGAATCGAGTCTCCACTGTGTCCATGGCTCCCCTTAAAATGAGAGATCAAATCATGTCAGATTTGAATCGGTGTGATTTTTAGAAAAGCTAACACTTTATTCAGTAGCTATCTACAAACTAGATGGGTTGACATTTAGCTATCTAGCTAGAGAACGTTTAAATTATATTTTGTTTAGTTGCTAACGAACTAACCGGGGCTGCAGGTAGCCAAGTGGTTAGAGCGTTAGACTTGTAACCGAAAGGTTGAAAGATCGAATCCACGAGCAGACAAAGTACAAATCTGTTGTTCTTCCCCTGAACAGGCAGTTCCTAGGCCGTCATTGAAAATAATAACTTATTCTTAACTGACTTGCCTAGTAAAATACAAAAAATAATCTACTAGTAGTACTGACTGTAACGTTAGCCAGCTACCAAAATGTTTTAACACAAACATACATTAAATGCTATTAGACTCACAATCACTGTAGGCGTTGATTCACAAAAGACAAAGGTGTCCCAAATTTAAAAACATGTAATATGTGTTGATAAACTTTGGAGCCTTTTCAAAAAATCCGCGCGTCCACCATTTTCTTTTTATATTAGCGCGAGATTTTCTTATTCGCCGATTTAGTTTCCTCTCTGACGTCGGCGTCAACAGAGCCAGGGTTTTTGCGGTTTGCTGCCATCTACTGGCGGAAGTACCACTAAAAAACAACCTGTATCCTTTTTTTAAATGTCACCTTTATTTAGCGAGGTAGGCTATTTGAGAACAACTTCTCATTTACAACTGCGACCTGCCAAGATAAAGCAAAGCAGTGCGACACAAACAACAACACAGAGTTACACATGGAATAAACAAGTCTATATACAGTGTGTGCAAATGGCGTGCAAGGAGGTAAAACAATAAATAGGCCATAGTAGCAAGTAATTACAATTTAGCAAATTAACACTGGAGTGAAAAATGTGCAGATGATGGTGTGCAAGTAGAAATACTGGTGTGCAAAAGAGCAGAAAAGTAAATAAAAACAATATGGGGATGAGGTAGGTAGATTGGGTGGGTTATTTACAGATGGGCTATGTACAGCTGCAGCGATTGGTTAGCTGCTCCGATAGCTGATATTTAAAGTTAGTGAAGGAAATATAAGTCTCCAGATTCAGCGATTTTTGCAATTCGTTCCAGTCATTGGTAGCAGAGAACTGGAAGGAAAGGCGGCCAAAGGGGGTGTTGGTTTTGGGGATGACCAGTGACATATACCTGCTGGAGTGCGTGCTACGGGTGGGTATTATGGTGACCAGTGAGCTGAGATAAGGCGGGGCTTTACCTAGTAAAGATTTATAGATGACCTGGAGCCAGTGAGTCTGGCGACAAATATGTAGCGAGAGCATTAGAGCATTCAGGTCGCAGTGGTGGGTGGTATATGGGGCTTTGGTGACAAAACGGATGGCACTGTGATAGACTGCATCCAGTTTGCTGAGTAGAGTGTTGGAGGTTATTTTGTAAATGACATCGCCGAAGTCGAGGATCGGTAGGATAGTCAGTTTTACTAGGGTATGTTTGGCGGCGTGAGTGAAGGACCCTTCTCACCGAAAGATGGAGCACTTGGATTTTATATTTACCAACCATCCTTGAATAAGTGTGACGTTCGATGCTTGTGGCCAGTAAGGCGGCGTTCACACAGATAGCTCAAATCTGATATTTTTCATAATCAGATCAAATATCTTGTCAATCATTTGAACGTGTTTATATCATAATTTGGCAGCCTGTGGAAACGCAGCCTTTAGTTATCGTTTTGAAATCAAAGGAGCACCTGTGTCATATTAACCACTTCTGATTTGTTATCGAAATACCAAAACATCAGCCAATGTGTTGTCTCTCTTGTCGTGATGTGTGTTTTGTCCTATATTTATATATAGTTTTTGTATTATTTTTAATCCCAGCCCCCATCCCCGAAGGAGGCCTTTTTACTTTTGGTAGGCCATCATTGTACATAATCATTTGTTCTTAACTGACTTGCCTAGTTAAATAAAGGTTCTAATTCATTTTTAAAAATATGCACAAAAAATATGCAACATGCAACATTTCGTTTTATGCTAAACTTCTCCAGTTGATGTATAGATTTTCAACTTTTATTGGCCTAATTCACAATGTTATTTGACTTTGCCTCTAGCATGTGCTCTATATAACCCATGCATCAAAAGCATTTATTGTGGTTCAGTTTTTAACCAGTGGTGGGGAAACTATTCTAAAAAATATATAGTTTACCAAGCTACCAATTAGGCGTACTTCACACTGCAAGAAGTAAAGCAACTAAAGTCACTACATTCAAACTACTTCGCGAAAAATTGTCATATCTAAACATGAAATGTCGGACAACAAATTTTAAAAACAGATTACTCGGGAGTCAGCTGTTCACAGAACATGTCATTTAGCCTATTGCCTTCTGTAGCTCAGTTGGTAGAGCATGGCGCTTGTAACGCCAGGGTAGTGGGTTTGATCTCCGGGACCACCCATACGTAGAATGTATGCACACATGACTGTAAGTCTCTTTGGATAAAAGCGCTTGCTAAATGGCATTTTATTATATTATTATATTATGTTTCATGTGAGAATTAGTCAGGTTTGATGCCAAAGTAGTAAGACCATTTTTGCTAAAAGGGCTAATTAACTACTGAAAAAAATACTAAGGTTTGAATTAGCTCAATACCACCAAGCGCCTGCAAAATGTAGTGAAATTACTAGTTGAACTAGTCTACCTTGTAGTTCGCTAATCGCCACTCCCCAACACTGTTAACCCTTGCGTTAAATTCTATGTCGGGCATAAATGTGTGTTTGAACCCATACTTTTGTACAAAGTACAGAGAATGGATAATCCCACCCATAACCTTTTTCAACTACTTATTATATAGGTACCGCCAGCATACCCCCAGGTGATAGTGATAGGCTAGACTAGCCTATGATGCCCAAGCATTGTCCACAGAACCATAATACCTTTTCCGACACACATATAGTGATGCCCTTCAGGGCCTTTATAACAGTCTATGTGAGTGATATTCTCCTTTCAGACCTATTGCATTGCATCTTCTCCCTATGCCTATTGCATGTTTGACGATGAAGCCAAGCAGGGGGCCTATTTGTCAAAGTCTATCAGGGATCCAGGCCTAATTGCTAAGTAAGGTCATACATTTATCAAATAGCATGCACTTGTTGTGTAAAGTGATTTGAGGCCCTGAACCTGCTCGTCTTTCCTGCTGCGTCCGCACCCCATCCATCTCTCCTCTGGGGCGGCAGTCCCAGCGGACAGCGCGCCCATTTTGACTAGGACCCTACATCTTTAATGACCATCATTAATCAATGTTATGCCTGCATAACAGAACGTGCGAGTCCCCAACAAAGACTCGGTATATTCAAAGGCAAACAAATAAGGTGGTTAATTAAAAAGTTAGTTAGACTAATTATTCGGACACAATCCCATTTAAAATATGATTGCATGTTTATTGTAGCCTATAACAACAGGCGGGTTGGGGTTTAGAACGGGACACTTCATGGTTTCCATGAAAATGCAGGTTTCTTCGAAAGGATTTTCTTGGAATTTTGTATCTCTCTCCCGCTCTCCCACTCGCTCTCTTTCTTCCATTCGCTCTCATACACGTGCGCGCACACACGCACGCACGCAATTGTATTCATGAGGTGCAGCTGGCTTGGCAGTTGGCACTACCTTAAAAATGGTTGCGCTCTACACCACGTGACGCGATTCCTGGAAAGTTCTTGGAAATCGGTATTTTGTGTGTAGCTGTGGGTTTAATGGGGATTTGGTTATTAAAAACACATACCGAAGGAAGGGGATTCAACGCCGCGGAAAAGACTGTCATTGGGATCTGTACCAAAAACAAGACAAGCGTGGTTTGGTGACTTTCTGTATGGCGTTTTAAATCTGAACATTACCAGCAGTGAGCGAGTAGTGCCGACTTGCCTCGGTCGCGAGACGTTGTCATTGCCTGTTTTGCACCACTGGTTGGACAAATATTCTGAGTTTGTTTGCCATAGCCAAAATGACAACTGATTGATTAGCCCGACAGAACATAAATAATACGACATGGAAATCCCTAGCTATGTAATCTGTCAGTGTGATCGACATGGCTAAACTAGCTAGCTGTTCCATGGAAGTGTATAGCTAACGAGCGGTTTTGTGCTTTGTTTATTCATCTTAGTCCCCTTTTTTTCTTTAGGGAGAAGTGTATTTGAATTACCATCGGTAGTCGTTTGGTGCTGGATCCACTCGCAAATAGGTGAGATTTCATTCATGTAACTCTCTGTTCGTAGTATATTTACTTTGTAAACTAGCTAGTCAGCATTAGATAGCTAAACTGTAAATTTAGAAATGTGTTGTGAACATACGCAATAGTCGATGGCACGTGCTTTATTGGCTGTAGGACAGTGGTTATTTAAAAACGTTGCACATTTACACGACCACAATGTAGGCTTTAATGTAGCCTACACAAAATACTCAAATAAACATTGCTACAATAGACAAGCTGCAAACACCGAACAAGGCTGATGATGGGGCTTTCTGTTTCCAGTATCCCCTGCCTTGCATATAGTGAGTTTTAACTGCCATTGCAATTTCCGAGAAGTAGTCGATTTCGCAGAACGTTCCGTAATCTGTTTTTTATATATTTGAATGCGGACAAACGTTTCCCAATCTTTAATTTCCACGCAGCAATTGTAATGCATCGAGCATTTAAGTGAACGGTAAACATCGAGCCTATTGCACATTGTTTCATTGAAGATTTATCAAGTCACTGAATTAGGCTTTTCAGTGCTCCTCCCTTACTTGCCATGTTTAAAAAATAATAATAAAAAAAGCTTTTGCAAACGTAACCCCATTCATATACATCAACTACCTTTAGCGCCTACTGAAGTATCTTCTGGCAGGGGAGTTAGAACCCCGACGCTCGTTCTGAACGTTAACGCGTCACTTGCTGTACGATTTGAAAACATCTTTCATATCAGCAAGAAATGCAATTACTACACTCCTTTTATGGGGTTAGGGTTCTCACACGGCTATATTTCCATGTTACAGGGGTACCAGTACCGAGTTGATGTGCAGGCTGTACGAGGTAAATGAGGTAGATCACTGTAGGGGTAAAATTAGTAGTCAACAGGAGATGTATATACATCTCATTAGCAGCAGTTTGTGATGCGTTAGTGCAAAGGTGGTTCAATGCAGATAGCTATTTGGCTTGGGGGTAGAAGCTCTTCAGGGTCCTGATGGTGCATTGTTACCGCTTGCGGTACGGTAGCAGCGCGAACAGTCCATGACTCGGGTGGCTGGAGTCAAGCACCTAACGGATATGTTATAATGTAACGTTAGCTGTTATTTAGCACGAATGTCCGTGACTAAACTGAATTAATTTACGTGTGTTGTATTTATTAATTTACAGGACGATACATAAGATTCAAGAAACTTGCAGAAGAAACTGGTTTTGCGACTGTGGGGCAACTGCCTGTCTTCTGGGGAATATTTTTGCATTTTGTCGGATGACTTTTGGCCTACGGCTGGGCAATTTCGGGTGGTTCCCCAATGACCTGCCACTCACCCGAATCCACGGATACCATCGAAAACGAGAGAAGAACGGATACCGTGTCACGGGTTGTAGATTCCGACGAGACTCGCATCGCTCAGACCATGAAAGACCTTAAAAATACAGGTGAGTGCATGTCCTCATTTTATAGTTTTAGATTACATCCACACACATTTCGACCCGATTACTAATGTTCCTATTTTCAGCGTTCTAGTACAGTTTTACTAGTACCGTTCCATACAAACGAGCATGACTATGTCAATAGCATTTATGAATTACAAATCAACGAGAGCTTAACTTTCAAAATATTTTTTTGTAATACAACTCAAGTCATGCATCCTTTATGGCCCTGAAAACGAGTGACTGTAAAGCAAACTAGCTTGAAAGTAACCTCATCTACATGCTCGTGCCCATATCTAGCACGATATGCATGCGGTCATGCTGCACGCACTGTCTGTACTCATTATGCATGGTTGAAAATGACTAAACAAGGCACACTTGGTGTTTCATCGTACAATGAATGCATTTCACCCTTATTTATCCTGAACAGTAACTTGTTTAGTGTCTTGAAATTCGTAGTAATTCGTGCACGAGGTACTGTTAGACACTTCACTTTGTTTTCAAGTCGCAGAATGTATATTTTGTTATAGGCTGTGAGTTGACGACTTTCTTTTTGTACAATTAGACTCATTCAAATGAGAATTCTCAGAACATGTCTATGAATTAATACAATTTGCCTTCATATGTTCGGAGTTTAATGTACCTTTTTTCTTAATTAAGTCACAAGCATTGTGTTCATTTACTTTCTAATAAACCATATGTTTCACTTCAAATGCTGTTAATGCATTTCTAGAATTCCCATAAATGCTGTGGAGCGGATCATTATTTTTAAGAGATGCACAAAAAGCTGTTCCAATGCTGTGATCTTAAAATGGAGGTGTTCATTTATTAGGTAGACATGTGGGCTATTCAAAGAAAGTAAGTATCTTTAATGTATTTTAAGAGGCATGTATTACCATTAAAGGGAAATAAAAAACTTAACTTCATATTCATCTCCATCAACATATGTGAAGATGGCAGATAAGTGTTTTCAATGACATCCCCAATTATTAGGAGACATTGCTTACTAATTGGTTTGTCATTGGAAACACTTTTTACTGAAAACAGTGTACTTTTCACCTGTTGGTGATGGAATATGAAGTAGAATTTTTATTTTTCTGAGCAAAGCACATAGGACAGCTTCCCCTTTGTATTGCCTTAGTCACAGTAATAAAGAAAGACATAGTTGCGTGTTAACTTTTTACTGTTGAAAAGCGATATCTCAAGTGTAAATACAGAACATACACTAAATTAGGGATCATCAACCAGATTCAGCTGTGAGACGATTTTATAAAACATTTTCTTTAGTGGATGGTCGGGGGCCAGAAACATAATTACATTAGTTAACTGCAAATTGACCTCAAGAAGCCCAAACAGATATTTAACTAAAACGTCATTTCAAACTTTGCTAACATTTGATTCGATCATGTTTCTCTATACATGGGAATAAATCACTTGGCGCTGATTTACTGTAGTTTATGTCCAATAAATTCTATACAAAAAATAATATACAACAATTTTAACTGAGTCAGTAAATTGAAATTTCATTAGGCCCTAATTTATGGATTTCACATGACTGGACAGGGGTGTAGCTGTGGGTGGTCCAATGTCCTCCCAGGCCCACCCATGGCAAAGGGTGTGTACTTTGAAGAATCTGAAATATATTTTGATTTAAGACTTTTTGGTTACTACATGATTCCATATGTGTTATTTCATAGTGTCGTCTTCACTATTATTCTACAATATAGTCAAAATAAAGACACTTGACTACACACTACCCCATAATGACAAAGCTACTTTTTTTTATATGTAAATGTGATAAGTATTCAGACCCTTGTTAAAGCACAGTGATTACAGCCTCTATTCTTCTTGGGTATGAGTCTACAAGCTTGGCACACCTGTATTTGTGAGTTCCTCCCATTCTTCTCTGCAGATCCTCTCAAGCTCTTGTCATGTTGGATGGGGAGCAGCACAGCTATTTCCAAGTCTCTCTAGAGATGTTCTAACTGGACCACTCCTGTGTTGTCTTGGCTGTGTGCTTAGGGTTGTTCTCCTGTTGGAAGATGACCCTTCGCCCCAGTCTGAGTTCTTGAGTGCTCTGGAACAGGTTTTCATCAAGGAGCTCTCTATACTTTGCCTCGATCCTGACTAGTCTCCCAGTCCCTGCCACTCAAACATCCCCACAGCATGATGCTGCCACCACCATACTTCACCTTAAGATGGTGCCAGGTTTCCTCCAGACGTGACGCTCTGCATTCAAGTACTGGAGAATTTCTAACCTTCACAAATCCAGTCAAACTTAAGTTTTTGTGTGGAGGGGGGGTTGGAGATGGCAGACAGTTGCTGCTGCAGTGTACGCTAACTGCAGAGATTCCCCTCATACATTTTACTGCAAAAGTCACTCCTTAAATTGTGAGAATTTAACATGTTAACCCAGTGGAATTTGTTTTGAAATTCCTGTGGACAGGATAGATTAGGTTAAAGCTTAAAGTCAGGTTTAGTTGTACAGTTTCTGACTGTTCACATGTTTGTGTATGACCTTTTGATTTGGATTACCGTCTGTTATCATTAAAAGGGATCTTGTTTTGTTTGAGTAGCCCAGTGTTTTGTCCTGTCTCCTTGTGCTAATGCATGTGTGTTTCTCTCCTAACAGGCTGGTACTGGGGCAGTCTGACTGCCAACGAAGCCAAAGAGATTCTCCAGGATGCATCGGAGGGCACCTTCCTGTTGCGTGATAGCTCCCAGAGGGACTACCTGTTCACCATCTCTGCCATGACCTCTGCCGGCCCCACCAACTTGCGAATCGAGTACAAGGAGGGCAAGTTTAAACTGGATTCGGTGGTGCTGATCAGGCCCAAGCTCAAGCAGTTTGACAGTGTGGTGCACCTGGTGGAACACTACGTGCAGCTGTCCAGGACTACAAGTAGAAGGCCGTCAGGGGCATCGCAGTCCCTGGCCCCACCCAACGGGACAGTTCAGCTGCTCCTGACCAAGCCTGTGTACACTGCCACGCCCTCTCTACAGCACCTGTCCCGTATCGCCATCAACAACGCCACAAGGCAGGTGCAGGAGCTGCCTTTACCCAACAGGCTAAAAATCTACCTGACGGACTACAGTTACAATGTATAGTAGGACTACGAATCCCAGATGTGCTGTGGGGTAGAGAGCACTGCACCTGCCATGTAGTGGCTATCACCCAGTCTGAAGTCTCCCTTTAGCCCCAACCACTAGACATGGCTTGACGGCCCCTGTACTTCTGGAAGGATTGATGTTGAGCAATATGGTTAGAGCCAAGTCAGTCATCTTATCCTCAGGAAGCTAGGTGGAATATCTCCCATATTACTACACCCTTCTAGTTCCTTTAGTGCTACAGTTGTTCATCAAAAAGGGCTTAGAAGTTGGAGCTAAGGGTTGATTTCAGACCCAGGTCATGTTCATAATCTCTGAAACTGGTGCAAATTTTTGTTCAAGTGGTGGTATACCCTGCCTGCAGACCAGCTCAGGTAAACAGGGTTTCAGACCCTTCTGAATGAGACCCAGGAGGGGTGGCAGTTAGCTTTAGTGCACTTTTTTTCAAGTTCCAAGCTTTGTATAATTTGCCTCATGTCTGAGACATGAGCATCTGACACGGTATCCACTTTCATTCTGAATTATGTTTGTTCATATTCTCTTTTTTTACATTTTTTTTTATACTGTAATTATAAGAAGGTGTGGTGCTGGGGTGTCGAACTAAATGTTGGAACTAGTCATTTAACTAAAATTTTCAGTAGTTTCAAATAAATCTTGGTATTACTTTTTTGCGTGTAGCAAACTACTAGAACTACACACAACCCATTTATTTTTTTTTGTGTAAAATTGGCCAGAACTACTTTTTTGGCATCAGACCTACTTAATTGTCACTTGAAAGCGTTTTGGTGTTTAATAGGGCTGAATATTTGAGTCCAGGTTTATTTTTTACGTAGCCGTTTGGATGTAGTGAACACATTTTTCACAATCACTTCAGTTAAGTAAGCTATAGATGTAGCTTTTTCCAGTGTGAAGTAATTGGTAACTTGGTAAAGTATTTTCAGTGTAGCTTTCCCCAACACTGATCTTTTTTAATTGTTTTATTTTCACTCAGTTCCGATTTTTGTTTTGATAAAGCACAAGCAATTTACAGGCTTCAACTCTGATGGTATCTCTCTCACTGTCTCCTCCTGCTAAGAGGATAAAAATAATTGATTTCAGGAAGTTCTCAATCCTGGATGTTGCTCCCACTACGCATCACTTCTGTGAAACATCTACTTCATCACTGCATTTTCTTTCAATAGAAAATGCCCTTGAGCAAGTCGATGCTCACACCTCAGAACTAGACCTTGATTAGACACAGGCTGTATCTAATGTCTAGCTATTATGGCTGTTATAAGAAGGAATTACCTTTCCAAGCGCATATTGGATGTTCGCCCAGGGGTTTTCATTGGCTTGACGTGAATCTTATTTTAATCAACATATTGCAAGTATTTATTGATTGTTCTTCTGTGTTTCCTATAAAAGTTACAAATAAAGCTTGTTTTATCAGCCTCAATTCTGTGATTTGGGAGGCAATAATGCAGGGGTGTCATGGCGCTCCTGTGTATTGTTTGAGTCATTCTCAATTTACAGAAGGTTCAGTGTGAACAATTCTTGCAGAATATTCCAGAAATCACTCTTGATACATGATCATGCCATTTACTGTTTTCGTATGGTGCTTAAATACAAGTGTTTTACTTTCTCTGTGAGGAAACCAGAAAAATAAAACTTAGGAGTGAGTCTTCTCTCTGTGTGAAGGTTATTTTCAGTTTAAATTTAGCTGTAGGCTCTGGGGCAAGAGGTTGGGTCAACGTTGAGGGGCCACAGGGATGGGGCCCCAGTCTATTGTTTTTGTTTGAAATTAAACATAATAGAACCAGCCCATCGGCCACTAAAACAATCGATTCCTGCTACCGAGACCTGGCTTTGCTCGCAACAGCGCTGGCACACACAGCGCTGGTCTCTGTGGGTTGGTTGGTTGCATTCCTGCGGCTTCCACAGCAGGATGCGCCGTTTAGACTTGGCTGAGGCAGATAAATGGAGCGGCTAGAATTTGATGCAAGACAGAGACTCATGTCTGTTCTGCAGAATATAGTTCTGTAAATTAATGTTCTGGAATGTTGAGATGTCCTGAAATAATATTCCTCTTAGCAGCAGATACAAAATGCTGTTCAAAGGTGCCAATTGGAGTAGACTGAATTGAAGCCATTTCCAATTATATAATTTATGCTTCAGTAGGCCATATGTTCCATTTCCACCTGCAGCTTTATGTAGTGCATGTTGGATCCATCCTTGCTCATAGTACAGTGGCTTACCCTCTGAGAGAACACACTGTGTGGGGCACAGCGGCTGCAGCCTGCTTAGCTCTGGGCCGTCCTAGCTAGTGCTGGTTTGATGAGATCAGCCTGGGTAATAGATCGTATTCTGCATGTGGAGCAGAATGTGAATTTAAGCCCCGCGCCCATGCTTACACTTTCTATAGGGACTGTTTGTTCTGTAGTGGTCGCATGATGGAAAGGCCGGTAGTGTAGTGATGTTTGCTGCTGTACCTGCAGGTTGTCACCTTCCCCAGTCCCAAACTATATTAACCCCAGTAAGTGAGGAGAAAGGTTTAAATGTAGCAGGTTGGGAAACCTGCCTGTTTGGTAACACTACCTGAACACTCAATATGGACTGATTTTGTGTCCAGACAGTAGCAGAAAGCATTTTTCTGAGAAATCTACTGGGTCTGAGAACAATCCTTGATAAGGGGCAAGAAGTGCTATTGGAGAGGCAGCTTTGGAATATGTTCCTATGTTGCATTCATAACTGATTGCTAACCAATTACATCTTGCTAATGTGTGTGCCTTGTCTCTTTGTGTTATATACTTCAAGTCACCTGCAAAGCACATCTGTCAACTACTTTTATAATACATCACTAAGAGGCATAACACTTGCTTCATTACATGACAGAGGAACAGGTTATATGTTTTTGTTTTACAGAAATGGTCAATTTCACTCCACATTGCTTCCTGCCTTCATAATCCGAGACAGCTGCAGACTTCAACAAAGTCTTCTTGTATTGGCTGAAACAGAAGAGCTACTGTATCAACCAGGACTCAAAGGTCAGACCGTTGATGACCGGTTGAATAGGAAGACATGGAAGGTTGTCAATTGTCATATCGACCATGGGTTAGGGTCAGGATTTCCCCTGCTCAGCTGTAGGGAAGCTATCCGACACTCCCTGAATGGAGAGTAAGTAGACCTACTAGAGTTGATGTCTGTCGTTGGCTGCAAAGCTCTCACCGGGTCACTAGGGAGTTTTTTTTAAAATCTCACTGTAAACCTGTCAGTCGCTTTCTGTTATCAATCACCAGTCCAACCTGTTCTGGTATCCGTTATTATTACTGGGATATTTAAAAGGCAAGTACAGCATCCTTGTTCTTGTCATTCATATCCAAGTCTACCATGCAAATATGAAGCCTGGTAACAGCCTCAACAGATCATTTGGGACATGAGTTTCAGAGCTGATCTTATCATATCTGGACATGGTTCAGTAATGCAGAACTGGGTGCAGCTAGACACATTTGAAAGTTTTACATTAATTGTGCAGGATTATTATTATTGTGCTCTATTATTGTAGTATTATAAACACCTTTAAAGAGATGCAGAAATGTTCCTTCGTCTCTGTTTGCATTCTCATGTAATTATGTTGGCTTGGCTCTGCAGCCATATAGGTTTTAGACTGGACACTGTTCTGAGAGTTAAAATGCTTTGCACTGGCACTTCACATTGCCACACGGATGGGACATGAGGTTCAGATGTAACTGAAAATGGCAGGTCAGATTAACATGACAATGATGACATAGAGGCCTGCCTGTCAACATGGGTTTAACTCATTAACTGATGTCACATGGGATCCCATCAGGGATTTATACTCAAGGCTTCGGCTCCCTCACAACTTACAGTGTTTTTAGTTTAATAAGAATGAAAACGGTTTTGTTTTATTGTTGACACAGAAATCAGTCTAAAGCTGTTTATTTACGCAAGCAGCCCAGTTCTGATCATTTGCTCATAATTGGGCAAAATACTCGAATTGGGCTGCCTGTAGAATCGATTTCCTATCAAATAGATCCAGGAGCAATTTTGTTTTTCAGAAGTAGAAGAAAAACATTGACATTTAGTAAATGCATTGTTTGCAAGACAAACATGAGACATGTTAATTATACCACAGACAGAATATTTTTGGGAAGAGCCATCAGAGAGTAAAGACCGCTTGGCTCATGTTTAGTCGGACATTACATAGCTGTGCCCCTGATGAGGAAGTAAACGGGCCGGCAATTGCATTGGAGAACGTTCCTCCGTGGCTCTTTCTGAAACCAAGTTTAGATGTGGATATGATTGAGGGCAGGAGAGAATGGGGTGGGGATGTTATTTGGTGTGTGGAGAGATATATAGATAATCGGTATTATTTGTTTTTAAGGATAGATACAGATGGTTCGAAGGATCCAGGCAGTGGTAGGGTGGGGCCTGGGGTGTATATTCCATGTTTCAATGTTGGAGTATGTAAGCGGTTAACTGACAAGTCTATGCGGCCGAGTTGATGGCCATGATTCTAGGTTTGAGATGGGTGGAGGAGATGAAACCACTCAGAGAGGTGATCTGCTCTGATTCGGCTGCAGTGTTGAGTGGTGTGAAGAAGGGCAGGTCAGATAGGGGAGACTTGTTTGTGGAGATGATGGTGCTGTTAATGGGATTGCAGAGGATGGGAGTGGTGGTAGGCTTTTGCTGGGTTCCCGCCAATGTAGGTGTGGAGGGTAAATGAGAAGGCCGATGTGGTGGCTAAGAGTGCTGTGAGAAGAGCGGGGGTAGATATTCAGATCCCGCTGGGCTGCAGGGAAGTCAAGTCCTTGATCCGGGCAAAAGGGCTTGATTTTTGGCAAATGGAGCGGGATGCTAGTGGGTAATGGGAGGCAATTTTATCTTGTGCATGGATCAGTAAAGGAAGAGGTGGAGAGAGAGGATTTAGGTGAGAGGATGATGTGTGGAGTAGATAGGGAGAGATTATGTGACATGGTTAGTTAGAGAGGCTGGACGGGGTTGGGGTATGAGTGGTGTAGTGGGGGGAGGAAAGTGGTGTCTAGGGTTCTATGTTACTTTCTTAAAGGAACAGGACTAATTGTCATGTTTTGTCTTATATTGTCTTGTCATTTTGCTTTCCCTTCTGTTCGTTTTCCCCCTGCTGGTCTTATTAGGTTCGTTCCCTTTTTTCTCTCTCCCTCCCTCTCTCTCTTCTCTCTATCGTTCCGTTCCTGCTCCCAGCTGTTCCTATTCCCCTAATCAATCATCTAATCTTTTCACACCTGTTCCGTATCTTGCCCTCTGATTAGAGTCCCTATTTCTCCCCTTGTCTTCCGTTTCTGTCCTGTCGGATCCTTGTATATTGTTCGCCGTGCTGTGTCTTGTTTCCCTCAGATGCTGCGTGTGAGCAGGTGTCTGAGTCTGCTACGGTCGGTGCCTTCCCGAGGCAACCTACAGTTTATGGTCGAGTCTCCAGTCTGTCCTCGTCACTACGAGTGGAATTCGTTTTTTATGTTTTGTTTTCTGCTCCGATTTGTCTAGGAGTATTGCCTATTTTCCTTTACTGGATTAAAGACTCTGTTTTCGCCAAGTCGCTTTTGGGTCCTCATTCACCTGCATAACAGAAGGATCCGACCAAGAATGGACCCAGCGACTATGGATTCTCTCTACTCTACTCTCGAGTTCCAGGGAGCGATGCTCGGCAGACACGAGCAGGAATTGTCTGCTGCTCGGCATGCCGTTGAGACCCTGGCCGCTCAGGTCTCCGACCTCTCAGGACAGTATCAGAGTCTTCGTCTCGTGCCACCAGCTACTTCCGGGTCTTCCGAGCCTCCGGAACCTAGGGTTAATAACCCACCATGTTATTCTGGGCAGCCCACTGAGTGCCGCTCCTTTCTCACCCAGTGTGATATAGTGTTCTCTCTCCAACCCAACACATACTCAAGAGAGAGAGCTCGGGTTGCTTACGTCATATCACTCCTTACTGGTTGGGCTCGGCAGTGGGGCACAGCTATCTGGGAGGCAAGCGCTGAGTGTACTAACAATTATCTGAACTTTAAAGAGGAGATGATAAGGGTTTTTGATCGTTCAGTTTTTGGGAAAGAAGCTTCCTGGTCCCTGTCTTCCCTATGTCAAGGTAATCGATCCATAACGGATTACTCTATAGAGTTTCGCACTCTTGCTGCCTCCAGTAACTGGAACGAGCAGGCGTTGCTCGCTTGTTTTCTGGAGGGACTCCACGCTAAGGTTAAGGATGAGATTCTCTCTCGGGAGGTTCCATCCAGCGTGGATTCTTTGATTGAACTCGCTATTCGCATTGAACGACGGGTAGATCTTCGTCACCGAGCTCATAGAAGAGAGCTCGCGTTAACTGTGTCTCCCCTCTCTCCGACACTACCATCTTTCCCCACTGACTCAGGTGTTGAGCCCATGCAGCTGGGGGGTATTCGCATTTCGACTAAGGAGAGGGAACGGAGAATCACCAACCGCCTCTGTCTCTATTGCGGTTCCGCTGGTCATTTTGTCATTTCATGTCCAGTTAAAGGCCAGAGCTCTTCAGTAAGCGGAGGGCGACTGATAAGCGCTACTAGACGGTCCTCTCCGTCAAGTACCTGTACTACCTTACCGGTCCATCTACGCTGGACCGGATCGGCAGCTTCCTGCAGTGCATTAATAGACTCTGGGGCGGAGGGCTGTTTTATGGACGAAGCCTGGGCTCGGGAACATGACATTCCTCTCAGACAGTTAGGGAGCCCACGGTCATGTTTGCCTTGGATGGTAGTCCTCTCCCCAGTATATTATGTGAAACACTACCTTTAACCCTCACTGTATCTGGTAACCATAGTGAGACCATTTCTTTTTTGATTTTTTGTTCACCTTTTACACCTGTTGTTTTGGGTCATCCCTGGCTTGTGTGTCATAATCCTTCTTTTGATTGGTCTAGTAATTCTATCCTTTCCTGGAACGTTTCTTGTCATGTGAAGTGTTTAATGTCTGCTATTTCTCCTGTTTGTTCTGCTCCCTCTTCACAGGAGGAACCTGGTGATTTGACAGGAGTGCCGGAGGAATATCATGGTCTGCGCACGGTCTTCAGTCGGTCCAGAACCAACTCCCTTCCTCCTCACCGGTCGTATGATTGTTGTTCTGATCTCCTCAAGAAGCGTTTTGCATCCGCTCCTATCCTTGTTGCACCTGACGTCACTAAACAGTTTATTGTCGAGGTTGACGCGTCGGGGTGGGCGTGGGAGCCATTCTGTCCCAGCGCTCCGATACTGACGATGGGGTCCACCCTTGCGCGTATTTTTCTCATCGCCTGTCACCGTCGGAACGTAACTATGATGTGGCTAACCGTGAACTGCTCGCCATCCGTTTAGCCCTAGGCAAATGGCGACAGTGGTTGGAGGGGCGACCGTTCCTTTGTCGTTTGGACTGACCAAAGGAACCTTGAGTACATCCGTTCTGCCAAACGACTGAATGCGCGTCATGCTCGTTGGGCGTTGTTTTTCGCTCGTTTCGAGTTCGTTATTTCTTATTGCCCGGGTACTAAGAACACCAAGCCTCATGCTTTATCCCGTCTCTTTAGTTCTTCTGTGGCTTCTACCGATCCCGAGGGATCCTTCCTGTTGGGCGTGTTGTCGGGTTGACTGTCTGGGGAATTGAGAGACAGGTTAAGCAAGCACTCACTCACACTCCGTCGCCGCACGCTTGTCCTAGTAACCTTCTTTTCGTTCCTGTCTCTACTCGTCTGGCTGTTCTTCAGTGGGCGCACTCTGCCAAGTTAGCTGGCCACCCCGGCGTTCGGGGTACGCTTGCTTCTATTCGCCAGCGGTTTTGGTGGCCTACTCAGGAGCGTGACACGCGCCGTTTCGTGGCTGCGTGTTCGGACTGCGCGCAGAATAAGTCTGGTAATTTTTTTTCTGCTTCTGCTCCTGGTCTTGCTGGGTCTCAGTCTGTTCCCTGCCATCGCATCTCTCCTGTTCTTGTTCCTGCCCTTGCTGTGTCTCAGTCTGTCCCTAGTTGTTACTCTCCTGGCCTGTTTGGTCCTGTTTGCTCTAAAGCTTTCAGTTCTCTACCCGTGTCTCATTTTTTTTAGAGTAGTACCCTAGTTTCCCTTTTTATCGTTTTCCGTTACGGTCCTGAGGAGAGGAGTTGGGTTCTTTCTCGGGACGTGCTGGACCGTTTGTGATCTATGATTTCCTCCGTTGCCGCCAGTGTTCCTCCTCGAGAGCGCCAGGAGGCGCTCGGTGAGTGGGGGGGTACTGTCATGTTTTGTCTTATATTGTCTTGTCATTTTGCTTTCCCTTCTGTTCGTTTTCCCCCTGCTGGTCTTATTAGGTTCGTTCCCTTTTTTCTCTCTCCCTCCCTCTCTCTCTTCTCTCTATCGTTCCGTTCCTGCTCCCAGCTGTTCCTATTCCCCTAATCAATCATCTAATCTTTTCACACCTGTTCCATATCTTGCCCTCTGATTAGAGTCCCTATTTCTCCCCTTGTCTTCCGTTTCTGTCCTGTCGGATCCTTGTATATTGTTCGCCGTGCTGTGTCTTGTTTCCCTCAGATGCTGCGTGTGAGCAGGTGTCTGAGTCTGCTACGGTCGGTGCCTTCCCGAGGCAACCTACAGTTTATGGTCGAGTCTCCAGTCTGTCCTCGTCACTACGAGTGGAATTCGTTTTTTATGTTTTGTTTTCTGCTCCGATTTGTCTAGGAGTATTGCCTATTTTCCTTTACTGGATTAAAGACTCTGTTTTCGCCAAGTCGCTTTTGGGTCCTCATTCACCTGCATAACACTAATGAAACTAATTTTATGTAGTTAGCCCGTGACTGTCCTCACATTCCAGAACAATAATTGGCGCTGTATGCTGGGTGTGATCCGCCAACCCAATCACAAAGAAGAGGAACTAAGCAGATGAGCGTGCTGAAAGTTATTGTAAAACAAGAGGAATGACAGTTGACATGAAATTAATCATGGAATAAGGTTAGTTTTTGTTCACGTTGAGACAAAAAAAACAAGAAATCTTTGCGTATATGCTGCAGTTAACGTTAGCAGCAAACCAACTTCACATGAAGGCGATCTAGCTAACGTAGCTAGCTAATTTTAGCCAATAAATATTGGCTATGGTGGGTTGATTTGACGAAATATATGTTTGTAGACATTATGTACGACTAGCTAGTTATTTCATGACAACTATGGACCTGAGGCACAAAGAAATACTCAGGAAACACCGGCTGGACCTGTCCAACCAAATTTGAATTGATGACACCATAGTTCAATTCCTGTACCAGGAGAACATTTTAAAGAGCCAGGTGGACGAGATTCAGTCCCAAAAAAGCAACAAAAAGAAGACGTTGAGACTGCTGGATATCCTTCCCACCCGAGGTCCGCGGGCGTTGGGTACATTTCTGAATTCCCTGGAGGAACAGTTTACTTGGGTGAGAGACAAGTTACTCCAGGATTTGGAGCAACCCAATGCACCTGGGCAAAGTCCAACAGGTGAGTCTGTTGCCAAGTGTTTGACATCCAACTAACGTTCGGCTAGATTTTCAATGGCCATTCATTAGTACAGACAAAAGACCATAGAAATAGAATAGGTAGCTAGAACCAACCAACATAGTTCAAACCAGTGCTGGGCTTGATGGTGCTGGTCCTTATTTTTGAGTACAGGTACTGTTTATGTTTAGGTGAACTCTGCAATACTTTTATGCTAATATTCTATAAGACGTGCAGGAACTCGAGCAGTAGAACATTTGATGTGCCATAACTCCTGCCCAAGTCAAGCATTGGTTGTAACCATGGAAATATAATTACTATAAAGATTTTAACAATATTAATAATGTATCATCTTTTTTAAAGCACTTTTTACGATACACTTTTAGATTATTCTTGTATAAAATAAATAAACTTGGTAATATAAAGAACAGAAATGTTCAAATAAAATATAACCATATCATGAAAGCAACAATTGGATAGAAGGGTAAGCCAGCCCATAGAGATTAGTTTTAAAGGCCTGCTTTAAATTCCCCAACTTCCGGCGCCGACTGAGATGGCCGCCTCGCTTCGCGTTCCTAGGAAACTATGCAGTTTTTTGTTTTTTTACGTGTTATTTCTTACATTAGTACCCCAGGTCATCTTAGGTTTCATTACATACAGTCGAGAAGAACTACTGAATATAAGATCAGCGTCAACTCACCATCAGTACGACCAAGAATATGTTTTCCGCGACGCGGATCCTGTGTTCTGCCTTACAAACAGGACAACGGAATGGATCGCATGCAGCGACCCAAGGAAACGACTCCGAAAAAGAGGGAAACGCGGCGGTGTTCTGGTCAGACTCCGAAAAAGGGCACATCGCGCACCACTTCCCAGTATTCTTCTTGCCAATGTCCAGTCTCTCGACAACAAGGTTGATGAAATCCGAGCAAGGGTGGCATTCCAGAGGGACATCAGAGACTGCAACGTTCTCTGCTTTACGGAGACATGGCTTACTGGGAAAACGCTATCCAGGGCGGTACAGCCAACGGGTTTCTCCACGCATCGCGCCGACAGAAACAAACATCTCTCTGGTAAGAAGAGTGGAGGGGGCGTATGCCTCATGACTAACGGGACATGGTGTGATGAAGGAAACATACAGGAACTCAAATCCTTCTGTTCACCTGATTTAGAATTCCTCACAATCAAATGTAGACCGCATTATCTTCCAAGAGAATTCTCTTCGATTATAATCACAGCCGTGTATATCCCCCCCCAAGCAGACACATCGATGGCTCTGAACGAACTTTATTTAACTCTTTGCAAACTGGAAAACATTTATCCGGAGGCTGCATTCATTGTAGCTGGGGATTTTAACAAAGCCAATCTGAAAACAAGACTCCCTAAATTTTATCAGCATATCGATTGCGCAACCAGGGGTGGTAAAACCTTGGATCACTGTTACTCTAACTTCCGCGACGCATATAAGGCCCTGCCCCGCCCCCTTTCGGAAAAGCTGACCACGACTCCATTTTGCTGATCCCTGCCTACAGGCAGAAATTAAAACAAGAGGCTCCCACGCTGAGGTCTGTCCAACGCTGGTCAGACCAAGCTGACTCTACACTCCAAGACTGCTTCCATCACGTGGACTGGGACATGTTTCGTATTGCGTCAGATGGGAATATTGACGAATACGCTGATTCGGTGTGCGAGTTCATTAGAACGTGCGTCGAAGATGTCGTTCCCATAGCAACGATAAAAACATTCCCTAACCAGAAACCGTGGATTGATGGCAGCATTCGCGTGAAACTGAAAGCGCGAACCACTGCTTTTAATCAGGGCAAGGTGTCTGGCAACATGACTGAATACAAACAGTGCAGCTATTCCCTCCGTAAGGCTATCAAACAAGCTAAGCGTCAGTACAGAGACAAAGTGGAATCTCAATTCAATGGCTCAGACACAAGAGGCATGTGGCAGGGTCTACAGTCAATCACGGACTACAAGATGAAATCCAGCCCAGTCACGGACCAGGATGTCTTGCTCCCAGGCAGACTAAATAACTTTTTTGCCCGCTTTGAGGACAATACAGTGCCACTGACACGGCCTGCAACGGAAACATGCAGTCTCTCCTTCACTGCAGCCGAGGTGATTAAGACATTTAAACGTGTTAACCCTCGCAAGGCTGCAGGCCCAGACGGCATCCCCAGCCGCGCCCTCCGAGTATGCGCAGACCAGCTGGCCGGTGTGTTTACGGACATATTCAATCAATCCCTATACCAGTCTGCTGTTCCCACATGCTTCAAGAGGGCCACCATTGTTCCTGTTCCCAAGAAAGCTAAGGTAACTGAGCTAAACGACTACCGCCCCGTAGCACTCACTTCCGTCATCATGAAGTGCTTTGAGAGACTAGTCAAGGACCATATCACCTCCACCCTACCTGACACCCTAGACCCACTCCAATTTGCTTACCGCCCAAATAGGTCCACAGACGATGCAATCTCAACCACACTGCACACTGCCCTAACCCACCTGGACAAGAGGAATACCTATGTGAGAATGCTGTTCATCGACTACAGCTCGGCATTCAACACCATAGTACCCTCCAAGCTCGTCATCAAGCTCGAGACCCTGGGTCTCGACCCCGCCCTGTGCAACTGGGTACTGGACTTCCTGACGGGCCGCCCCCAGGTGGTGAGGGTAGGCAACAACATCTCCTCCCCGCTGATCCTCAACACGGGGCCCCACAAGGGTGCGTTCTGAGCCCTCTCCTGTACTCCCTGTTCACCCACGACTGCGTGGCCACGCACGCCTCCAACTCAATCATCAAGTTTGCGGACGACACAACAGTGGTAGGCTTGATTACCAACAACGACGAGACGGCCTACAGGGAGGAGGTGAGGGCCCTTGGAGTGTGGTGTCAGGAAAATAACCTCACACTCAACGTCAACAAAACTAAGGAGATGATTGTGGACTTCAGGAAACAGCAGAGGGAACACCCCCTATCCACATCGATGGAACAGTAGTGGAGAGGGTAGCTAGTTTTAAGTTCCTCGGCATACACATCACAGACAAACTGAATTGGTCCACTCACACTGACAGCGTCGTGAAGAAGGCGCAGCAGCGCCTATTCAACCTCAGGAGGCTGAAGAAATTCGGCTTGTCACCAAAAGCACTCACAAACTTCTACAGATGCACAATCGAGAGCATCCTGGCGGGCTGTATCACCGCCTGGTACGGCAACTGCTCCGCCCTCAACCGTAAGGCTCTCCAGAGGGTAGTGAGGACTGCACAACGCATCACCGGGGCAAACTACCTGCCCTCCAGGACACCTACACCACCCGTTGTTACAGGAAGGCCATAAAGATCATCAAGGACATCAACCACCCGAACCACTGCCTGTTCACCCCGCTATCATCCAGAAGGCGAGGTCAGTACAGGTGCATCAAAGCTGGGACCGAGAGACTGAAAAACAGCTTCTATCTCAAGGCCATCAGACTGTTAAATAGCCACCACTAACATTGAGTGGCTGCTGCCAACACACTGTCATTGACACTGACCCAACTCCAGCCATTTTAATAATGGGAATTGATGGGAAATGATGTAAATATATCACTAGCCACTTTAAACAATGCTACCTTATATAATGTTACTTACCCTACATTATTCATCTCATATACATATGTATATACTGTACTCTACAACATCGACTGCATCCTTATGTAACACATGTATCACTAGCCACTTTAACTATGCCACTTTGTTTACTTTGTCTACACACTCATCTCATATGTATATACTGTACTCGATACCATCTACTGTATGCTGCTCTGTACCATCACTCATTCATATATCCTTATGTACATGTTCCTTATCCCCTTACACTGTGTATAAGACTGTAGTTTTGGAATTGTTAGTTAGATTACTTGTTGGTTATCACTGCATTGTCGGAACTAGAAGCACAAGCATTTCGCTACACTCGCATTAACATCTGCTAACCATGTGTATGTGACAAATAAAATTTGATTTGATTTGATTTGATTTAACATGTTGACCAGTCCTGAGATTGTCAGGGAGTTTCAAAGGCATAGTGCGTGGGTGGAAAGGCCCTTAATTCCCATAATTCTATGGTTCTAACATTTGTTTGCAGTTTTATGCCTATTACCCTGCAATATCTGTGTCATGCAGGTGAAAGAGGACCCAAAAGCGACTTAACAGAAACAGAGTTTATTCAAGTCCAAACAGGGAATAACAGACATCCTCTAGTCTGTAGAGGGGAATAACAGGAGAAGCGGCCACAGACTGCAGGTCGCTTCGGGTAGGCGCAGGCCGTAGTTGACAGAGACACCTGCTCACACGCAGCATCTGATGAAGGCAAAAAACACGACAGGACAGGGCGAAACACAATCACAGCACGGTGAATACTAAACAAGGAACCGACGGGACAGGAACGGAACACAAAGGAATAAATAGGGACTCCAATCAGGGGAAAGGATCGGGAACAGGTGTGGGAAGACTAAATGATGATTAGGGGAATAGGAACAGCTGGGAGCAGGAACGGAACGATAGAGAGAAGAGAGAGCGAGAGAGTGAGAGAGGGAGGGGGAGAGAGAGGGATAGAAAGAGGGAAAGAACCTAATAAGACCAGCAGAGGGAAACGAATAGAATGGGGAGCACAGGGACAAGACATGATAATAAATGACAAACATGACAATCTGTACAATAAGTGCAATATAACTGCAATATGTCTGCATAGTACACAAAAAAGTGGCTTTCCTTTGTACAAACAGTCCATAATACCATTCTGGTTTGGCGTCAACATGGCATCCATCCCAAATTCTAACTTTTAAAAGCATAGAAATCCATTGTATTCTAAGAAACTAATCACATCTTCAAATGCTTTGTAAACAGGTGTAGACTAACTAGGGCTGTGACGATAACTGAATAAAATAACCGTCAAAACCTTTTAAATTGGCCTACATTCATTTTGGGATGAACAAAAAAATGTTTTATTTTATTTTCATGTAGATACATTTGACCTAATAGCAGGAGTTTTCACTATTGATTATAATAAATGTTTTAGCTAAATTAGTCTATTAAAAGTTCTACATCTCCTCCTCTTTCCAACGGTCCTTTGATGTTCCAGCAGCTAATCGGCTAGATGCGCAGGGGGGTGTAGAGCGCTATACCATCCTGACTGATGGTAGCCCATTCTTGCATAATCAATGCTTGGAGTTTGTCAGAATTTGTGGGTTTTTGTTTGACCACCCGCCTCTTGAGGATTGACCACAAGTTCTCAATGGGATTAAGGTCTGGGGAGTTTCCTGGCCATGGACCCAATATATAGATGTTTTGTTCCCCGAGCCACTTAGTTATCACTTTTGCCTTATGGAAAGGTGCGCCATCATGTTGGAAAAGGCATTGTTCGTCATCAAACTGTTCCTGGATGGTTGGGAGAAGTTGCTCTTGAAGGATGTGTTGGTACCATTCTTTATTCATGGCTATGTTCTTAGGCTAAATTGTGACACTGAGCCCATTCCCTTGGCTGAGAAGCAACCCCACACATGAATGGTCTCCTGATGCTTTACTGTTGGCATGACACAGGACTGATGGTAGCGCTCACCTGATCTTTTACGGAAAGCTTTTTTCCAGATGCACCAAACAATCGGAAAGGGGATTCGTCAGAGAAAATTACCTTACCCCAGTCCTCAGCAGTCCAATCCCTGTACCTGTTGCAGAAAATCAGTCTGTCCCTGATGTTTTTCTGGGAGAGAAGTGGCTTCTTTGTCCAGGATCTAGTTGCGGAGGAAGGTGTCCAGTTCCAGGGTCCTTAGCTTTGTGATGAGCTTTGAGGACACTATAGTGTTGAACGCTGAGCTGTAGTCAATGAACAGCATTTTCACAGGTGTTCCTCTTGTCCAGGTGGGAAAGGGCAGTGTGGAGTGCAATAGAGATTGCATCATCTGTGAATCTGTTGGGGCGGTATGCAAATTGGAGTGGGTACAGTGTATCTTGGATGATGATGTTGTGTGCCATGACCACTCTTTCAACGCATTTTATGGCTCTAGATGTGAGTGATATGGTGCAATAGTCATTTAGACAGGTTACCTTGGCATTATTGCGCACAGGCACTATGGTGGTCTGATTGAAATGTAGGTTATTACAGACTGGGTCAGCGATAGGTTGAAAAATGTAAGTGAGGACATTTGCCAGCTGGTCAGTGCATGCTATGAGAATGCGTCCTAGTAATTCTTCTGGCCCTGCCGCCTTGTGAATGTTAACCCATTTAAATGTCTCAGTCATCCGGAACGGCTGGTGCTCTCATGCATGGTTCAGTGCTGCTTGCCTCGACGCAAGCATAGAAGGCATTCAGCTTGTCTGGTTGGCTTTTGTCACTGGGCAGCTCGCGGGTGGGATTCCTTTTGTAATCTGTGATAGTTTGCAAGGCCTGCCACATCCGACAAGCATCAGAGCCCGTGTAATAGAATTCAATCTTAGTCCTGTGTTGACGCTTTGCCTGTTTGATGGTTCATCGGAGGGCGTAACGGAATTTCTTATAAGCGTCCAGATTTGTGTCCTCCTTGAAAGCGACAGCTCTAGCCTTTAGCTCTGTGCGGATGTTGCCTGTAATTCATGGCTTCTGGTTCAATATGGACATACGGTCATGTGGGAGGGGGGGGGGGGGGGCGTTGTCGATGCACTTATTAATGAAGCTAGTGACTAATGTGGTAAACTCCTCAATGCCATCAGATAAATCCCGGAAGATATTCCAGTCTGTGCTAGCAAAACAGTCCTGTAGCTTAGCATCCGCTTGATCTGACCACTTCCGTATTGAGCATGTCACTGGTACTTAGTTTGAGTTTTTGGTTGTAAGCAGGAATTAGGAGCATAGAGTTATTGTCAAATTTGCCAAATGGATAGCTTTGTATGTGTTTCTGTGTGTAGATTAAAGGTGGTCTAGAGTTCTTTTTCCTCTCGCCTCAGGTTGCAAAGGTGACTGGCTGGTAGAAATGAGGTAAAATGGATTTCAGTTTTCCTGCATTCAAAACACTGGAGACTAGGAGCGCCGCCTCTGGATGAGCATTTTCTTGTTTGCTTATGGCCCTATACAGCTTGTTGACTGCAGTCTTCGTGCCAGCATCGGTTTGTGGTGATAAAATGACAGCTAGGAAAAATAGATAAACTCTCTTAGTAAATAGTATGTTCTACAGCTTATCATGACGTATTCTAACTCAGGCGAGCAGAACCTCGAGACTTCTACTAATTGGAATTCTGCGTGACACCACATTTCTTCTACTATAAATGCGATAGGGAGCACAGGCACAATGGCAGCACATTAAATGATGGTTATAGAGTGGACTACTCTGTTCTAAAGCCATCCTAGATTGTCCACATGTCAACAGCATCACGACCTTAAATGGTTGGCTCCAGAAATACGGCACAAACATAGTCTTTGGCACTTGATCAAGACGTGTAAACATCTCATTCTGGTGGATGTTTACTCTAGCTCTGTTTTGTTAAATCGATCCTCGTGTTTTTCTCTCGCATGCAACTTTTTGTGAATAAAAGGTCAGTAAACTCACTATAAAACCATCCTGGAGGTCACTGGCATCCGTGTCCTTATCTGAAGGCCATTAATACGACCAAAACACCATGGTTTTATTCAGTAAAATGTTTTTTTTTTAATGTATGCGTAGTTGGTATTACCAACTATTCATGAATTTATTTTTAAAAATCCCAAATTCTATTTAATGGAATTAAACTACGTGGTTTCCAGTAGCAGTTAGCTACTGACAAAAATGACGTTGGTATGACGTTAGTCGGCTGTGTTGTAATGCCTGCAGACTAGTGACCCAATAAGTAATGAGGATCAGAGGACTGAGGGCCACTACTACTTTTGTATAGGGCTGGGTGACATATCGAATTCATTCAAATTAATGTTTTAGCGCAATGTTCCAATTGTGTCACAAGAATCTAGGTGTGTTTTTATGAGTTTTCTGTGTCTTTTTGGTCTAGTCTCCTTTGCTCCTGCTGTGCTGTGTGCACTATGTACCTTCCCACTCTCACAGACACCAAGCCCATGCCACTCGCAACAAATGCGAAAGATATCTAATTCCTCTCTCACGACATGCAGTTTAAACTCGCTATTTGCATTTGAGGTTTGGTCCAACAGAATCGGTCATATCGACACCGAAACGCTCAGACATTATTTGACTGTAATAGATGACCTTTCTAACAATGCCCTTTTTATGTCTCAACTACCAAAATGTAGAACAGAGCAGACCCTACTAAAACAAGAATATCAATGAGCATGTTTTGGGAAATGTATGCTCAGTTTCTGCCGCGTGTGGTATTATGGTACCATGTATTATGGTACCATGGGGCGGCAGGGTAGCCTAGTGGTTAGAGCGTTTGTTTTCTTCTGGTGAAAGAGAGCCGGACCAAAATGCAGCATGGTGGTTATTCATGTTTTTAATAAAGACGACTATACATGAACGGACTATACAAAACAAGAAACGTGAAAACCTAAACAGTCCTATCTGGTGCAAACACAGAGACAGGAACAATCACCCACAAAACCCAACACAAAACAGGCTACCTAAATATGGTTCCCAATCAGAGACAATGACTAACACCTGCCTCTGATTGAGAACCATATCAGGCCAAACATAGAAATAGACAAACCAGACACACAACATAGAATGCCCACCCAGCTCACGTCCTGACCAACACTAAAACAAGGAAAACACATACGAACGATGGACAGAACGTGACAGCGTTGGACTAGTAACCGGAAGGTTTCAAGTTCAAACCCTCGAGCTGACAAGGTACAAATCTGTTGTTCTGCTCCTGAACAGGCAGTTAACCCACTGTTCCTAGGCTGTCATTGAAAATAAGAATTTGTTCTTAACTGACTTGATTTTAAATACAATTCAAATGTACCACTAGGAGGTTTTTAGCCACATACGTTTGTGCTAGCTGTCTGGTGTATGTGTTTTTATAAATGTGCAATGAGCAAAATACACATATAAGGAATTGGCAACTCATTCTCATTCTGAGAAATAAGTTCTTATCCAGGTAAGACACTTGATTTCAACATCTAAAGAAAGTGAAGAGGTGCTGTTGTTCAAACAGTTGGAGACGGACCAGAGGGTGTGTTCATCACAGTTCGAACTGTTCTACCTTGTTAGCAAGCAAACATATCCAAGTTGCCTAGACTTGAAATAAGAAGCACATGGGCTTGTGCTTGAGAGATTGTTGATTTTCTATAATGCCTGCTACAATAAATGTATTAGTGGATGTACATGGTTCTGGTTAAATTTGTTACAAAAATTGCATTTTCATGAAAAAAAAACAGGTTCAACTCTTTTGTTAAAATATTACAATTATTAGTGGGTCTTATGGTTGTGGAAGGCTTATAGTTAGCCTAGGTATACTTTTTTATCTTTAATTGTGCATTAAAGTTTATTTAGCGAACATTTACAAAAACGACATATACAGTATATCGTAAATCGGCCATAATAATAATAAAATAAAAATGAAGTGAGTTTTTTGGGCCATATCGCCCAGCTATACTTTTGTATGAATAGTTTGGAAAAACAATATTTGTAGCTTTTTCTTTGGCACATACTAACCATATACAGTATGAAGCCTTCCTTTTTATTTTGAATGTACAGTATTCGTGTAGAAAAGGGAAGATGTCGAGGAAAAAGTCTGTTGTTTTTGGGACTGTCTAGGGCGTGAGTGTGTCGAGTTTCTCGCAGGCCTGGTTTCCCTGAAAGCTGTTTTCATTCTCAGCGCTAGCACCGAGGTCAGGCACACACTGCATCCTCCTTTCTAGGAAAAATATTTAATCAAAGCCATTTGTCTGTTCTCGATTTCTTCCTCTCACCCTCCTGTCCTGACCCCCTCCCAGCTGTTCAGATTGTAATAAATAGATGTGGGGGGGTGGACAGGGAGGGGGAGAAAAGAGAAAAGAAGCTGCTCTCAGATTTCCTAGAAGCAGCAGCACAGAGAACTGAGTGCAAGTAGAGCGTTTCAGGTGGAGGAGAGGACGAGAGCCTTCACTTTCTATAGGCTTTTATTCTACTTGATTGAACACAGTGGGGAGAGTCTGGCGTTCTGAAAAGGATCATTTAGCCTGAAAATGATTTCATGCATTTTATACAGGCGCCTCTCACTGAATCATTTGGCGTAATTCACATAAATGTATGGATGTGCTCTGCGGTTATCCCCAGCTTCCCCCGCTCCTGTTATAATGGCACAGAGGACATTGGTGGGTTGCCTTGGAAACCATGATGGTATTATGTTTTCAATAACCCTTACCTCGTCCCTGCTTCACTTGCTGCCCAGTACACACACACACACACACACACACACACACACACACACACACACACACACACACACACACACACACACACACACACACACACACACACACACACACACACACACACACACACACACACACACACACACACACACACACACACACACACACACACACACACACACACACACACACAGAGACACACGGTTGTATTAAATACGTTTTTTTGCCATCGGTGCATTTGTTTGGAACACATGCTGTCACTTCTTGTGCCCTCCTGCTCCTCTGCTGATGCAGTGACACAGAAGACATGCATCCCTCTATCAGCTCTCAGGTTACCATGGTCTCTGGTCTCCACCAGTAAGGGATTCCTGTAAGCACCTGATTGGATAGATGCTGGTACTATATGTCCTCTCATCATAACTTAACATGTCGTTAGAGCAGAGGTGGGCAATTCCAGTCGTCGAGGGCCTGATTGGTGTCACAGTTCTGCCCCAGCTAACACACCTGACTCCAATCACCTATTCATGATCTTCAGTTTAGAATGCGCTTTGATGAATCAGCTGTGTTTGCTAGGGATGGAGAAAGTGTGACACCAATCAGGGCCTCGAGGACTGAAGTTGCCCACCCTTGCGTTAGAGCTTTACCTCTTCCTGCACTGCCTGCTAAGAGGCATGCTGTGAAGGTTCTCTCTTCCACAGAACAGCGTGTGACAGGAGAATTAGACTAGCTGTCTACCAGGGTTCCCATGAGGAACATTTGGTGCCGAACAACCTGACCGGCAAGATTTTTAATTTACCGGACATTTGAGAAATTTACCACATGTCCCATAAATTTACCGGACAACCATATGTATTGGGGGCGTAATGCATTAGGGCGTTCAGACAAGGTGCTCAAAATACTTTTTTGTTTGTTTATTGTAAATCATAACAGAATAGAAATGAGCCTGTAAATAGACATGTCTGCTAAAAATCATCTCTTCTAAAAATCATATGATTATAATTTAAAAATAGAAAATAACATTTAGCCTAGAAGAACAAGTCACCTACACAGTAATAAAACACAACTTCAAAGTATAATATCACTTGTGAAAGACCTGTCTTGATGGCTATTTGCATTAACATTTGAATGAATAAATACCAAAACACAGCTGTTTTCAAATACAATCTAGGCCTCTCATTTAATTTAGCCTAGGCATGAACATTTTAATTAGGCCTAATCAACAAAGTGACAATTATAAAACCGGCAATCATTGAGAGCTTACTTTACAATGCTCTTGTGAAATGAGGCCCGCGCCATGCATTTATGAAAGCACATGCTTCCAAAGCTCAAATGATCTCTCTTTTTACAGATCTTCTGGATGATGTTAAATGTTTATTGTAATTTGAAATATCGTGTGGTCGTGACATGCTCTTTCCATGACGTAGACTGACCAGGTGAATCCAGGTGAAAGCTATGATCCCTTATTGATGTCAGTTGTTAAACCCACTTCAATCAGTGTTGAAGAGGAGACTTGGGACAATTAAGCCTTGGGACAATTGAGACATGGATTGTGTGTGTGCCATTCAGAGGGTGAATGGGCAAGACAAAATATTTATGTGTTTTTGAATGAGGTATGGTACGCTGCTAGGTTTTTCCCCGCTCAACGGTTTCCAAGTGTATCAAGAATGGTCCACCAGCCAACTTGACAACTGTGGGAAGCATTGGAGGCAACATGGGCCAGCATCCCTGTGGAACACCTTGGTCCTAATATTTGGTGCACATGGCTTATTGATAGCAGCTGTTTCCTAATATAGGTAGTTGGCTGCCTAGTGATTGCAACTCTCTGATGTGAATAGTTGGCAACGATGTTCTGTTACCAAGTGCTACTGAATTAAGCTCAATTGGAGTGCACCAATTGCGTCATTATTCTAGTCTATCAATCCGTTTCAAATCTTTACACTATACAGTTGAAGTCGGAAGTTTACATACACCTTAGCCAACTACATTTAAACTCAGTTTTTCACAATTCCTGACATTTAATCCTAGTAAAAATTCCCTGTCCGTTAGGATCACCACTTTATTTTAACAATGTCAAATGTCAGAATAATAGTAGAGTGATTTATTTCAGCTTTTATTTCTTTCATCACTTTCCCAGTGGGTCAGAAGTTTACATACACTCAATTAGTATTTGGTAGCATTGCATTTAAATTGTTTAACTTGGGTCAAACGTTTCGGGTAGCCTTCCACAAGCTTCCCACAATAAGTTGGGTGCATTTTGGCCCATTCCTCCTGACAAAGCTGGTGTAACGGAGTCAGGTTTGTAGGCCTCCTTGCTCGCACATGCTTTTTCAGTTATGCCCACAAATGTTATATGGGATTGAGGTCAGGGCTTTGTAATGGCCACTCCAATACCTTGACTTTGTTGTCCTTAAGCCGTTTTGCCACAACTTTGGAAGTATGCTTGGGGTCATTGTCCATTTGGAAGACCCATTTGCGACCAAGCTTTAACTTCCTGACTGATGTCTTGAGATGTTGCTTCAATATAGAGGTCGACCGATTATGATTTTTCAATACCGATACCGATTATTGGAGGACCAAAAAAGCCGATACCAATTAATCTGCAGATTTTTTTATATTTGTATTTATTTGTTATAATGACAATTACAACAATACTGAATGAAGACTTATAACTTAATATAATTACATCAATAAAAATAAATTTAGCCTCAGGTCTAAAAATATATACTTCTGTGTATTGATTTCAAGAAAGGCATTGGTGTTTAGGGTTAGGTACAGTTGTGCAATGATAGTGCTTTTTTCGCAAATGCGGTTTTGTTAGAGCAACGATACACACTGCATCGATTATATGCAACGCAGGACACGCTAGATAAACTAGTAATATCATCAACCATGTGTAGTTAACTAGTGATTATGATTGATTGTTTTTTATAAGATAAGTTTAATGCTAGCTAGCAACTTACTGTGGCTACTTACTGCATACGCGTAACAGGTAGGCTCCTCGTGGAGTGCAATCAGAGGCAGGTGGTTAGAGCGTTAACTGTAAGGTTGCAAGATTGAATCACGGAGCTGACAAGGTAAAAATCTGTCGTTCTGCCCCTGAACAAGGCAGTTATCCCACCGTTCCTAGGCTGTCATTGAAAATGAGACTGTGTTCTTAATTGACTTGCCTAGTTAAATAAAGGTGTAAAAAAAAGAAGAATTGTCCAAATCGGTGTCCAAAAATACAGATTTCCGATTGTTATGAAAACTTGAAATCAGCCCTAATTAATCAGCAATTTCGATTAATCGGTCGACCTCTACTTCAATATATCCACATGTTCTCACCTCATGATACCTCATATATTTTGTGATGTGCACCAGTCCCTCTTGCATCAAAGCACCTCCACAACATGATGCTGCCACCCCCGTGCTTCATGGTTGGGATGGTGTTCTTCGGCTTGCAAGCCTCCCCCTTTTTCCTCCAAACATAACAATGGTCATTTTGGCCAAACACACTATTTTTGTTTCATCAGACCAGAGGACATTTCCCCAAAAAGTATGATCTTTGTCCCAATGTGCAGTTGGAAACCGTAGTCTGGCTTTTTTATGGCGGTTTTAGAGCAGTGGCTTCATCCTTGCTGAGCGGCCTTTCAGGTTATGTCGATGTAGGACTCGTTTTACTGTGGATATAGATACTTTTGTACCCGTTTCCTCCAGCATCTTCACAAGGTTCTTTGCTGTTGTTCTGGGATTGATTTGTACTTTTCGCACCAAAGTATGTTCATCTCTAGGACACAGAACGCGTCTCCTTCGTGAGTGATATGACAGATGCGTGGTCCCATGGTGTTTATACTTGTGTACTATTGTTTGTACAGATTAACTTGGTTCCTTCAGGCATTTGGAAATTGCTCCCAAGGATGAACCAGACTTGTTGAGGTCAACAATAATTTTTCTGAGGTCTTGGCTGATTTCCTTTGATTTTCCCATGATATCAAGCAAAGAGAGATCAGCCTCGTTACTTTGTCCTCAAGAAGGCGACATCTTTACTCTGTTTTGGAGAAAGAATCCCCTCTCGCCGGGCGTACTGGAAACAGGGATAATCAACGCAATCTTCGCCAATTTTTATCCATTCAGGGTACACTTAGCTGAAGTCCCCTATGAGGACCTTGTCTTTTGCTTGAGTAAAAATAAATGGCACACTATCGACACTAATTTCCAACAAGCTTGAAGATTTATTAGCCTATGAAGTATATTTGCCTTTGAAGGTAGAGTAAATGGACTGGCATTTCCATCAATTAATTGAATCCATTGCCAACTAATTTTTAATTTTTTTCTTGTCTCTGACAATTTGGCCAGCAACATGATCTGCTTTTCATTTTTTTTATCAGCCAAAAGCCAGCATTTACCGGCTAACGGAAACCTTGACGCCTACTTTATCATGTACAGGAGGCTATGGCTAAATGGGAGGAGATTTGAAGATGTTTGACTAAAATGTTTCTTCTCCCACTGTTAGTCACACGTTGCCATGGTGATCAGATATGACCATCGAACATGATCTCATCTAGATTGTCCCTTTTATCTCCTGTGCCATTGAAAACATGTTATTATCGTACACCGATTACCAAGACGACAACCTTCACAGTGGTACAACCCTAGCAAATAGATTGTAGTGTGTTCATAGGACCCTATCTATTTGGCATGTTTAGGGCATTGTAAAGTGAGAGTAAAAAATATATTATTGCTAAGTCCTTGTAGCTTGTTCTTAGAAGGCCCTTATCGAGGCTATTTGGCACGTTTAGCCAGGGCATGATAACGTGAGAGTTTAACTGTGTTCTTCATTGTAGCTTGTTCTTAGGGGCTTATCTATTTGTCTCATGGAGGGTATAGTGTGAGTTAAAGCTGTAAAAATGGAAGGCATTGCATAGTGAGAGTTGACGCTGAGGCCATAGTGGCTGTGGCCTGATAAAGAGCAGTAAATTCATGCTGAGACAGGCTGAGAGGGAGAGCGCCTTGTGCTGCTGCCTTGTTTCCGTTGCCAAGGGTGGCCCCCCTCTCCTTTAGTGCCTGCTGTCTGCTTTCCAGGAATCTTGGCAGGAGGAGTGTCTTCCCGTTCAAACGGTGAAACATTAAAGTTAGAGGCCCGCTGCTCCACTCAGTGGTAGCCAGGCGACCAATCACACGGCCAGGACTAGGGCTGTGGCGGTCATAACATTTTTGTCAGTCGGTTATTGTCCTGCAAAAGACTTCCTGTCTCAAGATTAATTGACCGTTAGTTAACATAAACAGGTTTAGCATCTCCAGGCCTCCACACATACAAGCTGCCTTTGGTACATCTACATTAAACAAAAGTATAATAAATACATTTAATATACACCATCACAATAAATCCATTATTTATTTTAGTCCGGGCCAAAAAAGAGAAATTATGATATGAAGAAAATGAATTTCAGGTGAACAGAATGAGTTGAATAGAATAAAGGATATTTTTCCCATTACAGAGCCAGTGCGCAAGACTGGCTATGGGGTGGCAGGTAGCCTAGTGGTTAGAGCATTGAGCCAGTAACCGAAAGGTTGCTGGATCGGATCCCTGAGCTGATAAGCTAAAAATCTGTCATTCTGCCCTTGAGCAAGGCAGTTAACCCACGTTTCCCTGGGCGCTGACGACGTGGATGTCAGTTAAGGCAGCCCCCCCGCACCCTTTTCAATTTCGAATGACCCATTATCTGGGACCAGGGAAGTGGAAAAAAATGAAATCTGTATACACTCAAATAGTGAATTGAGGCCCTGTGCCTTCCCGCCAGTTCGTTTTGTAGGCTACTTCTGTTTTTATAGCAGAGCATGTGCTTAATATGAGCAGCTGAGAAGTAAATATAAGAAGTTATTTCACTCCACTCACCAACCACTGTTTGAGGAGCATGCTTCTGGTTGCCCAACAGGTGAAATATCTCCCAACCACTGTTTGAGGAGCATGCTTCTGGCTGCCAACAGGTGAAATATCTCCCAACCACTGTTTGAGGAGCATGCTTCTGGTTGCCCAACAGGTGAAATATCTCCCAACCACTGTTTGAGGAGCATGCTTCTGGTTGCCCAACAGGTGAAATATCTCCCAACCACTGTTTGAGGAGCATGCTTCTGGCTGCCCAACAGGTGAAATATCTCCCAACCACTGTTTGAGGAGCATGCTTCTGGTTGCCCAACAGGTGAAATATCTCCCAACCACTGTTTGAGGAGCATGCTTCTGGCTGCCCAACAGGTGAAATATCTCCCAACCACTGTTTGAGGAGCATGCTTCTGGCTGCCCAACAGGTGAAATATCTCCCAACCACTGTTTGAGGAGCATGCTTCTGGTTGCCCAACAGGTGAAATATCTCCCAACCACTGTTTGAGGAGCATGCTTGGTTGCCCAACAGGTGAAATATCTCCCAACCACTGGCTGCCCAACAGGTGAAATATCTCCCAACCACTGTTTGAGGAGCATGCTTCTGGTTGCCCAACAGGTGAAATATCTCCCAACCACTGTTTGAGGAGCATGCTTCTGGCTGCCCAACAGGTGAAATATCTCCCAACCACTGTTTGAGGAGCATGCTTCTGGTTGCCCAACAGGTGAAATATCTCCCAACCACTGTTTGAGGAGCATGCTTCTGGCTGCCCAACAGCTGAAATATCTCCCAACCACTGTTTGAGGAGCATGCTTCTGGCTGCCCAACAGGTGAAATATCTCCTAACCACTGTTTGAGGAGCATGCTTCTGGCTGCCCAACAGGTGAAATATCTCCCAACCACTGTTTGAGGAGCATGCTTCTGGCTGCCCAATAGGTGAAATATCTCCCAACCACTGTTTGAGGAGCATGCTTCTGGCTGCCCAACAGGTGAAATATCTCCCAACCACTGTTTGAGGAGCATGCTTCTGGCTGCCCAACAGGTGAAATGATCTCCCAACCACTGTTTGATCTCCCAACCACTGTTTGAGGAGCATGCTTCTGGCTGCCCAACATGTGAAATATCTCCCAACCACTGTTTGAGGAGCATGCTTCTGGCTGCCCAACAGGTGAAATATCTCCCAACCACTGTTTGAGGAGCATGCTTCTGGCTGCCCAACAGGTGAAATATCTCCCAACCACTGTTTGAGGAGCATGCTTCTGGCTGCCCAACAGGTGAAATATCTCCCAACCACTGTTTGAGAAGCATGCTTCTGGTTGCCCAACAGGTGAAATATCTCCCAACCACTGTTTGAGGAGCATGCTTCTGGCTGCCCAACAGGTGAAATATTTCCCAAACTCTGTTTGCCTTTGTCTCGCCAATCTTGTACCTGCAGTTACCCAGTGCTTCATTTGGGAAACCAAGTGAAATCTGTTTGGGAACATCAATAGTAACAGGTTCAACAAAATATACTTCACTGACCTGCCTGCTCAAGAACGGAATAAAGGAGAGCAAGAAGAAGATGCAAATGCATGGTGGTGAGATTCTGTATAGCTGAAGGTAATGTCACTCAATTAATTATGGAATTATAAAAACAATCCATATTACTAGACTATTCAAATACAAAATCACAAATTGTATGCTAACTGTAAGCAGCCCTTTACAATCAACGAACCAACAACATGGCCTAGGGCTATACATTCTCTCCCAGACTCATGGGTAGACATTTTGGAGTGTAGCACAATGTAACCAGTCCATCCAGTATGCGTCGTGCTTGACTTGGGGTGGAAGAAGTACAGTAGCTTTTTTTTCAAGTCGGTCCATTTGACCATTTTCACCGAAATTCACAAAGGACATTCCGCTATAGAGACTTCCTGATTTATTTACTGTTAGTGTTTTATACACCATTTTCCATTACTTCTCCATGCCATTTAACCACCTTTCTTTATTGTAGCCTACATTATTGACACTGGAAAGCTGCTGTGTCTCATCTCATGTAGACCTGCCCCCTTACGCTGTGCCCTTCGAGGCACTTAGCCCCCCCACATAGAACTGCACTGTTAGTCGCATGTTGTCGACATGCTTGGCTGTTTCAACAGCAAGTCATTTTGTCTTTGTAGAACAATTCCCTCATTAAATTAGTCCGGGATCAAATGGATAGGGTAGGCAACGTCAAAGCAAGGTACAGTTGCATATGCATTGTCAGAGTGGTTAGACGGACAATCGAGCCCTAAGTACCAGACCATTAGTACCTGAGTACCACGCCATTAGAACCTGGTGGAGGAACAATAGAGCCCTGAGTACCAGACCATTAGGACCTGATGGAGGAACAATGAAGCATGAGTACCAGGCTATTAGGACCTGATGGAAAGACAATAGAGCTTGAGTACCATGCCATTAGGACCTGATTGTCGTCAGTATGTTGGGTACTACAAAGGCTCAACGGTTAAGTGGATTTTTATTGTGGTAATGACTCACGACTGCCAGCGTGGCGGTAATACTGTCACCGCAACAGCCCTAGCCAGGACCAGCTTAAATGTTTTATTTAAAAAATGATTAATGGGGATCACGTGACCCTTGAATGAGATGGCCGCATGAACTAAGAGCTCAAGTTAAAACTTCTTTAGCGGCTACAAAAGACGACATTACAGGGGACAGCTTCAGAAAAAGCTAGCGCCATTAGCCAGGAGCAAGAGGATCCCCCTCCCCCAGGCCCAACCAATGCCAACCTTGCACTCTGTTGAAGACATCCTTTCTGAGCTGAGATTCCAATGTACAGAACTCCACATCAAAGTAGATGGCATTAACTCTCGGCTCAGTGTGATAGGGGGCAAGGTGACAACCCTGGAAAATGCTTTGCCTGACATCAACAACAAGATAACCATCAACGCGGGGCGCCTGGATGAGGCAGAGGGGCGAATCCTATCCATGGAAAACTCACTGACAGACGCCATGGAAACAATAGCATATGCTAAAAAGAAAATAGAGCACCTGGAAGAGAACAGAGGGCCTGGAAAACAGGGGGAGAAGGAATAATTGTGTTCTATTAAATCTGGGCGAAAAAGAAGAGGGAAACATGCCACTGATCCGCTACCTGCAAGACAAACTTTGAGTGGCTCCACCTGTCCACCGACAGGCCCATAGAACTGGAGAGAGCTCACTGAGCACTGAGGCCCCCACCAGCAGCCCAATCACCATACATTTCCCGAGATTCACCGACAAGGAACGAGTCCTGCAGGCGGCGCAAATCAACACCATGACAGTGGAAAACGCCAAACTCACTTTACACCAGGACCTGTCAGCTGGAAAGTGCCAAGAGTTTGACGAGGTGAAGAAATACTCCATTGACTGAAGCATCTTCAGGGGATTTAAATACCCAAACGAGCTCAGGATTCTTCACCAAGGAGCCCTGCGACACTTCAAAACTCCCGAAGAGGCAAAATGTTTTTTGAAAAACAATCCTGGTCACTGAGAAATGGACCAATGACTAAAAGAGATTACTGTTATTACTAAAGGAGGTAAGACAACATATAGCCGCCATCCAAAGACCCACCCGCCCCGCTAAATGTCATTATAGCCATCTAATTTAAATTTATTTTAGCTGAGAGCGATAGGCTCTACAGCATAACCTAGGCCTACTAATGTTTCAGCCTACTTTTATTTCCCTTTTTTTTAAACTATTATTATTTGTAGTTATCATTTTCACATAAGCCTCCACCATTGATAGTTGATTTGTGTCGATTTAAGACAGATTTACAGACCTAACGAGAAGCTCAATGTGTATTCTGTTGATATGATGTTTTAATGAAAACAAACCATTTATCCTATAGATCCCTCCTAAGGACTTGCCCCAACATTTCTGTTTTATTTGGTCCTAACGATTAGCCCTATGACTTTGGGGGGAGATATATGTAGGCTGGGCTATTGATTTTATTTTCTCCCGCTTTTTTAATGTGGTCTGGACAGGGGCTACGTTATCACTTACTCAATGCAGGGTGGAGAGGATGAGGCATTTCTTTGGTGGGGATGGGGAGACGTTGTGCGTTGCCAACTGTTCCCGGTTTGATGTTTTTCTTCGGGACACAGAATTGAGACTGAGCGTAGCGGTAATAGATCCAACATGTCGTGCTGTTTGGGAACTCGTCTGGGCTGTTCAGAGATTGTTCTTTTATGTACACCATTTATTTTTTATTTTGTGATCGCAGCTGTAACTATTATCCACCTTTACCCAGAGATGACTTGCACTGGAGTTCGATGACTGTTCGATGACGTTGACTAGTACCTTAAATCTATTGACATGGAACTGCCATGGTCTAGGTCATGCAATAAAACATAAAAAGATACTATGTGCCCTAAAAAAAGGGAAAAGCAGACATTGCACTATTACAAGAGACACACCTCTGTGATGCCGAACATGGCAAACTCCGCAGAGCTTTGGTGGGACAGGTGTATTTCTCATCTTTCAAATCAGAGGTACTTATGGTACTTATCCATAAGAATGCTCCATTCATAATTGACAAAACCATACCTGATCCGGAGGGGAGATTTATCTTGATAACTTAGTAATTGGTTGTCCATACAGTGACCATCTTAAACATATACGTGTACAAACGGACCCATAGCACTTTCAGATCACGCCTTTGTCCACCTCCGCTTTCACCTCTGCAGAAACATTCTGAAGTCAAGGAGCTGGAAATTCAACACCTCCATGTTATCAAACGAAGCGTTCCATACATTGGTAACTACATGGATAGACAACTACACACAAGACAACAAAGACTCTCCTGTTTCTCCGGCCACAATGTGGGACGCTGCCATAGCCACACTGAGGTCATCTAATTGCATGTGCTTCCTCTAAGAAAAAAGCTATGGAAGCACACAGACTAGATCTCGAGAGGGAGCTGGAACGCTGTGAAAAAGTACATAACCAGACAGCACCTCCCTGAGTCAACTTAAAGCAGCCAAAGCCAAACTGAACTTGGACTACACTCAGGAGATAAAAAATAAAAGTTTTCTTTACTAAACAGAAATACCGTGAGTATAGCAATAGGCCCAGTAGATTGCTTTGCTTACCAATTAAAAAAAGAGCAGTCAGAGCGTACAATCATGGCTATCTGAACAGCAGAGGACGAGGTCACATATGACCCAAAACAGATCAATTTAACTTTTCATGATTTTTACTGCAAACTATATACCTCTGAGAGAAAAGACACGGAACTCCACTCTTTCCTAGAGGGATTCTCGCTACCTAAACTATCAGAGACCAATCAAGAAGATTTGAACTCCCCCTTCACTCCTGAGGAGATCCTGGAGGCAATTACCTCCATGCCACCTAATAAGTCCCCAGGCCCAGATGGATTCCCCAGAGAGTTCTACAAAGCTTTTTGGCCCCAGCTCAGCCCTATCTTCATGCCAATGCTGGAGGATTTTTGCAAAAACTGAATTCTCCCAGACTCAATGCACACAGCTAGCATTAGTGTTGCTCAAAAAAGACAAGGACCCTCTATCCTGCTCGTCCTTCCGGCCCATAAGCTTGTTGGATTTCGACTACAAAATAATTACCAAATTGCTCGCCAAAAGACTAAACACTTCATCCCAAAATAATAAAAGCGGACCAAACTGGATTTATTAGAGACAGGTACTCTTCTGATAACATTTGCCGTATTTTTTATTTGATATTATAGATCAAGTAAACGCACAGAAGACCCCTGTCCTGCTGGCTTCACTGGATGCTGAGAAGGCGTTTGACAGGATGGAGTGGAGCTTTCTGTTTTCAGTCTTAGAAAAGTTCAATATGGGCCCAAACTTTATTAAATGGTTTAAGTCCCTATACTCTCATCCAAATGCCATGGTGACTACTAACAGACTGAACTCTGACAGATTCCCTTTGGGACGGGGCACAAGACAAGGGTGCTCGTTGTCCCCCCTGCTCTACTTGTTGGGGGCGGAGCCTCTGGCAGAGCTGATAAGGAGCAATCCAAGTATTATGGGTGTTTCTGCAGGCGGTCTGCAGCACAAGATTTCGCTCTACGCGGATGATGTCTCGCTCTACATATCCAACCCTGAGAAATCCCTCCCATTTTAGACAATTCAGTATGGCAAGTTTTCAGGATATAAGATACATTTGAACAAATTCACTGTTTGCCCTCTCAATCTTACACTCTCACCAGCTCTATGAAGACTCTCTGTCCATTCCAATGGAAGACACAGGGGTTTCAATACCTTGGGATTTTCGTAACACCAGATCTGAATAGCTTTTCGATGGAAAATTATCTTCCACTCCTGGATCGAATCAAGAACGATCTCCAATCCTGGATCTCCCTCCCAATTTGCTTAGTCGGAAGAATTAATGTCATCCGTATGAACATCCTCCCTAGATTGAACTATTTATTTCAGATGCTCCCATGCTATCTCCCAGTTTCCTTTTTCAAAACAACTAACCAAGGCATCACCAAATTTTTATGGGGCAATAGAAATCCTATGATCAAGTTCTCCACACTATCGAAACCCGAATCTAAGGGTGGTCTTGCCCTTCCCTCCCTTCAATTGTACTACTGGTCTGCCCAAATCTGCAACATGCTAACATGGATCACAAACAGACAAGACTCAACGTGGATTCAGATAGAAGCCCAATCCTGTGGTTCATTGCCCCTAAGCTCAATTATATTCATTAGTAACTTTAGTGAAGTGGGCAACCCAGCCAAAACCTTTTGTGATTTACAGCACCCTACTAGGGTGGAGAGACTGAGAAATACCTGTGCATTTCCTCCCAAATATCTTCTCACTCGCCTATAGTATGCAACCCAGGCTTGCCAAAAGCCCTGAGTAATGCCAACTTTAATCTTTTTCATCCTCTAGTAATCAGGACCTTTTCAGATCTATTTCATCAGAAAACCACTTCACTGAAATCCTTTCAAGAGCTCTGCAGTGAATTCAATGTGCCAAGATCCATTAAAATAAAAAAAAATCTTCAAATTAGATATGTAATTTCCTCATTTACTTCCAAGAGGAGATTTAGAGCTTAGCTGAATGAAGTTGAAACCCTTCTTGCTACAGCACAGTCCATTAAAGGCTAAATCTCCTATCTATAGACTTCTTTCTGAGAATAATCTGAAGAATAATCTGGGAAAAGGACCTTGGTCTGACTATCAGTGATGAGGCATGGGCGGAGGTTTGCGACAGGGTATATATATACTACTCCTCTACTAATACAATTTTATACAAATTGTATTACACTCCAATGAGACTCCATAGAATGAAAACAGACATTTATCCTAACTGTAAAATATGTACATCTGAAAGTGGAACCTATATGCATGTATTTTGGAGCTGTAGAGTGATTGCCAGATTTTGGCAATCTATACATACTGCTGCACAGAAAATACTAGATGTACAGTTAGATACACAGGGTAATATCAATCTTAACGCCCACTGGGACTTTGTTCTTGATCCTGACAGAGAACATTTGTTTGACTATCACATACTTAGCTAAGAAATGTATTATTCTATTGTAGGCCTCTATTACCCTTCCTACATTTAAAATGTGGATTGACCAGATTGTTGACTTTCTTCCTCTTGAAAAGCTCACTTATGACCTCCGCAAGAGACAGCCCAAGTTTGATAGACTCTGGTCTCCACTATTCAACTATATTTCAAACTGGACAGAGTGAATGGGGTGATTAGGGAAATGAGCAGATACATGTTGTGTAAGGTGCTGTAAAAACTAATCATTTGCTCATCGTCTCAGCTAAGGCTGGAAATAGCTAATAAGAACCTTGATAGTGCTGCTGCAAGTTATTATTGGAATCTGTCATCTGTGAATGTGGAATGTGTTTTCTGGGTTGATTTGAAAAACAAGAACTTAACTTTAAATTGAAAAAAAAAAATGACGAATTATTGTGGAGGCTACATTTGAAATGCAGCTGTTACAAACATACAGTACATTGTACTGACTAGTTTAATAAGCTGCGTGTCCGGCCAGAACTAGTTTAAATGGCCAACTGTGCCCAAATTGGTAACACATAGCTGCACTGGCTGCCATGAAATCATTTTAACTAAGATAAAACCATTTTTAAAAGGCAGCACCAAACATTTGTGTCCTGACAAGGCATCAGAGTCACATGAGGACACGGGAAACTTTCCTGGAAACAGCCCTCTGAGCTAGAGGAGAAAATCATGATTATTTTAGGCCTCCACACAGGGGTTACACACACACGCACACAAACACACACACACCATTACTCCCACTCACTTTGTCTCTGTCAGTCTGTGTAGCAATGAACAAGGTAGTTTGGCAAGAGTCCTGTACCTTTTGGGATTGTTTTCTTTGCCTACTCAGGGTTTTGGTTCATGCTTTTAGTCATCGTTCATCCCTTCGTTATTACGTTGCAGTGTAGGTGCTAATAACTGAGCTAAAAATGGAATTGAACAAAATGAATGGAACTCTTTGAACTTAGATGAATGGATCTGAGTTAGTTGGTTATGAAAATAGGGAAACAGCGTGGTGATGTTGGGTTTTTACAATGTAGAATGAACGAGGCATCGCTACACAGCCCTTACCTACCGGGACTACTGTCCCAATGGCCTCATACACTTCCAAATACTCTGGTTTATTTCAGTTACACGTCAGCATGCCCTGCCCCCCTCCTCATCAGTGTGTGAGAGAAGGTGAGGTTGGACCGCCTGCTCTTCTCATAAAGAGGCGATTCCTAGAAAAGTGTTCCGTTTCGTCAGTTTTTTTTCTCTCCCGTAGCTCCTTATTTGGTTACAATCTCTCTTGCGTTCTCTCCCTCAAGACCTACTCTCTCACTCACTCACACTCTCTCTCTCTCTCACTCACTCACTCTCACACTCACTCTTTCACTCTCTCTCACACTCACTCTCTCTCACACTCACTCTCTCTCACTCACTCTTTCACTCTCTCACTCACTCTTTCACTCTCTCTCACACTCACTCTCTCTCACACTCACTCTCTTCACACTCACTCTTTCACTCACTCTCTCTCTCACAATGACTATCTCTCTCACACCCTCTCTCTCTCTCTCTCTCTCTCTCTCTCTCTCTCTCTCTCACTCTCTCTCTCTCTCACACTCACTCTTTCACTCTCTCTCACACTCACTCTTTCACTCTCTCTCACACTCGTTCACTCTCTCTCTCTCTCTCTCTCTCTCTCTCTCACTCACTCACTCACTCACTCACTCACTCACTCACTCACTCACTCACTCACTCACTCACTCACTCACTCACTCACTCACTCACTCACTCACTCACTCACTCACTCTCTCACTCACACACAGGCCTATTTCTCAAAAGATCCCAGCATCTTAACTGTTAGCATACTCGCCTTTCAGCAAATGTTTTTTCAGGGGAAAAAAGGTTTTGTTTAGTTGTAACAGCCGTCTTTCACACAGCCCTGTCAGTGTCTCTCCCCATGTGCTCTCCCTCTGAGTTTCTGTGTGTGTCCCCTTTGTTAGCGAACAGATGAAGGCCTGGCTTAGTTGGGCCGACCCGTTCTTGGCATGCATTAGGGAACATGATGGACTTCAGAGTCCTACTGTCTCACTTGTGACACTGGGATAAATGGCGTTGTTACCCAGGTTTGAGTTGCTTTGCGTAGGGTGTCAGCTGCTAGCTATCCCATGAGGCCTCTTGTTCAATAGTAAGAAATGTCGATCAATGAAAGATCCCTGAAAAAGAAAGTAGCTGCACATTATCAGATGTAATCTCCCAGCAGGAGCATTAGAACACCTACTCTCATTAACTGGCAGTGTCATGTTTGGCAGTTCTGTCAGCCACTCTTTTGGGAACTTGACACATGACCTCCCGTGACCTTTTGGAACCGGAACCCCCCTCCTCCAGTTTATAGGAGTTAGGAGTATTAGCTCAAACTCTGTCGTTTCTTCTCGGCACGTTGGATTCCCAAAGTGGATGACGGCATGGATGATCATGGGTGAAATCCTAATTGTCCCTCAGCTGCTTGGCAATATCATTTCAATAGGGGGACGGGGTCAGTTTGTGTGTTGCCCTCATCGCGGCCCAGTGAGTTCTCAACTGTCCATTAATCGGATGACAGCCATTAGCTCGCCAGACATGTCATGGGCCTGGCCGTGTGTGTGTGTGTGTGTCTGTGTTGGGGACATTTAAAGATAGATAAGCATTGTTTAATTTTATTAATGTTTTCCTTTTGTGTAATATGTATGATTTCCAGTGTGTTGTTTTATTTGGGACACTCATTTGTGTACTAGTTGATGGTCACGAGACTTGATACTGAATGTCATGGATTGTTCATATCTGATAGTGATTGACGCCAGACTGGAGGTATGAGGACAGGGGACGCTGATTGTTATTGTATTCTGGGACACTGACTCTGTAGCAGCTGATGCTGTGACTTCCTACAAGCCTACAAGCCTCTCGGCGGGTGTTTACAGAACATTGGTATAAGGTCCTGCTTCTCTGCTTCTGTGCTGGAGGTGTCTCCCTGTTGCAACTTGTATTAAACCACATTGATTTACTTTCTCTGTAACTTATTTAATTCACCTGGAAAATCCCTGTTACCTGTAATCTGTGATGAGTTGGGCAGGGTTATGAAATCCTCTTGTATGCGGGCTCGGAGTGCAGTGACACAGCCCTGCACAGTGATCCCTTTTGTCTGAGGGGTCAAGAGAGCAACTGGCACTATCAGCACTGAGTGGAGGGAGCTGGAGGTTGACTGAGGGAGGAGAGCAAAAGATTCCTAAAACGAGAGGGGGGCACGGAGGATGGATTGAATTGTGGAAGGGAAGGAGAGAGCGAGGCAGAGGGACTATCGGGAGGGAGGGAATTGGGGATATAGGCCTAAACAGGGAGGAGAGCGGGGGAAAGAGGAATAGGGCGCGGAGGAGAGACAACTGATGGGCTATTGACTCCCCATACTGCCCCAAACTCACTGACCGTACACCTCCTTATACCGTCTCATAACAGCCTCACATCCATCTGTGTCCTTGGTTCCACCATACCTACTGAACTGACCGTACACCTCCTTATACCGTCTCATAACAGCCTCACATCCATCTGTGTCCTTGGTTCCACCATACCTACTGAACTGACCGTACACCTCCTTATACCGTCTCATAACAGCCTCACATCCATATGTGTCCTTGGTTCCACCATACCTACTGAACTGAACTGACCGTACACCTCCTTATACCGTCTCATAACAGCCTCACATCCATCTGTGTCCTTGGTTCCACCATACCTACTGAACTGAACTGACCGTACACCTCCTTATACCGTCTCATAACAGCCTCACATCCATATGTGTCCTTGGTTCCACCATACCTGCTGAACTGAACTGACCGTACACCTCCTTATACCGTCTCATAACAGCCTCACATCCATCTGTGACCTTGGTTCCACCATACCTACTGAACTGACCGTACACCTCCTTATACCGTCTCATAACAGCCTCACATCCATCTGTGTCCTTGGTTCCACCATACCTGCTGAACTGAACTGACCGTACACCTCCTTATACCGTCTCATAACAGCCTCACATCCATCTGTGTCCTTGGTTCCACCATACCTGCTGAACTGAACTGACCGTACACCTCCTTATACCGTCTCATAACAGCCTCACATCCATCTGTGTCCTTGGTTCCACCATACCTGCTGAACTGAACTGACCGTACACCTCCTTATACCGTCTCATAACAGCCTCACATCCATCTGTGTCCTTGGTTCCACCATACCTACTGAACTGACCGTACACCTCCTTATACCGTCTCATAACAGCCTCACATCCATCTGTGTCCTTGGTTCCACCATACCTGCTGAACTGAACTGACCGTACACCTCCTTATACCGTCTCATAACAGCCTCACATCCATCTGTGTCCTTGGTTCCACCATACCTGCTGAACTGAACTGACCGTACACCTCCTTATACCGTCTCATAACAGCCTCACATCCATCTGTGTCCTTGGTTCCACCATACCTGCTGAACTGACCGTACACCTCCTTATACCGTCTCATAACAGCCTCACATCCATCTGTGTCCTTGGTTCCACCATACCTGCTGAACTGAACTGACCGTACACCTCCTTATACCGTCTCATAACAGCCTCACATCCATCTGTGTCCTTGATTCCACCATACCTGCTGAACTGAACTGACCGTACACCTCCTTATACCGTCTCATAACAGCCTCACATCCATCTGTGTCCTTGGTTCCACCATACCTGCTGAACTGAACTATATTTTACCGATGATCCATCCATCTGTGTCCTTGGTTCCACCATACCTTGAACTGATCCGTACACCTCCTTATACCGTATAACAGCCTTTTGATGATCCACCATACCTGCTGAACTGTATATTTTGATGATCCCACCTAGCATATTTTGATGATCCCACCTAGTATATTTTGATGATCCCACCTAGTATATTTTGATGATCCCACCTAGTATATTTTGATGATCCCACCTAGTATATTTTGATGATCCCACCTAGTATATTTTGATGATCCCACCTAGTATATTTTGATGATCCCACCTAGTATATTTTGATGATCCCACCTAGTATATTTTGATGATCCCACCTAGTATATTTTGATGATCCCACCTAGTATATTTTGATGAACCCCCCACCTAGTATATTTTGATGAACCCACCTAGTATATTTTGATGATCCCACCTAGCATATTTTGATGAACCCACCTAGTATATTTTGATGAACCCACCTAGTATATTTTGATGAACCCACCTAGTATATTTTGATGAACCCGCCTAGTATGTGATCCCACCTTTGATGATCCCACCTAGTATATTTTGATGATCCCACCTAGCATATTTTGATGATCCCACCTAGTATATTTTGATGATCCCACCTAGCATATTTTGATGATCCCACCTAGTATATTTTGATGATCCCACCTAGTATATTTTGATGATCCCACCTAGTATATTTTGATGATCCCACCTAGTATATTTTGATGATCCCACCTAGTATATTTTGATGAACCCACCTAGTATATTTTGATGAACCCACCTAGTATATTTTGATGAACCCACCTAGCATATTTTGATGAACCCACCTAGCATATTTTGATGAACCCGCCTAGTATGTTTTGATGAACCCGCCTAGTATGTTTTGATGATCCCACCTAGTATATTTTGATGATCCCACCTAGCATATTTTGATGATCCCACCTAGCATATTTTGATGAACCCGCCTAGTATGTTTTGATGATCCCACCTAGTATATTTTGATGATCCCACCTAGCATATTTTGATGATCCCACCTAGCATATTTTGATGATCCCACCTAGTATATTTTGATGATCCCACCTAGCATATTTTGATGATCCCACCTAGTATATTTTGATGATCCCACCTAGTATATTTTGATGATCCCACCTAGTATATTTTGATGATCCCACCTAGCATATTTTGATGAACCCACCTAGCATATTTTGATGAACCCACCTAGTATGTTTTGATGATCCCACCTAGTATATTTTGATGATCCCACCTAGCATATTTTGATGATCCCACCTAGCATATTTTGATGAACCCACCTAGCATATTTTGTTTTGTCGACATCTGGAAAGTTTTTACCCACGTTTGCTGTTTTCTGTCGTGGCTTCTTTTTTTAAAATCCGACATGTACTTTACTCGCATGAAAAGGTTGGATGGAAACCTGGTTTTGGATAGATGAATATTGTGGAGAGAAGAAGATTCATGTTGGAAGAAGAGGGAGAGCAATGAACGTGGGGAGAAGTGTATAGCCCAGGTCTACAGAACTAGAGGACAATAAAAAAAAAACATGTATTTTGAAACCTGCCTGCTCTCCATCTCCCCACCTCCTCTCAGCCAGAGGAGGATGACCTGGTATTTCATGTGGTTTTGGTGTGACTCTATATTTGACTCTATTATAAAAAGTGGTTTCCAGGAACAGCTGTTAAGTGTTCCTGATCTGCCCACCTCTGTTATGCAACACGTTCAGATATAAAAACACCACAATATCTCACTATATCGCTCTGTTTTCGCTCTCACTCTCGTTCCGCTCTCCTAAATGGAGGTCATTATCAGTCAACAAATTAGCTGATAGTATTGTTTTTTTCCCTTTCAAGTCCAATAAATGGATATGGAATTACATAACGCCTAGTCTTATTTTCACAACCTATTGTTGTAACATTACACCACAATGAGTCAGCGACGTGGTTTTATTAAATGGAAATTGATATTGTCGCTCTCTCTCTCTCCCTCCACCCATCTCTCCCACCACCCATCTCTCCCTCCACCCATCTCTCCCACCACCCATCTCTCCCTCTACCCATCTCTCCCTCCACCCATCTCTCCCTCCACCCATCTCTCCCTCCACCTCGCTCTTCTTCCCATCTCTCCCTCCACCCATCTCTCCCTCCACCCATCTCTCCCTCCACCCGTCTCTCCCTCTACCCATCTCTCCCTCTACCCATCTCTCCCTCCACCCATCTCTCCCTCCACCCATCTCTCCCTCTACCCATCTCTCCCTCCACCCATCTCTCCCACCACCCATCTCTCCCTCCATCTCGCTCTTCTTCCCATCTCTCCCTCCACCCATCTCTCCCTCTACCCATCTCTCCTTCCACCCATCTCTCCCTCCACCCATCTCTCCCTCCACCCATCTCTCCCTCCACCCATCTCTCCCTCCACCCATCTCTCCCTCCACCCATCTCTCCCTCCACCCATCTCTCCCTCCACCCATCTCTCCTCCACCCATCTCTCCCTCCACCCATCTCTCCCTCCACCCATCTCTCCCTCCACCCATCTCCACCCATCTCTCCCTCCACCCATCTCTCCCTCCACCCATCTCTCCCCACCCATCCACCCATCTCTCCCTCCACCCATCTCTCCCTCCACCCATCTCTCCCTCCACCCATCGCTCTTCTTCCCATCTCTCCCTCCACCCATCTCTCCCTCCACCCATCTCTCCCTCCACCCATCTCTCCTTCCACCCATCTTTCCCTCCACCCATCTCTCCCTCCACCCATCTCTCCCTCCACCCATCTCTCCCTCCACCCATCGCTCTTCCCATTCCCATCTCTCCCTCCACCCATCTCTCCCTCCACCCATCTACCCATCTCTCCCTCCACCCATCTCTCCTTCCACCCATCTCTCCCTCCACCCATCTCTCCCTCCACCCATCTCTCCCTCCACCCATCTCTCCCTCCACCCATCTCTCCCTCTACCCATCTCTCCCTCTACCCATCTCTCCCTCCACCCATCTCTCCCTCCACCCATCTCTCCCTCCACCCATCTCTCCCTCCACCCATCTCTCTCTCCACCCATCTCTCCCTCCACCCATCTCTCCCTCCACCCATCTCTCCCTCCACCCATCTCTCCCTCCACCTCGCTCTTCTTCCCATCTCTCCCTCCACCCATCTCTCCCTCCACCCATCTCTCCCTCCACCTCGCTCTCCTTCCCATCTTTCCCTCCACCCATCTCTCCCTCCACCCATCTCTCCCTCTCCCATCTCTCCTCCACCCATCTCTCCCTCCACCCATCTCTCCCTCCACCTCGCTCTTCTTCCCCATCTCTCCCTCCACCCATCTCTCCCACCCATCCACCCATCTCTCCCTCCACCCATCTCTCCCTCCACCCATCTCTCTTCTTCCCATCTCTCCCTCCACCCATCTCTCCTTCCACCCATCTCTCCCTCCACCCATCTCTCCCTCCACCCATCTCTCCCTCCACCCATCTCTCCCACCACCCATCTCTCCCTCTACCCATCTCTCCCTCCACCCATCTCTCCCTCCACCCATCTCTCCCTCCACCTCGCTCTTCTTCCCCATCTCTCCCTCCACCCATCTCTCCCTCCACCCATCTCTCCCTCCACCCATCTCTCCCTCTACCCATCTCTCCCTCCACCCATCTCTCCCTCCACCCATCTCTCCCTCCACCCATCTCTCCCTCCACCCATCTCTCCCTCCACCCATCTCTCCCACCACCCATCTCTCCCTCCATCTCTTCTTCCCATCTCTTCCCATCTCTCCCTCCACCCATCTCTCCCTCCACCCATCTCTCCTTCCACCCATCTCTCCCTCCACCCATCTCTCCCTCCACCCATCTCTCCCTCCACCCATCTCTCCCTCTACCCATCTCTCCCTCCACCCATCTCTCCCTCCACCCATCTCTCCCTCCACCCATCTCTCTCTCCACCCATCTCTCCCTCCACCCATCTCTCCCTCCACCCATCTCTCCCTCCACCCATCTCTCCCTCCACCCATCTCTCCCTCCACCTCGCTCTTCTTCCCATCTCTCCCTCCACCCATCTCTCCCTCCACCCATCTCTCCCTCCACCTCGCTCTTCTTCCCATCTTTCCCTCCACCCATCTCTCCCTCCACCCATCTCTCCCTCCACCCATCTCTCCCTCCACCTCGCTCTTCTTCCCATCTCTCCCTCCACCCATCTCTCCCTCCACCCATCTCTCCCTCCACCCATCTCTCCCTCCACCCATCTCTCCCTCCACCCATCTCTCCCTCCACCCATCTCTCCCTCCACCCATCTCTCCCTCCACCCATCTCTCCCTCCCACCCATCTACCCATCTCTCCCTCCACCCATCTCTCCCTCCACCCATCTCTCCCTCCACCCATCTCTCCCTCCACCCATCTCTCTCTCCACCCATCTCTCCCCCATCCACCCATCTCTCCCTCCACCCATCTCTCCCTCCACCCATCTCTCCCTCCACCTCGCTCTTCTTCCCATCTCTCCCTCCACCCATCTCTCCCTCCACCCTCCACCTCACCCATCTCTCCCCTCCACCTCGCTCACCTCACCTCCATCTCTCCCTCCACCCATCTCTCCCACCCATCTTCCCTCCACCCATCTCTCCCTCCACCCATCTCTCCCTCCACCCATCTCTCCCTCTCTCCCTCCACCCATCTCTCCCTCCACCCATCGCTCTTCTTCCCATCTCTCCCTCCACCCATCTCTCCCCCATCCACCCATCTCTCCCTCCACCCATCTCTCCCTCCACCTCGCTCTTCTTCCCATCTCTCCCTCCACCCATCTCTCCCTCCACCCATCTCTCCCTCCACCCATCTCTCCCTCCACCCATCTCTCCCTCCACCCATCTCTCCCTCCACCTCCTCTTCTTCCCATCTCTCCCTCCACCCATCTCTCCCTCCACCCATCTCTCCCCTCTACCCATCTCTCCCTCTACCCATCTCTCCCTCCACCCATCTCTCCCTCCACCCATCGCTCTTCTTCCCATCTCTCCCTCCACCCATCTCTCCCTCCACCCATCTTCTCCCTCCCACCTCGCTCTTCTTCCCATCTTTCCCTCCACCCATCTCTCCCTCCACCCATCTCTCCCTCCACCTCGCTCTTCTTCCCATCTCTCCCTCCACCCATCTCTCCCTCCACCCATCTCTCCCTCCACCTCGCTCTTCTTCCCATCTCTCCCTCCACCCATCTCTCCCTCCACCCATCTCTCCCTCCACCCATCTCTCCCATCTACCCATCTCTCCACCCATCTCTCCCATCTCTCCCTCCACCCATCTCTCCCTCCACCCATCTCTCCCTCTACCCATCTCTCCCTCCACCCATCTCTCCCACCACCCATCTCTCCCTCCATCTCGCTCTTCTTCCCATCTCTCCCTCCACCCATCTCTCCCTCCACCCATCTCTCCCTCCACCCATCTCTCCCTCTACCCATCTCTCCCTCCACCCATCTCTCCCATCCACCCATCTCTCCCTCCACCCATCTCTCCCTCCACCCATCTCTCCCTCCACCCATCTCTCCCTCCACCTCGCTCTTCTTCCCATCTCTCCCTCCACCCATCTCTCCCTCCACCCATCTCTCCCTCCACCCATCTCTCCCTCCACCCATCTCTCCCTCCACCCATCTCTCCCTCCACCTCGCTCTTCTTCCCATCTCTCCCTCCACCCATCTCTCCCTCTACCCATCTCTCCCTCTACCCATCTCTCCCTCTACCCATCTCTCCCTCCACCCATCTCTCCCTCCACCTCGCTCTTCTTCCCATCTCTCCCTCCACCCATCTCTCCCTCCACCCATTTCTCCCTCCACCTCGCTCTTCTTCCCATCTTTCCCTCCACCCATCTCTCCCTCCACCCATCTCTCCCTCCACCTCGCTCTTCTTCCCATCTCTCCCTCCACCCATCTCTCCCTCCACCCATCTCTCCCTCCACCTCGCTCTTCTTCCCATCTCTCCCTCCACCCATCTCTCCCTCCACCCATCTCTCCCTCCACCCGTCTCTCCCTCTACCCATCTCTCCCTCTACCCATCTCTCCCTCCACCCATCTCTCCCTCCACCCATCTCTCCCTCTACCCATCTCTCCCTCCACCCATCTCTCCCACCACCCATCTCTCCCTCCATCTCGCTCTTCTTCCCATCTCTCCCTCCACCCATCTCTCCCTCCACCCATCTCTCCCTCCACCCATCTCTCCCTCTACCCATCTCTCCCTCCACCCATCTCTCCTTCCACCCATCTCTCCCTCCACCCATCTCTCCCTCCACCCATCTCTCCCTCCACCCATCTCTCCCTCCACCCATCTCTCCCTCCACCCATCTCTCCCTCCACCCATCTCTCCCTCCACCCATCTCTCCTTTCCCTCCACCCATCTCTCCCTCCACCCATCTCTCCCTCCACCCATCTCTCCCTCCACCCATCTCTCTCTCCACCCATCTCTCCCTCCACCCATCTCTCCCTCACCCATCTCCCCCCTCCACCCATCTCTCCCTCCACCCGCTCTTCTTCCCATCTCTCCCTCCACCCATCTCTCCCTCCACCCATCTCTCCCTCCACCTCGCTCTTCTTCCCATCTCTCCCTCCACCCATCTCTCCCTCCACCCATCTCTCCCTCCACCCATCTCTCCCTCCACCTCGCTCTTCTTCCCATCTCTCCCTCCACCCATCTCTCCCTCCACCCATCTCTCCCTCCACCCATCTCTCCCTCCACCTCGCTCTTCTTCCCATCTCTCCCTCCACCCATCTCTCCCTCCACCCATCTCTCCCTCCACCCATCTCTCCCTCCCCATCCTCCCTCCACCCATCTCTCCCTCCCCATCTCTCCCTCCACCCATCTCTCCCTCCACCCATCTCTCCCTCCACCCCCTCTACCCATCTCTCCCTCTACCCATCTCTCCCTCCACCTCGCTCTTCTTCCCATCTCTCCCTCCATCTCTCCCTCCACCCTCTCCTCCATCTCTTCTTCCCATCCACCCATCTCTCCCTCCACCCATCTCTCCCTCCACCCATCTTCCCATCCCTCCACCCATCTCTCCCTCCACCCATCTCTCCCTCCACCCATCTCTCCCTCCACCTCATCTCTCCCTCCACCCATCTCTCCCTCCACCCATCTCTCCCATCTCTCCCTCCACCCATCTCTCCCTCCACCTCGCTCTTCTTCTCTCTCCCTCCACCCATCTCTCCCTCCACCCATCTCTCCCTCCACCCATCTCTCCCTCCACCCATCTCTCCCTCCACCTCGCTCTTCTTCCCATCTCTCCCTCCACCCATCTCTCCCTCCACCCATCTCTCCCTCCACCCATCTCTCCCTCCACCTCGCTCTTCTTCCCATCTCTCCCTCCACCCATCTCTCCCTCCACCCATCTCTCCCTCCACCCATCTCTCCCACCTCTCTCCCCATCCACCCATCTCTCCCTCCACCCATCTCTCCCTCTACCCATCTCTCCCTCCACCCATCTCTCCCTCCACCCATCTCTCCCTCCACCCATCTCTCCCTCCACCCATCTCTCCCTCTACCCATCTCTCCCTCCACCCATCTCTCCCTCCACCCATTCCCATCTCTCCCTCCACCCATCTCTCCCTCCACCCATCTCCCTCCACCTCGCTCTTCTTCCCATCTTTCCCTCCACCCATCTCTCCCTCCACCCATCTCTCCCTCCACCTCGCTCTTCTTCCCATCTCTCCCTCCACCCATCTCTCCCTCCACCCATCTCTCCCTCCACCTCGCTCTTCTTCCCATCTCTCCCTCCACCCATCTCTCCCTCCACCCATCTCTCCCTCCACCCATCTCTCCTTCTACCCATCTCTCCCTCTACCCATCTCTCCCTCTACCCATCTCTCCCTCCACCCATCTCTCCCTCCACCCATCTCTCCCTCCACCCATCTCTCCCTCCACCCATCTCTCCCTCCACCCATCTCTCCCTCTACCCATCTCTCCCTCTACCCATCTCTCCCTCTACCCATCTCTCCCTCCACCCATCTCTCCCTCCACCTCGCACTTCTTCCCATCTCTCCCTCCACCCATCTCTCCCTCCACCCATCTCTCCCTCCACCTCGCTCTTCTTCCCATCTCTCCCTCCACCCATCTCTCCCTCCACCTCGCTCTTCTTCCCATCTCTCCCTCCACCCATATCTCCCTCGACCCATCTCTCCCTCCACCTCGCTCTTCTTCCCATCTCTCCCTCCACCCATCTCTCCCTCCACCCATATCTCCCTCCACCCATCTCTCCCTCCACCTCGCTCTTCTTCCCATCTCTTTTCTCTGTTTCCCTCTTTCCCTTCCAAAGATGAGTGGAACATTCCAGAGGTGACGCTCCAAGCAGTCCCGTCCGACAGACGGTTGTCCTGGCTGGCATCCCGTATCGGTTCGGAGTGGGAGTTGATTCTCCTCGACTTGGGGGGGGCGCTGTACCGTTGCCGTGCCGACCACCCTCTGAGCTTGCACGGGCAGGTGCTAGTAGGGCTGATCCAGTGGAGGCAGAGCCAGGGGAGGAGCGCTACAGTCCACAGGCTCCTCCAGACCCTGCAGGCCACTGACATCCACCCCTCTACCCTGGACAAGGTGTTCCAGTGAGGGGAGAGGACACACTGGATCATGGATGAAATCCTAATTGGATGACAGACCAAGGTTTCTGATAGGAAAATGTGGTGCTGGACATGTGACCGGAAACTTTTCTTTTAGCAGACATTTGAGATCTGCCAGACCCATATGCATTGGATGCATAACCTGATTAGGGTGTCCACCCACAGTGCTCAGAATGACACAAATCACATTTACATTATGATAATTGTTATTAACAGAACATGCAAGTCGAGGATACAACAATGAAGATATAATAAGTGTCCACATTTGCTTTTCCTCAGCCAACAAGACGACTAACAGCAACATCACTAGCCTGTCAATCTACTATCCCCCATACTAGAATAGTTAACCTATTCTATTGGTCAGCTTGTTGAGAAATAGTCTATTCCAATCCGAATCTGGGACAGTTGTGAGATGGAGCCCAAAATCGTACAACCAGTAAGCTTAGGCTACATTTTTAAAAAAACAACGTTAAAAGCAGTGAGAGTGACGCGACAGAACAGAACGTTTAGCTTATAATGCTGGGGAACTATTATTTCTTCACATTATAAGCTCAGCAATGTGCACAAGGCAGTAGGCTACTCATGAACGTTCCTTCCATAATGCAATTAGCGGGAAAACACCGTTGTCAAAAGGGCACCACACACTTCAAATCAAATCAAATCCAATCAAATCTAATTGTATTTGTCACATACACATGGTTAGCAGATGTTAATGCGAGTGTAGCGAAATGCTTGTGCTTCTAGTTCCGACAATGCAGTGATAACCAACATGTAATCTAACTAACAATTCCAAAACTACTGTCTTATACACAGTGTAAGGGGATAAGGAATATGTACATAAGGATATATGAATGAGTGATGGTACAGAGCAGCATACAGTAGATGGTATCGAGTACAGTATATACATATGAGATGAGTGTGTAGACAAAGTAAACAAAGTGGCATAGTTAAAGTGGCTAGTGATACATGTATTACATAAGGATGCAGTCGATGATGTAGAGTACAGTATATACATATGCATATGAGATGAATAATGTAGGGTAAGTAACATTATTTTTTATTTATTTTTATTTCACCTTTATTTAACCAGGTAGGCAAGTTGAGAACAAGTTCTCATTTACAATTGCGACCTGGCCAAGATAAAGCAAAGCAGTTCGACAGATACAACGACACAGAGTTACACATGGAGTAAAACAAACATACAGACAATAATTCAGTATAAACAAGTCTATATACAATGTGAGCAAATGAGGTGAGAAGGGAGGTAAAGGCAAAAAAGGCCATGGTGGCAAAGTAAATACAAAATAGCAAGTAAAACACTGGAATGGTAGTTTTGCAATGGAAGAATGTGCAAAGTAGACATAAAAATAATGGGGTGCAAAGGAGCAAAATAAATAAATAAATTAAATACAGTTGGGAAAGAGGTAGTTGTTTGGGCTAAACTATAGGTGGGCTATGTACAGGTGCAGTAATCTGTAAGATGCTCTGACAGTTGGTGCTTAATGCTAGTGAGGGAGATAAGTGTTTCCAGTTTCAGAGATTTTTGCAGTTCGTTCCAGTCACTGGCAGCAGAGAACTGGAAGGAGAGGCGGCCAAAGAAAGAATTGGTTTTGGGGGTGACCAGAGAGATATACCTGCTGGAGCGTGTGCTACAGGTGGGAGATACTATGGTGACCAGCGAGCTGAGATAAGGGGGGACTTTACCTAGCAGGGTCTTGTAGATGACATGGAGCCAGTGGGTTTGGCGACGAGTATGAAGCGAGGGCCAGCCAACGAGAGTGTACAGGTCGCAATGGTGGGTAGTATATGGTGCTTTGGTGACAAAACGGATTGCACTGTGATAGACTGCATCCAATTTGTTGAGTAGGGTATTGGAGGCTATTTTGTAAATGACATCGCCAAAGTCGAGGATTGGTAGGATGGTCAGTTTTACAAGGGTATGTTTGGCAGCATGAGTGAAGGATGCTTTGTTGCGAAATAGGAAGCCAATTCTAGATTTAACTTTGGATTGGAGATGTTTGATATGGGTCTGGAAGGAGAGTTTACAGTCTAACCAGACACCTAAGTATTTGTAGTTGTCCACGTATTCTAAGTCAGAGCCGTCCAGAGTAGTGATGTTGGACAGGCGGGTAGGTGCAGGTAGCGATCGGTTGAAAAGCATGGATTTAGTTTTACTTGTATTTAAGAGCAATTGGAGGCCACGGAAGGAGAGTTGTATGGCATTGAAGCTTGCCTGGTGGGTTGTTAACACAGTGTCCAAAGAAGGGCCGGAAGTATACAGAATGGTGTCGTCTGCGTAGAGGTGGATCAGGGACTCACCAGCAGCAAGAGCGACCTCATTGATGTATACAGAGAAGAGAGTCGGTCCAAGAATTGAACCCTGTGGCACCCCCATAGAGACTGCCAGAGGTTCGGACAGCAGACCCTCCGATTTGACACACTGAACTCTATTAGAGAAGTAGTTGGTGAACCAGGCGAGGCAATCATTTGAGAAACCAAGGCTGTCGAGTCTGCCGATGAGGATGTGGTGGCTGCACAGTAATGTTTCTTATCGATGGCGGTTAAGATATCGTTTAGGACCTTGAGCGTGGCTGAGGTGCACCCATGACCAGCTCTGAAACCAGATTGCATAGCAGAGAAGGTATGGTTAGATTCAAAATGGTCGGTAATCTGTTTGTTGACTTGGCTTTCGAAGACCTTAGAAAGGCATGGTAGGATAGATATAGGTCTGTAGCAGTTTGGGTCAAGAGTGTCCCCCCCTTTGAAGAGGGGGATGACCGCAGCTGCTTTCCAATCTTTGGGAATCTCAGATGACACGAAAGAGAGGTTGAACAGGCTAGTAATAGGGGTGGCAACAATTTCGGCAGATAATTTTAGAAAGAAAGGGTCCAGATTGTCTAGCCCGGCTGATTTGTAGGGGTCCAGATTTTTCAGCTCTTTCAGAACATCAGCAGAATGGATTTGGGAGAAGGAGAAATGGGGAAGGCTTGGGCGAGTTGCTGTTGGGGGTGCAGTGCTGTTGACCGGGGTTGTCATGTTTTGTCTTATATTGTCTTGTCATTATGCTTTCCCTTCTGTTCGTTTCCCTCTGCTGGTCTTATTAGGTTCGTTCCCTTTTTCTATCCCTCTCTCTCCCCCTCCCTCTCTCTCCTCTCTCTATCGTTCCGTTCCTGCTCCCAGCTGTTCCTCATTCTCCTACTCACTCATTTAGTCTTTTCACACCTGTCCCCTATCTTGTCCTCTGATTAGAGTCCCTATTTCTCCCCTTGTTTTCCGTTTCTGTCCTGTCGGATCCTTGTATGATGTTCGCTGTGCTGTGTCATTGTCTCGCCCTGTCGTGTCTTGTCTCCTTCAGATGCTGCGTGTAGCAGGTGCCTTAGTCTGCTACGGTCGGTGCCTTCCCGAGGCAACCTGCAGTCAATGCTCGAGTCTCCAGTCTGTCCTCGTCACTACGAGTGGAATTAAGTTTTTTCATGTTTTGTTTTCGTCTTGAGTTTTACTGGAATAAAGACTCTGTTTTCGCTAAGTCGCTTTTGGGTCCTCATTCACCTGCATAACAGAAGGATCCGACCAAGAATGGACCCAGCGACTACGGATTCTCGTAACACTGCCGTCGAGATCCAGGGAGCTATGCTCGGCAGACACGAGCAGGAATTGTCTGCTGCTCGTCATGCCGTTGAGACCCTGGCCGCTCAGGTCTCCGACCTCTCTGGACAGTTCCAGAGTCATCGTCTCGTGCCACCAGCTACTTCCTGGTCTGCCGAGTCTCCGGAACCTAGGGTTAATAACCCACCTTGTTACTCCGGGCAGCCCACTGAGTGCCGCTCCTTTCTCACCCAGTGTGATATTGTGTTCTCTCTCCAACCCAACACATACTCAAGAGAGAGAGCTCGGGTTGCTTACGTCATATCACTCCTTACTGGCCGGGCTCGAGAGTGGGGCACAGCTATCTGGGAGGCAAGGGCTGATTGTTCTAACAATTACCTGAACTTTAAAGAGGAGATGATACGGGTTTTTGATCGTTCAGTTTTTGGTAGGGAGGCTTCTAGGGCCCTGGCTTCCCTATGTCAAGGTGATCGATCCATAACGGATTACTCTATAGAGTTTCGCACCCTTGCTGCCTCTAGTGACTGGAACGAGCTGGCGCTGCTCGCTCGTTTTCTGGAGGGACTCCACACAGAGGTTAAGGATGAGATTCTCTCCCGGGAGGTTCCTTCCAGTGTGGACTCTTTGATTGCACTCGCCATCCGCATAGAACGACGGGTAGATCTTCGTCACCGAGCTTGTGGAGGAGAGCTCGCGTTAACGGTGTTCCCCCTCTCCGCATCGCAACCATCTCCTCCCTCCGGCTCAGAGACTGAGCCCATGCAGCTGGGAGGTATTCGCATCTCGACTAAGGAGAGGGAACGGAGGATCACCAACCGCCTGTGCCTCTATTGCGGTTTTTCTGGACATTTTGTCAATTCATGTCCAGTAAAAGGCCAGAGCTCATCAATAAGCGGAGGGCTACTGGTGAGCGCTACTACTCAGGTCTCTCCATCAAGATCCTGTACTACTATGTCGGTCCATCTACGCTGGACCGGTTCGGCTGCTTCATGCAGTGCCTTGATAGACTCTGGGGCTGAGGGTTGTTTTATGGACGAAGCATGGGCTCGGAAACATGACATTCCTCTCAGAGAGTTAGGGAAGCCCACGCCCATGTTCGCCTTAGATGGTAGTCATCTCCCCAGTATCAGATATGAGACACTACCTTTAACCCTCACAGTATCTGGTAACCACAGTGAGACCATTTCCTTTTTGATTTTTCGTTCACCTTTTACACCTGTTGTTTTGGGTCATCCCTGGCTAATATGTCATAATCCTTCTATTAATTGGTCTAGTAATTCTATCCTATCCTGGAACGTTTCTTGTCATGTGAAGTGTTTAATGTCTGCTATCCCTCCTGTTTCTTCTGTCCCCTCTTCTCAGGAGGAACCTGGTGATTTGACAGGAGTGCCGGAGGAATATCATGATCTGCGCACGGTCTTCAGTCGGTCCAGAGCCAACTCCCTTCCTCCTCACCGGTCGTATGATTGTAGTATTGATCTCCTTCCGGGGACCACTCCCCCTCGGGGTAGACTATACTCTCTGTCGGCTCCCGAACGTAAGGCTCTCGAGGATTATTTGTCTGTGTCTCTTGACGCCGGCACCGTAGTGCCTTCTTCCTCTCCTGCCGGGGCGGGGTTTTTTTGTTAAGAAGAAAGACGGTACTCTGCGCCCCTGCGTGGATTATCGAGGGCTGAATGACATAACGGTTAAGAATCGTTATCCGCTTCCCCTTATGTCATCAGCCTTCGAGATTCTGCAGGGAGCCAGGTTCTTTACTAAGTTGGACCTTCGTAACGCTTACCATCTCGTGCGCATCAGAGAGGGGGACGAGTGGAAAACGGCGTTTAACACTCCGTTAGGGCATTTTGAGTACCGGGTTCTGCCGTTTGGTCTCGCTAATGCTCCAGCTGTTTTTCAGGCATTAGTTAATGATGTACTGAGAGACATGCTGAACATCTTTGTTTTTGTCTACCTTGACGATATCCTGATTTTTTTCACCGTCACTCGAGATTCATGTTCAGCACGTTCGACGTGTACTCCAGCGCCTTTTAGAGAATTGTCTCTACGTGAAGGCTGAGAAGTGCGCCTTTCATGTCTCCTCCGTCACTTTTCTCGGTTCTGTTATTTCCGCTGAAGGCATTCAGATGGATCCCGCTAAGGTCCAGGCTGTCAGTGATTGGCCCGTTCCAAGGTCACGTGTCGAGTTGCAGCGCTTTCTAGGTTTCGCTAATTTCTATCGGCGTTTCATTCGTAATTTCGGTCAAGTTGCTGCCCCTCTCACAGCTCTTACTTCTGTCAAGACGTGCTTTAAGTGGTCCGGTTCCGCCCAGGGAGCTTTTGATCTCCTCAAGAAACGTTTTACGTCCGCTCCTATCCTTGTTACTCCTGACGTCACTAAACAATTCATTGTCGAGATTGACGCTTCAGAGGTGGGCGTGGGAGCCATTCTATCCCAGCGCTTCCAGTCTGATGATAAGGTTCATCCTTGCACTTATTTTTCTCATCGCCTGTCGCCATCGGAACGCAACTATGATGTGGGTAACCGCGAACTGCTCGCCATCCGCTTAGCCCTAGGCGAATGGCGACAGTGGTTGGAGGGGGCGACCGTTCCTTTTGTCGTTTGGACTGACCATAAGAACCTTGAGTACATCCGTTCTGCCAAACGACTTAATGCACATCAAGCTCGTTGGGCGTTGTTTTTCGCTCGTTTCGAGTTTGTGATTTCTTATCGTCCGGGTAATAAGAACACCAAGCCTGATGCCTTATCCCGTCTCTTTAGTTCTTCTGTGGCTTCTACTGATCCCGAGGGGATTCTTCCTTATGGGCGTGTTGTCGGGTTGACAGTCTGGGGAATTGAGAGACAGGTTAAGCAAGCACTCACTCACACTGCGTCGCGCGCGCTTGTCCTAGTAACCTTCTTTTCGTTCCTGTTTCTACTCGTCTGGCTGTTCTTCAGTGGGCTCACTCTGCCAAGTTAGCTGGCCATCCCGGCGTTCGAGGTACTCTTGCTTCTATTCGCCAGCGCTTTTGGTGGCCTACTCAGGAGCGTGACACGCGCCGTTTCGTGGCTGCTTGTTCGGACTGCGCGCAGACTAAGTCAGGTAACTCTCCTCCTGCCGGTCGTCTCAGACCGCTTCCCATTCCTTCTCGACCATGGTCTCACATCGCCTTAGACTTCATTACCGGTCTGCCTTTGTCTGCGGGGAAGACTGTGATTCTTACGGTTGTCGATAGGTTCTCTAAGGCGGCACATTTCATTCCCCTCGCTAAGCTTCCTTCCGCTAAGGAGACGGCACAAATCATCATCGAGAATGTGTTCAGAATTCATGGCCTCCCGTTAGACGCCGTTTCAGACAGAGGTCCGCAATTCACGTCACAGTTTTGGAGGGAGTTCTGTCGTTTGATTGGTGCTTCCGTCAGTCTCTCTTCCGGTTTTCATCCCCAGTCTAACGGTCAAGCAGAAAGGGCCAATCAGACGATTGGTCGCATACTACGCAGCCTTTCTTTTAGAAACCCTGCGTCTTGGGCAGAACAGCTCCCCTGGGCAGAATACGCTCACAACTCGCTTCCTTTGTCTGCTACCGGGCTATCTCCGTTTCAGAGTAGTCTGGGTTACCAGCCTCCTCTGTTCTCGTCCCAGCTCGCCGAGTCCAGCGTTCCCTCCGCTCAGGCGTTTGTCCAACGTTGTGAGCGCACCTGGAGGAGGGTGAGGTCTGCACTTTGCCGTTACAGGGCGCAGACTGTGAGAGCCGCCAATAAACGTAGGATTAAGAGTCCTAGGTATTGTTGCGGCCAGAGAGTGTGGCTTTCCACTCGTAAACTTCCCCTTACGACAGCCGTAAGTTGACTCCGCGGTTCATTGGTCCGTTCCGTGTCTCCCAGGTCGTAAATCCTGTCGCTGTGCGACTGCTTCTTCCGCGACATCTTCGTCGCGTCCATCCTGTCTTCCATGTCTCCTGTGTCAAGCCCTTTCTTCGCACCCCCGTTCGTCTCCCCCCCCCCCCGTCCTTGTCGAGGGCGCACCTATTTACAAGGTACGTAGGATCATGGACATGCGTTCTCGGGGACGTGGTCACCAATACTTAGTGGATTGGGAGGGTTACGGTCCTGAGGAGAGGAGTTGGGTTCCATCTCGGGACGTGCTGGACCGTTCGCTGATTGATGATTTCCTCCGTTGCCGCCAGGATTCCTCCTCGAGTGCGCCAGGAGGCGCTCGGTGAGAGGGGGGGGGTACTGTCATGTTTTGTCTTATATTGTCTTGTCATTATGCTTTCCCTTCTGTTCATTTCCCCCTGCTGGTCTTATTAGGTTTGTTCCCTTTTTCTATCCCTCTCTCTCCCCCTCCCTCTCTCTCCTCTCTCTATCGTTCCGTTCCTGCTCCCAGCTGTTCCTCATTCTCCTACTCACTCATTTAGTCTTTTCACACCTGTCCCCTATCTTGTCCTCTGATTAGAGTCCCTATTTCTCCCCTTGTTTTCCGTTTCTGTCCTGTCGGATCCTTGTATGATGTTCGCTGTGCTGTGTCATTGTCTCGCCCTGTCGTGTCTTGTCTCCTTCAGATGCTGCGTGTAGCAGGTGCCTTAGTCTGCTACGGTCGGTGCCTTCCCGAGGCAACCTGCAGTCAATGCTCGAGTCTCCAGTCTGTCCTCGTCACTACGAGTGGAATTAAGTTTTTTCATGTTTTGTTTTTGTCTTGAGTTTTACTGGAATAAAGACTCTGTTTTCGCTAAGTCGCTTTTGGGTCCTCATTCACCTGCATAACAGGGGTAGGAGTAGACAGGTGGAAAGCATGGCCAGCCGTAGAAAAATGCTTATTGAAATTCTCAATTATGGTGGATTTATCAGTGGTGACAGTGTTTCCTATCTTCAGTGCAGTGGGCAGCTGGGAGGAGGTGTTCTTATTCTCCATGGACTTTACAGTGTCCCAGAACTTTTTTGAGTTAGTGTTGCAGGAAGCAAATTTCTGCTTGAAAAAGCTAGCCTTGGCTTTTCTAACTGCCTGTGTATAACGGTTTCTAGCTTCCCTGAATAGCTGCATATCACGGGGGCTGTTCGATGCTAATGCAGAACGCCATAGGATGTTTTTGTGTTGGTTAAGGGCAGTCAGGTCTGGGGAGAACCAAGGGCTATCTGGTATAGGGATTGAAGCATGTGGGAACAGCAGACTGGTATAGGGATTGATTATGTCCGTAAACACACCGGCCAGCTGGTCTGCGCATGCTCTGAGGGCGCGGCTGGGGATGCCGTCTGGGCCTGCAGCCTTGCGAGGGTTAACACGTTTAAATGTCTTACTCACCTCGGCTGCAGTGAAGGAGAGACCGCATGTTTTCGTTGCAGGCTGTGTCAGTGGCACTGTAATGTCCTCAAAGCGGGCAAAAAAGTTATTTAGTCTGCCTGGGAGCAAGACATCCTGGTCCGTGACTGGGCTGGGTTTCTTCTTGTAGTCCGTGATTGACTGTAGACCCTGCCACATGCCTCTTGTGTCTGAGCCATTGAATTGAGATTCCACTTTGTCTCTGTACTGACGCTTAGCTTGTTTAATAGCCTTGCGGAGGGAATAGCTGCATTGTTTATATTCGGACATGTTACCAGACACCTTGCCCTGATTAAAAGCAGTGGTCTGCGCTTTCAGTTTCACGCGAATGCTGCCATCAATCCACGGTTTCTGGTTTGGGAATGTTTTTATCGTTGCTATGGGAACGACATCTTCGACGCACGTTCTAATGTACTCGCACACCGAATCAGCATATTCGTCAATATTTTCAGCTGACGCAATACGAAACATGTCCCAGTCCACGTGATGGAAGCAGTCTTGGAGTGTAGAGTCAGCTTGGTCTGACCAGCATTGGACAGACCTCAGCGTGGGAGCCTCTTGTTTTAGCTTCTGCCTGTAGGCAGGGATCAGCAAAATGGAGTCGTGGTCAGCTTTCCCGAAAGGGGGGGCGGGGCAGGGCCTTATATGCGTCGCGGAAGTTAGAGTAACAATGATCCAAGGTTTTACCACCCCTGGTTGCGCAATCGATATGCTGATAAAATTTAGGGAGTCTTGTTTTCAGATTAGCTTTGTTAAAATCCCCAGCTACAATGAATGCAGCCTCCGGATAAATGGTTTCCAGTTTGCAAAGAGTTAAATAAAGTTCGTTCAGAGCCATCGATGTGTCTGCTTGGGGGGGGATATATACGGCTGTGATTATAATCGATGAGAATTCTCTTGGAAGATAATGCGGTCTACATTTGATTGTGAGGAATTCTAAATCAGGTGAACAGAAGGATTTGAGTTCCTGTATGTTTCCTTCATCACACCATGTCCCGTTAGTCATGAGGCATACGCCCCCGCCACTCTTCTTACCAGAGAGATGTTTGTTTCTGTCGGCGCGATGCGTGGAGAAACCCGTTGGCTGCACCGCATCGGATAGCGTCTTCCCAGTAAGCCATGTTTCCGTGAAGCAGAGAACGTTGCAGTCTCTGATGTCCCCTCTGGAATGCCACCCTTGCTCGGATTTCGTCAACCTTGTTGTCAAGAGACTGGACATTGGCAAGAAGAATGCTGGGGAGTGGTGCACGATGTGCCCTTTTTCGGAGTCTGACCAGAACACCGCCTCGTTTCCCTCTTTTTCGGAGTCGTTTCCTTGGGTCGCTGCATGCGATCCATTCCGTTGTCCTGTTTGTAAGGCAGAACACAGGATCCGCATCGCAGAAAACATATTCTTGGTCGTACTGATGGTGAGTTGACGCTGATCTTATATTCAGTAGTTCTTCTCGACTGTATGTAATGAAACCTAAGATGACCTGGGGTACTAATGTAAGAAATAACACGTAAAAAAAACAAAAAACTGCATAGTTTCCTAGGAACGCGAAGCGAGGCGGCCATCTCAGTCGGCGCCGGAAGTACTTGAGAGGTTTCATACCACCGAGATGAAAATGTCCATTAGAAATGTAGAAAGATATCTTATAGGCTACTTTTAAGAAAGGTAAGACATGCCTCATATGTATTAAAAGGAAATGCATAGTGCCTCCAGCTCATTGCCAAGTGGTGTGTGTGTGTGTGTGTGATGCGGCAGTAGCTCAAAGGCCCTATCTATATGCTGTACGGGTGTGATAAATAAGATGCATAACAAATGTACTGTAGCCTACACAGTTTGCCAACTTACTTCCAATAAATTATGCAAAATAACCTAGAGAATGTTAAATATGACCAATCAACTGGTATTTCCATCAACTGGTATTTCCATCAATGAAGAGGCTAAAAAGGATTATATGAAATGTTCTTATTTTCCAGGATATTTTATTTCAGCTTTTCAACAACAACAAAAATGTATAGGCCAAAAGCCAGCTATTACCGGCTAACAGAAACCCTGAGCAAGATGTGTCATTGGCCTGGCCCTGCGTGTGCGTGTTGTAATAGGGACAGTTTCAGTTTAGAATAATTAACACAATGCTTAGCATAATTATGTTTTCCCCTTTTCTGTAATACACATGATTTCCAGTGTTTTTCTTTTGGGGAAACTCTTTTGTGTACTGTTTGATTTGTCACTAGACTTGATACGAGAACAATCCATAACGTTCAGTATCTCCTGATCGTGACGCCAGACTGGAGGTACAAGGACAGAGGACACCGATTTGTTATTGTAAGATTAGAATAAGCCGCTTTTGAAACCATGCAGGCCTACACACAAACACACAAACACACACTCCTACGGACACGCCTTTTCTCAGTCACTCAGACCCTGGAAAGTAAACAAACACGATGGCGTTGTGACATCCACTCTGTGGAAAACAAATCCACTGATAGTATTTTTCTTCCTTCACGTACATTTGAAATGGCCATGGAATTGCGTAACGTCTAGTCTTATTTTCACAACATATTGTTGTAACATTACGTCACAATGACTCAGCGACATTTTTGGACCGCAACAACAGCTACCGCTGCAGTCAGTGTTTATAGAACTGGAAATGCCTCAACAAGGTCAAGGCTACATGCCCAACAAGCACTCTCCAGGATTTTTCCACCTGTTTTTTTTTTAAAGTGGAGCTGGAAGTAGAGGGGTTTGTACATGAACTATATCCTTGTACTTTTTGCGTATAATTTGCCTTGAAAAAGGATTCCTATATTTGTCCAACTTTTTTTAAAAGATGTAACTGGAATGGGATTTGTTTTCCTCTTCAAATGGCATAGCATGATTGTAAAACAAAATTGGTGAATGCCTCCTTTTTTATGTAGTGCTTTATTTGGTCTTGATGTCATGTTGACATTTCTTAATGTAGGGCCATTTCACAAGATGTTTCATTTGCAAATGTTTAGTTGTAAGAACAAAGACCAGACTCTGCTTCATCTGCATGTGCCTTGCTGTTCATGACCGCAATGTTAAGGCCAAACAAATTCTCTTAACTACTCTTAAGTAAATGTGAGGACATTTTAAAGCACTCGCTCTTCTCTGACTTACACAACGTGTGAGTTCTGTCTGCGCCTCGGCCAATGCTAGTATAATTCTTAATAGGGTCATTTATGATGGGCTTAAGGTATTTCATAGCACAGTCAGATACACACATGAATGTCGGTTACATTTGACAATTTTTGTGAATGAAAAGCCACAGTGTTCCTGGGACAGCTTTGAAGTACAACTCAAGTGCCGTCTTGGACTAGGGGACTCGCATACGTACAATTACACACCTTGCTGCATGGAGTTTTCACATTTGTTTTTGTGCTAGCCTAGTTTCCCTGGCTCTAACACACAGCCAGGGAAACTAGGCTAGCACAGGTAGGCAGCAGTCAAATCAATCAAACTTGATGAACTCTTTTTTTTTTTTTACAAAACACTAGTCACTGAGCAAGGCTAGAGGGGGAGAGGAAAGACTACCTACCTCTGCATTTGTATTTATTAGGCACCAGACGGAAGACAAGACTGAAAGTGGGAGGGACTACCTCCCTGAAATTGTCCAATAATAAACACTTGTTTTTGGCTGTGGCCTAATGACTACGACCCAGTTGTGTGGCAGTCTTCTTGAGATATCTATATCCAACCCCCATCTTTTTCACAGTCTCCGCTATCTGCTGGTCTGGTTGGTGAGTAGTGGCTGTGGAGGCGAAGGTCAGAAACCCCACATAGCCTCTGTCCGCTGACACATCACGACCCCTGAGAGGATCGCAGGCCATGAACCACGTGGCCTGAGCGTAAATCCACCTCCTGGTTGGTTGAGACAAAGCCACGGTGACCTTTGACCTAAGGGCATTCTAGGCCAGGGATCAACTGTGTCTACTACATTCCCGGATGCTCTTAGGAACGCTGCACGCTGACATCACACCAGCCAAGCATTTTGCCTTACATTTGTGTCAGTTTAGACTGAACAGGAGGAGGGATGTTGGGTAACTCTGTGGGGGAGTTGTTAGATGGGAGTGTTGAATAATGGAAGACGTTTTGGCTGCTGTTGTCACAACACAGCACAAGCAGGTTACTACAATTTAGTCTTTAGTGACTTTGTGAAGAGGGTTGTGGCCCATACAGTATGTGAAAGAAATTTCTCACCCCCCCCCCCTTCATAAAATTGACTCTAACATAATACCAGCATAAATAAGAATTGTAGCCACCCTGAGTTTATAATTGTAAATATTGACTAACATTTTAGCATGTTTTTTTTGTTGATGAGACAGTTGATGCCACACGGCTAACAGGACAGAAGATTGAGGGATCGCCGATCACCACGGACAAGCTCACTCTTCCTGCCTGTATCATTACATTACGATCAGAGTCAGCTGCAGACACCGATCAGCTATATTTATAGAATGAATACAACAACATTTCCACCAACAGGTTTCTGTGCCAATGCAACACAACCAATAAGCAACGCATAACTGCATACCGATTACCGACTTTGAACGCTCATTATGGTTTGCGTTTTCAACATCACAATCAAGTATGACATATTCGATTGTGGGATTGACAATCTCGACAAACAGAAAATGTAACCCAACTCAGTATTGAAGGCTTGGTTTGACACTCTCTGAATGTCATTAAACTGTTTGGTGTTTTGTAACAGATTAATCGAATGACCTTTGCGCAGTTTGGATGCTGGAGTTCATTTTGAGGGGAGTAGATAAACGTGACCAGGTAGGCTCCATGAGACTTTTGAAGTAGCCTAATCAGATTAAAATATTTTTCCTAGTTGTGTTTATGCCACAAAAAAGTAATACATTTTCAAAGTTAAATAACAAACTCAGCAAAAAAAGAAACGTCCCTTTTTCAGGACCCTGTCTTTCAAAGATAATTTGTAAAAATCCAAATAACTTCAAAGATCTTCATTGTAAAGGGTTTAAACACTGTTTCCCATGCTTGTTCAATGAACCATAAACAATTAATGAACATGCACCTGTGGAACAGTCGTTAAGACACTAACAGCTTACAGACGATGGGCAATTAACATCACAGTTATGAAAACGTAGGATAGTAAAGAGGCCTTTCTACTGACTCTGAAAAACACCAAAAGAAAGATGCCCAGGGTCCCTGCTCATCTGTGTGAATGTGCCTTAGGCATGCTGCAAGGAGGCATGATGACTGCAGATGTGGCCAGGGCAATAAATCGCAATGTTGGTACTGTGAGACGCCTAAGACAGCGCTACAGGGAGACGGGACGGAGACCTGATCATCCTCGCAGTGGCAGACCACGTGTAACAACACAGGATCGGTACATCCGAACATCACACCTGCGGGACAGGTACAGGATGGCAACATCAACTGCCCGAGTTACACCAGGAACGCACAATCCCTCCATCAGTGCTCAGACTATCCGCAATAGGCTGAGACAGGCTGGACTGATGGCTTGTAGGCCTGTTGTAAGGCAGGTCCTCACCAGACATCACCGGCAACAACGTCGCCTATGGGCACAAACCCACTGTCGCTGGACCAGACAGGACTGGCAAAAAGTGCTCATCTCTGACGAGTCACGCTTATCGTCGAAGGAATGAGCGTTACACCGAGGCCTGTTCTCTGGAGCGGGACCGATTTGGAGGTGAAGGGTCAGTCATGGTCTGGGGTGGTGTGTCACAGCATCATCGGACTGAGCTTGTTGTCATTGCAGGCAAACTCATTGCTGTGCGTTACAGGGAAGACATCCTGCTCCCTCATGTGGTACCCTACCTGCAGGCTCATCCTGACATGACCCTCCAGCAGGAATGCAAGACAGGAATTTCAGTGTTCTGCCGTGGCCAGCAAAGATCCCGGATCTCAATCCCATTGAGCATGTCTGGGACCTGTTGGATCGGAGGGTGAGGGCTAGGGCTATTCCCCCCCAGAAATGTCCGGGAACTTGCACGTGCCTTGGTGGAAGAGTGGGGTAACATCTCACAGCATGAACTGGCAAATCTGGTGCAGTCCATGAGGAGGAGATGCACTGCAGTAACTAATGCAGCTGGTGGCCACACTGTTACTTTTGATTTGGACCCCCCCCTTTGTTCAGGGACACCATTTCTGTTAGTCACATGTCTGTGGAACTTGTTCAGTTTATATCTCAGATGTTGAATCTAGTTATGTGCATACAAATATTTACACATATTAAGTTTGCTGAAAATAAACGCAGTTGACAGTGAGAGGACATTTCTTTTTTTGCTGAGGATAGTTAGGCTATATTGAACGTTAGGTTGAGGAAAAGCCGCTCTGATCGGAAAGGAGGCAGAACGTGTTTGAAGTTTTCCTGAAAGCTGGGCCTGCTGGGTGCGTTGGGCCACGCACATAGGCCTATGCTAGGACGACTTGGGAGAATGATGATTGGCAGCAGACAACACATCATTATCAGAAGCAGAAATACTACTGTGCCTTAATACACTGCTCAAAAAAATAAAGGGAACACTAAAATAACACATCCTAGATCTGAATGAATGAAATATTCTTATTAAATACTTTTTTCTTCACATAGTTGAATGTGCTGACAACAAAATCACACAAATTATCAATGGAAATCCAATTTATCAACCCATGGAGGTCTGGTTTTGGAGTCACACTCAAAATTAAAGTGGCTGATCCAACTTTGATGTAATGTCCTTAAAACAAGTCAAAATGAGGCTCAGTAGTGTGTGTGGCCTCCACGTGCCCGTATGACCTCCCTACAACGCCTGGGCATGCTCCTGGTGAGGTGGGGGATGGTCTCCTGGGGGATCCCCTCCCAGACCTGGACTAAAGCATCTGGCAACTCCTGGACAGTCTGTGGTGCAATGTGGTGTTGGTGGATGGAGCGAGACATGATGTCCCAGATGTGCTCAATTGGATTCAGGTCTGGGGAACGGGCGGGCCAGTCCATAGCATCAATGCCTTCCTCTTGCAGGAACTGCTGACACACTCCAGCCACATGAGGTCTAGCATTGTCTTGCATTAGGAGGAACCCAGGACCAACCGCACCAGCATATGGTCTCACAAGGGGTCTGAGGATCTCATCTCAGTACCTAATGGCAGTCAGGCTACCTCTGGGGAGCACATGGAGGGCTGTGCGGCCCCCCAAAGAAATGCCACCCCACACCATGACTGACCCACCGCCAAACCAGTCATGCTGGAGGATGTTGCAGGCAGCAGAACGTTCTCCACGGCATCTCCAGACTCTGTCACGTCTGTCACATGTGCTCAGTGTGAACCTGCTTTCATCTGTGAAGAGCACAGGGCGCCAGTAGCGAATTTGCCAATCTTGGTGTTCTCTGGCAAATGACAAACGTCCTGCACGGTGTTGGGCTGTAAGAAAAACCCCCACATGTGGACGTCGGGCCCTCATACCACCCTCATGGAGTCTGTTTCTGACCGTTTGAGCAGACACATGCACATTTGTGGCCTGCTGGAGGTCATTTTGCAGGGCTTTGGGCAGTGCTCCTCTTGCTCCTCCTTGCACAAAGATGGAGCTAGCAGTCCTGCTGCTGGGTTGTTGCCCTCCTACGGCCTCCTCCACATCTCCTGATGTACTGGCCTGTCTCTTGGTAGCGCCTCCATGCTCTGGACACTACGCTGACAGACACAGCAAACCTTCTTGCCACAGCTCGCATTGATGTGCCATCCTGGATAAGCTGCACTACCTGAGCCACTTGTGTGGGTTGTAGACTCCGCCTCATGCTACCACTAGAGTGAAAGCACCGCCAGCATTCAAAAGTGACCAAAACATCAGCCAGGAAGCATAGGAACTGAGAAGTGGTCTGTGGTCACCACCTGCAGAACCACTCCTTTATTGGGGGTGTCTTGCTAATTGCCTATAATTTCCACCTGTTATCTATTCCATTTGCATATCAGCATGTGAAATGTATTGTCAATCAGTGTTGCTTCCTAAGTGGACAGTTTGATTTCACAGAAGTGTGATTGACTTGGAGTTACATTGTGTTGTTTAAGTGTTCCCTTTATTTTTTTGAGCAGTGTATGTTGAGAGTAAATCCACAACTGATCAAAATGGAATGAAAGGACTTTTGCACCATAATTAAAATCAATCAAATCACATTTTATTTGTTGCATGCTCTGTAAACAACAGGTGTGGACTAAAAATTAAATGTTACTTCCAACAATGCAGGGGAAATGGAAATGGAGAAATAATAGAAAAGTAAAACCCTTAATTAGAAAAGATACACAATGAGTGATGATAACTTGGCTATATAAAAGGCTTACATTTTAGTCATTTAGCAGACACACCTATCCAGAACAACTTACAACAACTTAGTAGTGAGTTGATCCCTATTTCTTTTTTCCCCCCATACTGGTCCCCCGTGGGATTTGAACCCATTACCCTCGCGTTGCAAACGCCATACTCTACCGAGTCACACGGGTACCAGTAGCAAATTGATGTGCAGGGGTACGAGGTAACTGAGGTAGATATGTACACATTACTAGGAATAAAGTGACCAATACTGAACAGTAGCAGCAGCATATGTGATGAGTCAAAGTTTGTGCAAAAGGGGTCAATGCAGATAGTCTAGGTAGCTATTTGATGAACTATTTAACTAACTATACTGAACAAAAATAAACGCAACAATTTCAAAGATTTTGCTGAGTTACAGTTCATGTAAGGAAGTCAGTCAATTATAAATTAAGTCCTAATCAATGGATTTCCCATGACTGGGCAGGGGCGTAGCCAAGGGGGTGGCCTGGGAGTGCATAGGCCCACCCACATGGGAGCCAGACAGAAATACTCCTCAGCTCCCATCCTGATGATCCGGCAGTCGTGGATACATGTGGTTGGTAGTTGTGACGACGGTTGGACGTATTGCCAAATTCTCTAAAACGACCCTGGAGGCAGTTTATGGTAGAGAAATTAATATTCAATTCTCTGGTAACAGCTTTGGTGGATATTCCTGCAGTCAGCAGGCCAATTGCACACACCCTTAAAACTTGAGACATCTGTGGCATTGCTGTTTAATCAACTTCTTAATATGCTAAACCTGTCAGGTGGATGGATTATCTTGATAAATTATCAAATGCTCACTAACAGGAATGTAAACAAATTAGTTCACAACATTTGAGAGAAATAAGCTTTTTTTCCGTGTGGAACATTTCCTGGATTGTTTATTTCAGCTCTTGAAAAATGGGACCAAAACTTGACATGTTGTGTTTATATTTTTGGTCAGTATATAGACTTGGTGCATCGCTACAGCTTGCCATGTGGTAGCGGAGAGAACCGTATGACAAATGTCATTTTCACTGCAGTTTACAGCCTAGAGTAGAACTTTACTCAACTGTACTCACTTGAAAATAGTAATACAATTTATTCATTGGATTGTTGTAGGGTAGTCTAGGTAGGATCATGTCACGGTCCCTAAACGAGATCAATAGGGAAGCGTTTTAAGCTGTTCTTTCATGCGCAATGAAGTACCTGGCCTCCACTGCCTATCAGCTATTCTTCTATCTTGTGTTTGGTTCAGATTTGAATGATTTTACAGAGCCTTCAGAAAGTATTGTTACATTACAGCCGTATTCTAAAATGCATCAAAATAATAATAATCCTCAGCAATCTAAACACATTACCCAATAATGACAAAGCAAAAACAGGTTTTGTATTTTATTTGTTTGCAAAATGTATTTAAAAAAATGATAAACAAATACCTTATTTACATATGTATTCAGACCCTTTGCTATGAGAGTTAATGTAGCTCAGATGCGTTCTGTTTCCATTCATCATCCTTGCGATGTTGTAAATCATGTTGTAAATTCAATTGATTTGACATGATTTGGAAAGCCGCACACACCTCTCTATATAAGGTGTCACAGTTCCTGTCAGAGCACAAACAAAGCCATGAGGTTGAAGGAATTGTCCGTAGAGCTCCGAGACAGGATTGGGTCGAGGCATATATCTGGGAAAGAGTGGCCTCCATCATTCTTAAATGGAAGAAGTTTGGAACCACCAAGACTCTTCCTAGAGCTGGCCTCCCAGCCAAACTGAGCAATCAGTTGAGAAGGGTCTTGGTCAGAGAGGTGACCAAGAACCTGATGGTCACTCTGACAGAGTTCTAGAGTTACTCTGTGGAGATGGGAGAACCTTCCAGAAGCACAACCATCTCTGCAGCACTCCACTAATCAGGTAGATGGTAGAGTGACCAGACAAGAAGCCACTCCTCAGTAAAAAGCACGACAGCCCGCTTGGAGTTTGCCAAAAGGCACCTAAAGACTCTCAAACCATGAGAAACAAGATTCTCTGGTCTGCTGAAACTAAGATTGAACTCTTTGGCCTAAATGCCAAGCATCACACCTGGAGGAAACTTGGCACCATCCCTATGGTGAAGCATGGTGGTGGCAGCATCATGCTGTGGTAGAGGTTGACTGATTAATCAGAATGGCCGATTTAATTAGGGCTGATTTCAAGTTTTCATTAAAAATTTGTTATACCTTTTATTTAACTAGGCAAGTCAGTTAAGAACACATTCTTATTTTCAATGACGGCCTAGGAACGCTGGGTTAACTGCCTCGTTCAGGGGCAGAACGACAGATTTTCACCTTGTCAGCTCAGGGGATCCAATCTTGCAACCTTACAGTTAACTAGTCCAACGTAATAATGACCTGCCTCTCTCTCTTTGCACTCCACAATGAGACTGACTGAGCATACAAGCATACAAGTATCTGACTGAGCCGTGGTAGGCAGAAGCAGGCGCGTAAACATGAATTCAAACGGCACTTTCGTGCGTTTTGACAGCAGGTCTTCGTTGTGCGTCAAACATTGCGCTGTTTATGACTTCAAGCCTATCAACTCCCGAGATGAGGCTGGTGTAACCGAAGTGAAATGGTTAGCTAGTTAGCGCACACTAATAGCGTTTCAAACATCACTCGCACTGAGCCTTCTAGTAGTTGTTCCCTTTGCTCTGCATGGGTAACGCTGCTTCGATGGTGGCTGTTGTCATTGTGTTGCTGGTTCGAGGGAAATAGTCCTATAATTCCTATAATAACTACAACCTAAAACTTCTTACCTGGGAATATTGAAGTCTCATGTTAAAAGGAACCACCAGCTTTCATATGTTCTCATGTTCTGAGCAAGGAACTGAAACATTAGCTTTCTTACATAGCACATATTGCACTTTACTTTCTTCTCCAACTTTCTTCTCCAACACTTTTGCATTATTTAAACCAACTTGAGGCTAAAATGATTTTATTGATGTATTATATTAAGTTCAAATAAGTGTTCATTCAGTATTGTTGTGATTGTCATTATTACAAATTAAATTAAATCGGCCAAATATTTTTTTTAAACGGCCGATCAATCGGTATCTGCTTTTTTTTGGGTACTCCAATAATCGGTATCGGCGTTGAAAAATCATAATCGGTCGACCTCTATGCTGTGGGGATGTTTTTCAGCTGCAGGAACTGGGAGACTAGTCCGGATCGAGGGAAAGATGAACGGAGCAAAGAACAGAGAGATTCTTGACGAAAACCTGCTCCAGGGTGCTCAGGACCTCAGACTGGGGCCAAGGTTCTCCTTCCAACAGGACAACAACCCTTACCACACAGCCAAGACAAGACAGGAGTGGCTTCGGGACTCTGAATGTCCTTGAGTGGCCCAGCCAGAGCCTGAACTTGAACCTGATCAAACATCTCTGCAGAAAATAGCTGTGCAGCAACACTCCCCATCCAACCTAACAGAGCTTGAGAGGATCTGCAGAGAAGAATGGGAGAATTGTGTTTAGATTGATGAGGGAAAAAAAGCAATTTAATACATTTTAGAATAAGGCTGTAACATAACAAGATGGAAAAGGTCAAGGGGTCTGAATTACTTTCCGAATGCACTGTATGTGTGATATGATTGCTAGTTAACCTAATGCAGATCTGGACAAACGATCCACCTACCACTATTGTCACTATGGATAGAGGGCAGGATAGATAGTTGACTGGTAGACCATATTGACCTGTCGTATATTAAGCGCACGGAAAAGCGTAGTGCATAAGGGAAGTACCAAAACACCTTGATAGGGGAGGTGCATGCAAGCAAATGAGGAAATGTTTCTTTATGGAAGACATGAAATAACAAAACCTGAAAAATGGTGAATGTAAATCAGGGAAAAAGTGCACTACCCTCCCAAAAGCCCCAAAAAGTTAGAGAACCGTCTCCTATTTTGGACCAGCCCCCCCACCCCAGGACATTTCAAACGGTCCCTAATCTCAAGTTAGGACTTGGGCCTTGATGTGTTTATTGACAGGGATTTCGTGTGAGTTCATTTGAGGACACAAGCTTCAACGGATATCAAAGGTCCTTTCACAGAGAGGGAAATCATGTGGACACACACACACACACACACACACTGAAACACATCCACGTTCTCTGGATCAGTTGTGTCAACTACCCACACACACAGAGGCCACACTTACAAAGCTGAGGAGAGAAACTTTAGTTCTCTCCACCCTGTAATTAGAGAGAAACCAACAGGGAGCACAGCTCTAGAATAACAGGAAATAAGACCCGAACCAAGAGAGAGAGGAAAAGTGAGAGTATCTGTGTAACCAGACCCGGCTCAAAAACAAACAAGATAGCTAAACCGGCTAAAATTGTAGAGCATGTCAAATGTCCAGAGTGAAGTTTCAACATTTGTGCCACTCTCACATGGACACAAACGTTGCTCTTCTCAAAGCACCTGTTCACACTTACGTTTGCTTTACACTGCAAGGTGCAATTCAGCAACTGGACAAATCACAAATACAGTACCTCGTGAAGAGACACTTCGTAAGCTTCATTCATACACAATACACACACTCAGCTATGTGTGTGTGCGTCTCTGTTCTGGGTTAAGGCGTGTGTGTGTGTGTGTGTGTGTGTGTGTGTGTGTGTGTGTGTGTGTGTGTGTGTGTGTGTGTGTGTGTGTGTGTGTGTGTGTGTGTGTGTGTGTGTGTGTGTGTGTGTGTGTGTGTGTGTGTGTGTGTGTGTGTGTGTGTGTGTGTGTGTGTGTGTGTCAGTTCTGGGTGAGACTATCTGATCGGAGTGTTGGTTTGGTGTGTGGTTTTAAGGGTGTGCCTCACCCCACAACTCATTCCTCTACTTCTGAATACCTAGCTCTAGTCACCCCACCACGTGGCCGTGTGTTTGTGTGAGCCCAGCATTCTTCCCTGGACCATATCTCCCATCTCTGAAGAACTCATCCACTCCCTCCACTACTCGTCCCTCCCTCAGTGGCACGGCTGTATATCAGTCTACGACTGCGGCTCCCGCTGGTGTGCACTCTGTTCTAAATCACCGTCTAAATCATAGTCGTCCACTGACACCGTGTTATTTTCTATACATTAGACCTGTTGGAGATTTTCTTCATGATTTATGCACCTCCCCACCCCTTCTACTCCACACATAAGGCCTGAATGAAGTCTAGACTTCAATGAACTTTGCGTCGTATATACGGTGTGTATACAGTTCAGGACGGTTTAGAAGCAGTCATACAATAACCAAACACACATATATGGGACTGTTTTTGTTTGAGCGGATATTCATTCTAATCTGTTCAAAGCTGGAGGCTATATTTAAAAGCTCCCAACCCAGGAAGTACAAGGAAAAAGAGGGAGAGTAAGAAGAGGGGGAGGGGTGAAGGAATTAGGAGAAATGTTACACAACACCTCTTCAGATCTCCTCATGTGTTTAACGAGCAGTGAGCACACTCACAGCCTGTACAATACCTCGGGCCGCATGACCGAGCATATGCCCAAAAACAAAGATGAATATTTGCTTTGTTGTGGCTGTTTACATAAACAAATAATGCAATAATTTCAGTCATGTTTCCTCACGGATTTACAAAATACAAAATGGACGAGGAGAAACCCGTTTTCAGCGCGGACTCTAGATCTCGAAGAGAAGCAGCAGAATAGATGTACATTTATTTGTGTTTTTTGTCTTCAATGCTTGTTTTCTGGTCCCATGCCACCGCGAACCCAGGTTCCCAGAAGAGCATCTGCCTTCCCAGTAAAACTCTGTGCTGAACCAATACTACAGTGTCTCTTAAACACTCACCCCCTCACATATACATGCATACATACACACACTCGCATTCACATTAAATTGAAGCTGAAACTGGGATTTTATAATAGGAATAAGGCCTGTTTTTCTTTTGAAGCCAGAAGGAGGCTAGATCAGCTACATTTATGCCTTTACTAGACTGTGGGGATATTTTATATATGAATGCTTCCGCTCAGTGTTTGAGATCAATTGACACCCTTTACCATGGCACTTTGAGATTTATTTTAAACTGCAAAACCCTTACACACCACTGCACTTTGTATACCAGGGTTGGCTGGCCTTCTCTAGTCACTCGTAGGCTCAGTCACTGGTATACTTTTATTTACAAAGCCATTTTATTTGGGCATTTTTATTGTTCAGAAATGTGGTGGGAACTCTCTTTGTTCGCTGGACTTTATCCTGCTAACTGTTCCAAATGTCCAAACTGAATTTGCAAAAGGGTTTTTATGTACTCTGCGCCATCGTCTTGGAACACCTTACAAAATACTTTTAAACTGGAAGAACTTCTCCCGATTGGTGTTTTTAAATCACAGATGAAGGATTTTGAGACTAATTCCCTGACCTGTCAATGTTTTTAATTTGCTGTTTTATGATTTTGTTATACTCTTGTGAATTCAATGGTTTTTACTAGATTACTAGTAGTTTTTCATGTTGTCTGTCTGTAATTGTGTCATGACTTGGTGCTGCCTATCTTGGCCAGGATGCTCCTGAAAAAGAGATTTAAAATCTCAATGAGCCCTTCCTGGTGAAAGAAATCAAATAAATAAATAAAGCGCTAGTAAAAAACACAGTTAACAGTACAGACCGAAACACAGCTACTCTACCTCTCATACATGCACACATACACACACCGCTGTCTTGTCGATTAACCCTGGCCAGGAGAAGGTGTCTCCTTACGGTGCTGAAGGAGGCCAGAAATCATGGGAGGAATTTAAGCGGGATTACCTAGCGACCGCTTCCTAGAATGCCCTAGTCGGCGCCTGGAAACGGCTTTCCCAGAAGCCTGATTAGAGGGAAGTGGCAAAGTGCCAGCCAGCCAGAATCCATCCACAGGCCACGCTGCCATGCTGCAGCTAGGATATATACACACACAGTAATTAAATCACACACTCTGACAGACACACACATTAAATCATACATGATTCCACGTATTTTCAACCACCCCCACACACACAAATGCACTCATGCATCTGCATCATTTACGTACACACACATCACCATCACACACACCTAACCTCACAGAGACAGACAGTCTGTGGCAATTCTCAGTCCAATCATGTCTCTCTCTGTGCCCTGTGGGGGTCACCATGACACTAAACACTAATAAGAGTATTATAAAGAATCCCTGTCCCCTGAGAAAGAGTGTTAGTAGTCTAGTGTGTACACAGAAACAAAGTCAAGTGCATTAGCTAGGTATGTTTACATGTGATGTGTGTTAGTTGTAGGTAGCCTGGCGGGTTGGAGCGTTTGCCAGTAATCAAAGGGTTGCTGGATCGAATCCCAGAGCTGTCAAGGTCAAATTCTGTCGTTCTGCTCCTGAGCAAGGCAGTTAACCCACTGTTCCCCGGGTGCCGTAGATGTCGATTAAAGCAGCCCTCCGCACCTCTCTGATTCAGAGGGTTGGGTTAAATGCAGAAGACACATTGCAGTTGAATGCATTCAGTTGTACGACTGACTTTCCTGATGCCAACTGTAACTGAACTGAACATATAGCATAACCACATGTACTGTTGCCATGTAATGTCTCCGGGTAGGCACACTGCACCTACTTTTTTTCTCAGGCACAAATGACCAAATTCGATATCTTGTTCATGACGCCTCTGATGATACCAGACCCATATCAAGTAGTGTATTTAAATGTAACTAGGCTAATTCCCTGTAGATGAGTGGCTAGCCTAAACTAGGTTAGATGGACCCGGGCCATGTTGAGGTATCTGATACCACAAGGCTTTCCCTCTGAATATTTGGCAGTGGATTTCACTGAGATGGGACACAGAGATTGCCCTCTCTCCTTTTTTCCCTGCCCTCTCTTTCTCCTCCCTTTTAGAGATAAACCATATCTCAATGCTGGTTGTGAGTTTGGCCAGTCATGAATCGGTTCATACTGTGTTCTCTTTCCTGTCCCCCTGTCTCTCCCTTCCCTCACTCTCTCCTCCTAATCACTTTCATATCCTCCGTCTTCTTCCCTCTCTCCTCCACTTCATATGTCTTGATTTTGGCATTCATCAACCCCATTGTTCTTCCAAACCGTTCCCTTCTTTCTCTCTCTCTCTCTCATCTGTTCTTTGTGCACAAGGCAGACTGAAGTGTCACTCCCTCCTCCTCCTTTCTTACTCTCCCTGTTCAGAAGATTGCAGGGCTCTGAAGGATCTAACCCTATGAGATGTGATGGAGAATTATTGAGATTTAAATTGGACGTCAGTAAAAACCTGTTTGTTGGCTTCCAGACAAGCTCTCGCTTTAATTGGTGCGTCTGTCGGCTCCTGGCCTGATTCCCTGACCCCGAGGGGAAAGGGAAAAGAGAGAGGGGGGATGAATAGAGGGAGGAAAAGGAAGAGAAGAGAAAAGTGGCTACGTGTTAAACACGGTTGGCTCAGCGTGCAATTACGTCCTCATCTGTTTAAATCCCAACGGGATGTTTTCTCCGAATTAGTCAGCTTTCCAACTCACGTTTTATTATCCTGATAGGTTTCAGGGAACAGTTCAGATGAACTACTATCTGATTAGTGATCCAGCTGAATGAGTTAGCTTGATTGTGCAATACAAACAACTCCTGATAAGTGTGCTTGCCTTCGGGTAAATACAAACTCAGTTTTACAGTCCCAATTCAATTTTTTTCTTTTTAAAAATGTATCTGTTATTTTACCAGGTAAGTTGACTGAGAACACATTCTCATTTGCAGCAACGACCTGGGGAATAGTTACAGGGGAGAGGAGGGGGATGATTGAGCCAATTGTAAACTGGGGATTATTAGGTGACCGTGATGGTTTGATGGCCAGATTGGGAATTTAGCCAGGACACCGGGGTTAACACCCCTACTCTTACAATAAATGCCATGGGATCTTTAGTGACCGCAGAGAGTCAGGACACCCATTTTACTTCCCATCCAAAAACAGCATCCTACACAGGGCAATGTCCCCAATAACTGCCCTGGGGCATTGGGATATTTTTTTTTAGACCAGAGGAAAGAGTGCCTCCTACCCACCCTCCAACACCACTTCCAGCAGCATCTGGTCTCCCATCCAGGGACTGACCAGTACCAACCCTGCTTAGCTTCAGAAGCAAGCCAGCAGTGGTATGCAGGGTGGTATGCTGCTGGCTATTTTCTCTTCAAATGTTTTCCTGGAATCTACGTGTCCCAGTTCAATTTGTGCGACCGCAACAGTCCCAAGAACGTGTATGAGTATCTATGAATTTGTTGTTTAGTCTACACACCCACACATACCCTATCTTCACATAGAGTGACAGACAGTGACAATCCTCAGTCCTCTGGTTCTCCCCTGTGAGTGGGGGTCAATGATGGGGTACACCATGATACTAAACACTAATAGGAGTATAATAAAGAGGGCCTCCCGAGTGTCGCGGCAGTCTAAGGCACTGACCGGGAGCCCGTGCAATTGGCCCAGCTTCGTCCAGGATAGGGGAGGGTTTGGCCGGTGGGGCTTTACCTGGCTGATCGTGCTCTAGCGACTCCTTGTGGCGGGCCGGGTGCCTGCAGGCTGACCTTGGTCATCAGTTGAACGTGTTTCCTCTGACACATTGGTGGCAGAGGTGGCAGAGGTGTTAAGAAGCGTGGTTTGGCGAGTCATGTTTCAGAGGACGCATGACTCGACCTTTGCCTTCCAAGCCCGTTGGGGAGTTGCAGCAATGAGACAAGATCGAAATCGGGGAGAAAAAAGGAGCATTATAAAGAATCCCTATCCCCTTGGTAAAAGCATTAGTAGTCTATGTGTACGATATACACTGCACTTAGCATAGGCTACACAAACACAGGCAAGCACATTAGCCAGGTATTAGTAGTGTCTATTTCTTCTTGTATATTCCTAATTGTATGTTGTGTTATGACTATGTTTTCTGATTTAAATAGGAAAGGGGTGAATTATACAAGAAGAGAATATTCCATATAGTGCCGTAGCGCGAGGAGGAAGGGAATCTTTAACCACGTCTCAGACAGCACTGTTCTACACTCCCACGTTTCCACCTCGCATGAACTACACACGCATGCACATTGACGGGATATATGATGGGCTCATATGCATAGTTGATCCTGCATTCTCTCACACAGACATACAGCACTGTGCATAAATAACATCCTCACAGAAACTCAGACAAAAATGATCACACACACACAAATCCAAATGTATGCAAAGGTGACAAATGCATGAGGCCACACACCGACATCTACAAACACACACACACACACACACACACTTATTTATAGATTTTGTAACTGGAGGAGATCCATTGTTGATGCTGTGTGTCAGTGGGTCACACAGCTCAGCATTGATAGAAACCCTAACCTCAGAGCATCTGAAGAAGGTCAATTTTGAGGCCGTGCACTTACGTCAGGGGAAAATGTGTGTGTAATGGTTATGTAAGGGGCTATTTGAAAATAGAAATTACAGTAAGTGTATAATGAATCCCTCTCCTGTACCAGGGACATCTGAGAAATACTGCAGCAGAGCAGCAATGAAAGGAAGAGAAATCATTGACCAGTAGCCCTTTTTTCAGAAGAAGCATAGGCCTACCCCAACCTGCCTCAGCCCCATGGGCAAATTACAGGTATTATGTGGAGTTATTGGAAGCAGCTGTCTCTCAGCAGAGGGATTTCTCCACTGGGTCAGGGTGAGAGTTGTCTTCTCTCTCTCTGAGGAGGCTGGACCCACGCTGTCCTGGCTGCCGACGGACCTCCTTCCCCCGGCTGAGTTCCCTGAGAGTAACACTTCATATGGTGGGCTATAACTACTGTTAAGTGCCTTGAAAAGTGTAGTCTGCCCAGGCGATGACATAGGCCATTAGGACTGGAAGGATCCTGCGTCATCTGAGATCAATTTCGAAGACTGTCCTTTGTGATTCACTAATTCAGGCCCTGGTTTGTGCTGGAAATACATGTGGCCTACAAATGGAATAGTGGATAAGAGTTTCATGAGAAAAAATAGACTAATGTTGCAGACCTAATGTTATCTCCCTCACATATAAGGCTTAACATCACAGTTAAACAGGTGATTCATCAGGATCTCAATGTAAGCCTCTGTATATTATAATAACCTTTCTTTATGGTGAACTCTGGGAGAGTAGGCTACATCTGTCACAGGGGTGGACACATCTTTAGGCCAAGGCCTGTGTGTGTGTGGTTGTTGGCCTCCGTGCAGCCATGTGTGTGTGTGTGTCTAGTCTAACCTGGACAGCTACTCTAATCAATGTTCCATTTCAGACACTGTGATGGCGGGCGACTTCCTAGAACAGCACTAGAATGAAAAAAACATCTGAAAACTCCTTGGAATCTCAGAACGAGGCAATCGTTCCCGTGTTGATCTTTCCACATAGGGAGAGTCCTACATAGGAGAGTCCAGTGGCTGGAAGCATTGGGTCAGCGGAAGTGCCCCTGGAGCAATTGTAGGTGATTAAGTCCATTACTCAAGGGCACAATGGCAAGGATGATGTCAGCAACCCTCCTGTTGCCAGCTCACTCTAAGCCCGATTTTCCCATCTGAGCTGGGATTCGCGCCAGCAACCCTGCTGTTGCTGGCCCGCACCTCTGACCGCGAAGCTACCTGCCACCACCAGGGTCCATTTGGAATGGGGCATCAGTTGGCTATTTGTGGAGTCCCTATAGGGCCTTGTGAGTGTTAGATTACAGTGAGCTATAATGACCCAAAATCTGGAGTTGAAAGAGATGCCCTTTTTAAAATATTAGGATCCCATTATATATAGCCAAAGCTTCAGCTAGTCTTCCAGGGGTCCACACAAAACATAAGACACGACATAATTCATAACATTAATAGACAATTACAACTGAAGGACAGAACTACATAAAAGGAAATAATACATAACATTATTCATAAGCAGATACAGAACTACATAAATGAACATGTTTAAATGGGCCATTCTCAACTTTAAAGGTGTCCTCCAGTGATTCAAAAATAAAGAATCTGTTGAAAAGCGATATCCTAAGTATAAATACAGTAAAGTACACACACTAAAGGGTAAAAAAAAGAAGAAGTATTTTAGACATAACTGCAAACTTCAAGGAGTTGGTCTGATGATGACTTTGTGATGTCATCGGCCTCCCCCCTTGCTTGAGGAACAATAGAGAACAAAAGAGGAAAGCCCCCACCCCCCACTTGTGCCATGTCATGAAAATACCTGGAACACCTATTGAGATGTGCCTTTTGATTAAGTCCCAGTACAGTCAAAAACGTGATAGTGTAAAAATATAGATAAAACACAGGACTATGTTTGGAATAATACTGTGAATTGAATAGACTAATAAGAAAGAGTTCCAAACCTCTGCCAATAACAGCTAGTTTTCAGTTTTCCCCTGCCCACTCAGACCACCAAACAGCCCTAGCAAAATTCTTGCTTGAGAAATTGGTCATCGCTAAGCTATTTTTGTTACTTTTTGACCATTTTAATTGGAAAAAAATCACAGTAAGGTACTTAATTGTTACCCAGAAATGATTTCGTTTTGAGATAAATAAATAAATAATTTTAAAAAACGGTTGCATTGAACATTTATGTAAATCAAGCGTTAAATGAGGTGAAAAGGAGACTGGAGACTTAACTTGCAGCTACTAGTAGGGACTGTCGGAGGCCCAGGCGAGTACTTTCTCCTTTGAGTCAAGTACAGAAGAGATAAATACATGTTACGCTCCTGAAACCATGAACAGTCGACGGATAGTGAACTCTCAGAAATTGAACCTGATATTGGTGAAGAGGAAGAACCTGCACCGACAGGGGATGTGAAGGCTTCCGAGCCTCACCCCAATTTATCAGGAAAACGGCCGAGATGACTCTGGCCCAGTGGGAGCACTCTGCACTGACTCTGTTGCACCAGCTCTATGCACACTTACTGGACTACCCACACACTCACACATACTACACTGACACTCTAACACACACATACACACACATGTAAAACACAAACACGCATATTGACGCCACACGTAGACACACTTTCACACTCAGACCCAGTGGTGAGAGCGAGATTTTAGTGCAGAATAACTACAGGGGGTTTTGAGAGAATAATAATAGAAGGGTTCCAGCCTCCCATGCGGACGGCCTGGTGTATGATCTGTTGGGGCCAAAGTAGTGGGAAGGGGTGGTGGGGTGTATTGGTGATAGTGTTGTGTAGATAGTGTTGTGTAGATAGGGTTAGATTATGGTGACATTTCCTTTTTTACCAATTTCCCTTTTCCCATTTCTTGTGAACAAATGTGCAATGCACTTTCCGAACTGTGACAGGTAGCAATACAGCCTGCCGGAAAACCACAGGAATAAGAAGAAAGGAGACTGGAGTAGGACTTTAAGTCCTGGTTTAACATCTGCAGTAGGACTTTAAATCCTGGTTTAACATCTGCAGTAGGACTTTAAGTCCTGGTTTAACATCTGCAGTAGGACTTTAAGTCCTGGTTTAACATCTGCAGTAGGACTTTAAGTCCTGGTTTAACATCTGGAGTAGGACTTTAAGTCCTGGTTTAACATCTGGAGTAGGACTTTAAGTCCTGGTTTAACATCTGGAGTAGGACTTTAAGTCCTGGTTTAACATCTGGAGTAGGACTTTAAGTCCTGGTTTAACATCTGGAGTAGGACTTTAAGTCCTGGTTTAACATCTGGAGTAGGACTTTAAGTCCTGGTTTAACATCTGGAGTAGGACTTTAAGTCTTGGTTTAACATGAGGAATCTAGAAGTACCAGAACCTCGCAGATGCTACTGGTGTTTAGGATCTATTATTACTGATATTAGATCGCCATCTTCTGGTCCAAAGTTAAAAAAACCTTTACAGAGGTTTCTGCTGCAGTATATGCAGAGGGGACAGATGCGTGTATGTGAGCATACACGTTTTAAAAAGTATTGTAGCGACCCGCACAGACAGCTGTGTGTTATGTGTTAGGCTAGGAGGTGGTTGTGTTGTACTGACCAGTACCCGGTGTTCGCGGGGTCCGACCTGTCAATCAACCTGCTATCTGCCAATCACGGGAATGCCTGGAATGTTCTGATGCCGGGCATCTTGGTGGTTGGCGGAGTGGCGTGGAGGGGGGTTGGGCAGGGGGGTGGAGCATTGGAAGTTAAGACCAGGTTCAGCTTTTGTTCTCTCTCTCTTACGTCTGGGCTTCACAAGAGAAGGTCACGATTGGCTTGTGTCATCTATTTGGCGTGTGCTACGGCCCAAACAGTAGCCTGTGTAAAGTTGGTGTAATAAACCGTCAATTCGTAAACTCAAGCCTCTGTCTGGACAATTGTTCCTTTATGATCTAGTCGGGTCATTACATTGGTGTCAGAAGTAAAAACGTTGATACAAGTTAGCCAGCTAGCTAGCTGACTTATGTGGCTAGCTACATTTACATTTACATTTAAGTCATTTAGCAGACGCTCTTATCCAGAGCGACTTACAAATTGGTGCATTCACCTTATGACATCCAGTGGGACAGTCACTTAACAATAGTGCATCTAAAACTTAGGGGGGGTGGGGTGAGAGGGATTACTTAACCTATCCTAGGTATTCCTTAAAGAGGTGGGGTTTCAGGTGTCTCCGGAAGGTGGTGATTGACTCCGCTGTCCTGGCGTCGTGAGGGAGTTTGTTCCACCATTGGGGGGCCAGGGCAGCGAACAGTTTTGACTGGGCTGAGCGGGAGCTGTACTTCCTCAGTGGTAGGGAGGCGAGCAGGCCAGAGGTGGATGAACGCAGTGCCCTTGTTTGGGTGTAGGGCCTGATCAGAGCCTGGAGGTACTGAGGTGCCGTTCCCCTCACAGCTCCGTAGGCAAGCACCATGGTCTTGTAGCGGATGCGAGCTTCAACTGGAAGCCAGTGGAGAGAACGGAGGAGCGGGGTGCTACCGTAGGTGAGAACGGGGATGGAAAATGCTTCGAGGGAATCCGAAAGTGAAGGTGGAGGTAGGGGACGATTATGGCCAAGGAGCTGCGTGTGAATGGACGTCGGGGGTTCTGTCTGAGGAGATGGCCAGGGCGTCGGAGCGCAGAGGCCGCTTGAGGGAGGATGTTAGAGCGATGGCGGCTGAAGCGGGCATGAGTGCGTCGTCGAATGTATTTCGCGCGGATTCTGGTGGGCGGACCGAAGTGGTGACATCGACGCGGCGTGATGAGGAATCTGGGGCTCAGGATGTAAACAAACATGGCGGCGCCCAGTTCCCGGCTGCGTCCGTATCTGTTAAGACCCCGAAGTATTCCGGTAAGGCGGATTGGGAAGCTTTTCACGCTCAGTTTGAACTGTTAGCTCATTTTAGGGGGTGGTCGGATGAAGAAAGGGCACTGCAGTTGGCTTTATGCCTCACGGATGAAGCTCTGGCCTGTTTGATATTGATTAGCCCCGAGGACAGGCATGATTATGGGGCTTTAGTGGGAGCACTGAGGAGGCGCTATGGACAGTGTGTACAGCCCGGGCTACTGCGCTCCGAACTGAGTAATAGACGCAGGCAGCCTGGAGAGCCTCTACGGGTGCTAGCTAATGACATTGAGAGCCTCTCTCGGCGGGCATATGCTCACATGCCCCCTTCCGTGCAGAGCGAGCTAGCACGGGACCAGTTCATACAGGCGCTCTCTCCTACGGAGCTGCGCATACAGACCCAGCTGGCTCATCCTGAGTCATTGCAGACAGCCTTGGAGATGGCTTTGGAGAGGGAGCTGGTGTGGGCTGGGGCTTCAGCTGGGGCTTTGGTGGGGGTGCAGGGAGACACACCCTCTGTGCGAGCTGGGGGGCAGAGCAGCCCGGAGCCGGAAAAGCCTGCTTGGGTGGCCGAAATGACAAAACTAATTCGTGCTGTGTCGCTACAGGCGGAACGAAACACACGCCCTGGTCCCAGGGTCTGCTGGGGTTGTGGCCAGCCAGGCCATCTGCGCCGAGTTTGCCCCATGTCCCCCAGAGCTCAGGGAAACGGCTCGGGGTCCGCATAGACCGGGTAGTGCGGACCCCTGGCTTTCTATCCCAACCACCATCATCTTCAGGAGGAGCCCACCGGCACAGACGGGGAAGCAAGGCTCCACTTCCCCCAGAAGCAGACGAGGGCAAGCGTGGTGGGCCGGACCTGTGTTGGGGACTTTTGTCATGTCCCTGTCACTGTGGAGGGGTGCCCTGCTCCGCCCTGGTGAACACTGGGTCCACAGTAACCCTGGTGAGGCCAGATATTGTGCCAGGTTGGACTCAGTGTGAGCCTACAACTGTGCAGCTCCGCACAGTCACAGGTGAGCTGGCACCCATGAAAGGGAAGGGAATAATGACTCTGACAGTAGGGGGCAGGACTGTGCGTCATCCTGTGTGGGTGGCGGCTGTGCAGGACCCTTGTATCCTGGGGTTGGACTTTCTTAGGAGCACAGGCTGCCAGTTAGACCTAAATAGGGGCACACTGAGCTTCCAGGGAGGGACGGAAGTCACCATGGCCCCCCTAATGTCACATTCACTCAACCCAACAAACCCTTTACTCCAACAGTTAAAGCAGCAGAGACTCATGGCTGCGCCCCTCCCCCACAGCTGTGTGTGACTTTTCCCCAGTCCCCCTGTCACCTACGGCGGTGTGTTACATTCCCCCAGCTACCTCCATGACACAGCCCTCTGTGAGCCCGGGTCGCACCCCCCCAGCCCAGCTACCCCAGATGGGAGAGGAGAGGACACTGTCTGCAGTGAGGGAGATATGGGGGAGGAACTGTGTTGGTCTTGACCCTGAGCAGCAGGAACGATTGTGGCAGTTGCTGTTTGAATTCAGAGACAGCTTTGCGTTGAGTGAGGAAGAGGTGGGTCAGACTCATCTGGTGCAGCATGAGATCGACACAGGTGATGCTCGACCCATCAAGATGCGTCCCCGCCGTATCCCGCTGGCACGCCAGGAGGCGGCAGACAAGGCTGTGTTGGAGATGCAGCGGGCAGACTTCATTGAGCCCTCAGACAGCCCCTGGGCGGCGCCAGTCGTCATGGTTCCGAAGAAGGGGGGCAAGCTGAGGTTCTGTGCGGACTACAGGTGGCTGAATGAGGTAACCAGGAAGGACTCATACCCCATACCACGTATCGATGAGTCGCTGGACCTGGTTAGGGGGTCCTCCTGGTTCTCCTCACTAGACCTCCGCAGTGGCTACTGGCAGGTGCCCCACTCCCCAGAGGCCAGAGCCAAAACTGCGTTCTCCACTAACAGAGGACACTGGCAGTTCAAGGTCCTGTGCTTTGGCCTGTGCAACGCTCCAGCTACTTTTGAGCGTTTGATGGATAGGGTGCTGGATGGCATCCCCCGACAGCAGTGTCTGGTATACCTCGATGACATCCTGGCCCATGGCAGCTCCTTCCAGTCAGCCCTGGGGGCGCTACGGCGTGTGCTGGAGAGGGTGGCTTCCGCAGGTCTGAAGCTCCACCCCGAGAAGTGCCACTTCATGAGGAGAGAGGTGTCCTTCTTGGGCCACCGAGTGGGGAAGGAGGGGATCAGCACCATGGAGGACAAGGTAGGGGCTGTCAGAGACTGGCCCACCCCCACCGACCAGCGTCAGCTGAAGAGCTTCCTGGGCCTGGCCTCGTACTACAGGAGGTTTGTACGGGGCTTCTCAAGCGTTGCTGCTCCACTGAACCGCCTGCTGCCGAAGGACAAGGCTTTCACTTGGACAGTGGAGTGTGAGGAGGAGTTCAACACCCTCAAACGTGCACTGATCGAGGCCCCCGTGCTCGCCCCCCCTGACCTCACCTTGCCCTTTATCCTGGACACAGACGCAAGCAATGTGGGCATGGGTGGGGTGCTGGCCCAGGTGGGGCCAGAGGGGGAGAGAGTGGTGGCGTACTTCAGCAAAACATTTGACAAACATGAGCGCCGCTACTGTGTCACCCGGCGGGAGCTCTTGGCTGTTGTGGCTTCCGTCAAACACTTCAAGTACTACCTGGGTGGTCTGCCCTTTACTGTAAGGACTGACCACTCTGCTCTCCAGTGGCTCATGTCTTTCAGAGAGCCAGAGGGGCAGGTGGCACGCTGGTTGGAGGAGCTTCAGCCGTATGACTTCACGGTGGTGCACAGGGCAGTGGCACGCCACTCCAACGCCGACGCCATGTCCCGTCGGCCCTGTACTGCAGACGGCTGCCGCCACTGTGAACGGAGAGAGGGACGGGAGAGAGAGCTGCGGGCAGAGGAGGGTGTCTGTGCCACAGTGTGTCGGGCGAGCGGGCCTGTCTGCTGTGAGCTGCAGACTGTCGACGTGGCTGAATGGCGGCAGCAGCAGCGACGGGACACAGACCTACAGCCAGTGCTACAGTGGGTAGAGGCGCAGGTGAGGCCACCATGGGAAGAGGTGACAGCGCTCTCACTCGCGACCAAAGGGTTGTGGTCGAAGTTTGAGAGACTGCGGCTGGCTGATGGCGTGCTACAGCGGGCATGGAAGGAGTCAGCTACGGGAGAGGAGAGGTGGCAGGTGGTGGTCCCAAAAGCATTGCGGGAGGCTGTGCTCCAGAGTACTCATGGGGGTGGGGACTGGACACTTTGGGGTCACAAAAACACTGCGCCGTCTCCGTCAGAGCTTCTACTGGGGGCAGCACAAGAGGGATGTGGAGGACTTTTGTCGTCGCTGTGACAACTGCACAGCGAGAAAGGGCCCCCAGGCCGCTCTCATGCTCAGCTCCAACAGTTCCCAGTGGGGGCTCCCATGGAGAGGGTGGGAGTGGATGTAGTTGGGCCGTTCCCCACCACAGACAGTGGAAACCGCTGGGTGCTCACGGCCATGGACTATTTCACAAAATGGCCCGAGGCCTATGCTCTGCCTGACCAGGAGGCAGAGACCATCGTCGACGCCCTGACAGCGGGGATGTTCAGCAGGTTTGGAGCTGCAGAGTCCATCCACAGCGACCAAGGCAGAAACTTTGAGTCCCGTGTGTTCGCCACCATGTGTGAGAGGCTGGGTATGCACAAGACCCGCACTACTCCTCTCCATCCTCAAAGTGATGGCCTTGTGGAGCGCTTCAACAAAACGCTTGGACAGCAGCTGGCCATCGTCTCTTCCAAACACCAGCGTGACTGGGACAAGCACCTGCCTATGGTCCTCATGGCATGCCGCTCCGCTGTCCAAGACTCCACTTCCTGCACGCCTGCCCTCCTCATGCTGGGGAGAGAGATCCGCACCCCTGCGGAGATGGCGTTTGGTCGGCCCCTGGATAGCCCTCATGTTCCTCCGGGGCCGGAGTATGCCCGGAGACTCCAGGACCGCCTGGAGACAGCCCACACCTTCGCCAGAGAGCAGCTGGTGAATGCAGGTGTGAGGCAGAAAAGGAACTATGACGTGCACACCCGGGAAGGCACTTTGTGGCTGGGGAGCTGGTCTGGGTCTACAGCCCCCTAAGGAAAAAAGGCAGATGCCCCAAGTTGGACAGTCACTGGGTGGGACCCTGCAGTGTCCTGGAGAGGGTAGGGGAGGTTGTGTACCGGGTGCAGCTTCCTCCCAGGGGGAGAAAGGTGGCACTGCACCGGGACAGGTTAGCCCCATACAGAGGGGCCTCTTCTCCCCAAACCCCAGGAACCCCCACAATTCCCCTCTCTGGCAATGACATTCTCCAGGCACCCACCCTCAGGTGCCGCAGACAAGGCTCCAGACAGCCCACTCCCCCTGTCTCCCCCCCTGTGTCACCGCGTGGTTCCCCAGAGCCACGGACTGTATTACCCGTTCCCGCTTCCTTGTCACCCATATCCCTGCCTTCATCCCCTGGGTCCCAGAGGGGCACTCTGCGACCATCACGACCACGCAGGCAAAGGAGACCTCCGGGTCGCTTCAGAGACTTTGTTTGTTCCCTCGGGGACGAGGGACTTTGTGGTGGGGGGGCTGTGTAGCGACCCGCACAGACAGCTGTGTGTTATGTGTTAGGCTAGGAGGTGGTTGTGTTGTACTGACCAGTACCCGGTGTTCGCGGGGTCCGACCTGTCAATCAACCTGCTATCTGCCAATCACGGGAATGCCTGGAATGTTCTGATGCCGGGCATCTTGGTGGTTGGCGGAGTGGCGTGGAGGGCGGTTGGGCAGGGGGGTGGAGCATTGGAAGTTAAGACCAGGTTCAGCTTTTGTTCTCTCTCTCTTACGTCTGGGCTTCACAAGAGAAGGTCACGATTGGCTTGTGTCATCTATTTGGCGTGTGCTACGGCCCAAACAGTAGCCTGTGTAAAGTTGGTGTAATAAACCGTCAATTCGTAAACTCAAGCCTCTGTCTGGACAATTGTTCCTTTATGATCTAGTCGGGTCATTACAGTATCATCAAAATGAAAGATTTCAATGTTTGTTACATGTATTGTGTGTGTTGGTTGGTTGATTGATTGTCCTGTTTAAAAGTAGAACCACAAACAATATAATATGTTTTCCAAGATGGCTGTTTAAAAAAAATCTAAATTCAAGACCTGGTATGTGTGCAGATTCTGGTGTACATAATGCCAGCAGTGGTATTTAGTGAGTACGCCAGATCAGAGGCAGTAGGGATGACCGGGGATGTTCTCTTGATACGTGTGTGAATTTGACAATTTTCCTGTCCTGCTAAACATTCAAAAGGTAACGAGTACTTTTGAGTGTCAGGGAAAACGTATGTAGTAAACAGTATTTTCTTTAGGAATGTAGTTGAGTAAAAGTTGTAAAATATACAGTACAGATACCCAAAAAAACGACTTCAGTTGTATTTTCACTGAAGTACTTTACACCACTGCATGCCAGTCTTTGGGGTAGTATTTTGTCTAGTAAGGTAACACTTTCACCACCAGAATGCAGTGTAGGACCGAACAAAAAGTGCCCCCTTGGGATAGCCCATGATGACATCAAAAGTAATGTATGAGGCATTCACTTGGTTACGTATTTTATTAATGAATCAAAGTGTTTAAATCTCAATAATCATCTGATGGTGATGCTGGCACTGGCATTTGAATAGGCAATATAGGCATTACCACCAATGCGCGTTTGGAGACGTTTTGGAAACACTCTAACAACGATGTTACTGATACAACCTCTGCTGAGATTGAAATGTATGGAACTAGCGTTCATTTCGACATCACAGTAGAGACTTAAACACGGAAGTCTGAGTCTCAGAACATAACCGCCGGAACTATATTTAATGACCTAAAGTTAACACATAGTTGCAGCATCTATCCACTGTGCGCTTTTACGCAATCCTCCTGTTGGCCTTCGGCACAGTATGACAGTGGCATCAGGGGCGCGGAACGGAGTTTACCATGCACTCTCCTCTCAGGCTTGACTGACTACATGATTTACAAGATGAGGGCTGTTTTCTGGGGAGTTCTCCTCGCCTGCGTGGACTGGAGTCGGGGCCAGGAGAATCACACATTCGATGGCGACGTCCGCGACTTTGCCATTGGTGACAGCTCGGTATACGTCGTTACGGATGACCGACTCTTCCAGCTGAACCATGATTTTACCAAAGTTATAAAGAGGGATACTCCGAATGTAGTTTATCCTAACCAAGAGGTACCTCATTCCGACGAAACGTATCCATTTAAGGTAAACATTTTACTGCCATTCATCAAAAACAAGACCTTGATCACATGTGGAACCACAAAATGCGGCTACTGTGAAATACTGGATCTCAACGAAATCTCAAAATCTGTGTATTCGGAGGATATTGAAGTGGGTTCATTGGACCCTGGAGATTCAACCATTGGCTTTATTGTTGATGTCGGGACGGACTCCTACATTATGGCTGGAAGGTTGCCGAACCGTGTGCGTAAAGAGTGTTCCAATTCAGGTCAGTTGCTTGACCTACGGAATACACTAGAAGGACAGCATGGGGGAATCTTTTCGAATTCAGATAAGAGCGCGACTCCGTATATTGACGCCAAACAAAAGGAGAAGTTTCAGTTTGTGGACGGCTTTCAGAGTAATTCACACATCTACGTGTTCTCGAACGTTCCCAAAGAGCGTCAAGTTCGACTTATTTGGTTCAAGAGCGAGAACAGTAAAACAAATACGTTGATGTCCCTCAAAGGTGCAACTCTCAAATGTTGTGGAAACATGGAGCGCCGGGAGCTCCTGTCTTCCTCTGTGATTCAAGGTTCTGGTGGGCTCCATGGGCAGGTGCTCTGGGCAGGTGTGTTCACGGCTGGTAACACAAGTGACCCCATCAACACCGTGCTGGCCATCTATAACATCAGCTCTACAGGGCCTCAACTCAAAGACAAAGACAAAGACAATGACCCAGACTTCTGCTATCAAGCCTGTGCAGAGGTTGGTGAGATGATGATGATTATTTGTGTGGTTTATAACCAACACCATAGCAAAGTCACTATCATTATCGTTACCCTAATTTCTTAGCAAATGTGTTGAGATTATCTGTAACACTGATATGTATACTGTTCCAGCCCCCGCGGAAAGGTAACGCGCCGGACCTGCACCCAGACACAGTGGTGTTTAAATACAGCTCCATGACATCAGTGTTGGCAGTGAGACACAACTCCTGGCTGGTGTTCTTCATTGGGACAGGAGACGGACAACTCATCAAGGTCTGAGGAATACAGTTATGATAACTCTTAACACACACACACACACACACATACACACACACACACACACACACACACACATATACTCATACAACAGAATTACAGCGTTTTCTACCAAACGTGGCTCACGTGAGAGAATTCGAGGACTAAATTAGCCTGGAGAAACCCCATAATACTCTACTAGAGACATTAGTCTCCTTCATACAGTGTTGTACCTGGAAAGCTTTAATAATCCAGACAAATCCTCTGCATGTTTCTAACAGAAATATGACAGCCATGCAGTACACTAACAAACCAGACAGGGGTTTGGTCACCACTACACATCAATGATTGTTATCCTATCATGTATCATCATCATCAAATCCATACTCTTGTTGACAGAGAGAAATGTGTACAGTCAACTGACATTTACAACTGTAGTATTGGTGATTTCCTAGGGCCATGTTATGTATTGTTGTTTGTTAGTGGGATATGTCACCTCAACAGAGAGATATTATTCAAGTGTCTCTCTCTGTCCCATGTCAGCTTGCTGTAGACAAGACCTATAAATCTGCCTGTGCTAGAGTGCTCTACAAGTCAGATGATGACCGCCGTGTGTTTCCCAAGATGCACCTGGATCCAGTGGACCACAAACATGTGTACATGGCACTGAGGAACCAGGTAAGTTCTACTGTGCACAGATATACATACTATACAGTACAAGCATTCTGAAATAGGACCCAGGACATAATATTGTGTGTTTGTTGTAGATGATGCGTGTGCCTGTGGCTCAGTGCAGTGAACACAAGAGTCTGAAGGACTGTTGGTCTGCTCAGGACCCCTTCTGTGGCTGGTGTGAGTCTGAGAACAACAAGTCAAGGTCAGTCACAAGAACCACAACTACACACTTCTATAACTTACACTATCGACGAGATTTCTTTATGATATCACATTTTCCTTTCTAAAATGCTATTTTTCATTCTTGTCATGAAGATGAACCGTGGCAGTCATTTCAATGTCATTCAATTAGACAGTTGTCTTTGTTATTGTTATCTCGGCCCATGGTCTTTCATACCATATGATCTTCAATACATTTATTTTCAGGGCGGTAGAACAAATGTTATTTCCTGTATCACCCACAGCTTCTTAAAAGAAACCTGCCTCTATAGATGAAGCTTCCTGTAAATATACTTCTATGTCCTGTTTTCTTTTAGTCCCCCTAAACCTGATCAGCCTCACCCCTCTATGTGATGTGTTCTAGATGTTCGTTTCAGGATGACTGCCTTCAGCCTTCAGCCTGGATCTCCATCTCTGAGGACTCCCAACAACAGAACATGGTCTCTTACCAGGTGGAGAAGAGCAGCAGTGGAGAGAGGATCACACTCACTGTCAAGGTCCACCTGAATGTGCATGGGACAGGAAGTCTCACCTCCGCCTGTATCTTCCTCACAAGAAATGATCATCTGTGTGACAGGACAAGCCCCGCTCCAGCGTTGCCTCGATGCTCCTGCCTGTTCTCCAGCGACCAGCTTCCTGCTGAAGGTGACCTTTCACCTTCTAACTCTCCTGTAGATTTCTCAATGACAAAATGGAGCATCTTGCTTAGAGATTTTTTCCCTGTGTTTTTCCACATAGGTCTGAATGTCACCCTGGAGATACGAGTGGGGAAACAGAACCTTACTAGAATCTGATGCTCACAAACTGTTCAAACATCTCTGGACCACCTACCTTTGCCCTGTCAGTCACAAATCCCAGATCTGTTATGCTACACCTCAGCACCTTGATATGGCTATGTGTCAACCTACTTGTTTAGACCTACTTCAATATTTACTATAATGACATCTTTTAAATTATGTTGGGCACTTGCCTTTCTGTATGTTATAGATTTGTTAGTACACATTTTGCATGAGTAGCAGATGGTACACATGTTTATGATTAAACTCAGTTAATATTCTTATTCCTGTCTCTGTGTCTCTCAGGTGTTCTCAGTGCATGACAGCTGGATGTAGCTGGAGTAATGATGTCTGCTCCTGGACAACCAGGTCTGCCAACTCAGCCCCCATACAGGTATCTCACTCACTCACTCACTCACTCACTCACTCGCTCGCTCGCACGCACACGCACACACACACACACACACACACACACACACACACACACACACACACACACACACACACACACACACACACACACACACACACACACACACACACACACACACACACACACACACACACACACACACACACACACACACACACACACACACCTCTTCTTCTTTGGGGTGGTTCATCTCACAACTTCTTCACCCATGTGTGTTCCTGTATCTTGTTCATCAACCCTCTCTCACTTCCTTCCCCAGGACGTGTGCAGACCCAGCCAGTCAGGAATGAACTACTCTGTAAGTCCATCCTACCGATCACTTCATCAGCATCTCTCAGTGGATCTTCTGTCCCTTATAGAGAAGTTTGATCTCAGAACTGGGAACTAAGATTGTATCTCTGTTTGTGTGTGTGTGCGTGTGTATACGCATCTGTGTCTGCATGTGAAACAGAGTGGACTTGAAGTGGTCTGGGATTTTCACGGTGACTTTGCACGCACAGTCGTTTCAGTACCTATCAAATAGCTATGGACATGTGTTTTGTGAAATGTGACAAGGACAAAGCTTTCTTGTATATGGTCACCACTACCAAAAAAATTACAATTTTGTTCACACGTGTGTCGTAAGCTACTTACTGTACAGTAACTTTACACAGTAACTTTATTTCAACAAGTAAACAATGTTGACGTCTGAAATCGAATAACATTGAAAGATACAGTATAGTGTCTGCGTTTGAGATGTTTTAATGAGCTCACTTTGTTATCATGCTCCTCCCAGTCTGAATGAAATGTGAAGAATTTAATCAGATGTGATGAATATAGCTGTGTGTGTTTGGTGTTGGTTAAAGTGTCAATGTTCCTTTGGCTTTATCAAACCACTCTCTCTCGCTCTCGGTCTCTCTCTTGCTCTCTCTTGCTCTCTCTCTCTCGAAAGCTAAGATTGAGGACAAAATGAAGACACTCAAATGGATGTCTACCAATGCTAAGATACTATATTCAGTTGTACAGAGCAATATTCATAGATCTGGGCATCCTACATTTAGATCAATCGTAGAATAGAGATTTTATCTCAAACAGAATGGTATGGATCAAACAGGTTATAAATAGTAAGAAGATGTTTGTGAATAGAGCCTTTGTCTCTGAGTCAAGTCGTCATACCTCTTACAGTGGGGATCATGGATCACATGACTGTGCCCCAGGGAAGTAGTAGATTTCAAACCATCCATCATAATTACATACAGTGAGCTCCAAGTATTACACCTTTTTGGGTCAGCACTCCAAAGTGATACAATGATTATGAAGTTAAAGTGCAGACTGTCATCTTTAATTTGAGGCTGTTTTCATCCATATCGGGTGAACCAACTAGAAATTACAGCACTTTTTGTACATATGTAACTGTGAAATGGCTAGCTAGTTAGCGGGGTGTGCGCTAATAGCGTTTCAATCGTGGGTGTCAGTTGTTGATGTGTGCAGAAGGTCCCTGGTTCAAGCCCAGGTAGGGGCGAGGAGAGGGAAGGAAACGAAACTGTTACACACGGTCCCCACCAAAAACTATTGGGACAAATATACTTATGTGTATTAAATTAGTCAAAAGTATTTGGTCCCTTATTCCCAGCACACAATGATTACATCAAGGTTGGATGCATTTGCTGTTTGTTTTGGTTATGTTTCAGATAAAACATTTGCCCAATAGAAATGAATGGTAAATAATGTATTGCGTAATCACTTTAATTTTAAATAATATAATGTTTCTAAACGCTTCTACATTCATGTGGATGCTACTATGATTACTGGTAGTCCTGAATGAATCGTGAATAATGATGAGTGAGAAAGTTACAGATGCACATATATCATACACCCAAGACATGCTAACCTTCCATCATCATAATAAAAGGGGAGGTTAGCATTTTTTTGGGGGGGGGGGTAGGATATTTATGCCTCTAACTTTGTCACTCATCATTATTTACCAAAACTAAAGAGCAAAAGCCTACAGCCATAAACACATATTTAGTTTCACTTGTCTTTATCAGAAATATTGTCTGTCTCTGTGTTGTCAGAAGCCAGTGATCGTCTCCATAGTGCCCAGTGTTCTGTCCTTCCATGGCAGAAACCACGCCCTGATGACTGGGAAGAACCTCCATCACGTGACCAGGGTTAGCATCCAAGGGCACATGGACTGCAGTCTCAAGGAGTGAGTCAAAGTGGACAATGAGATGAATATGATGTTTTACTGCAGACATCATTTTTTGAGATAAATAAAAATGTAAAAAGTGTCATCAATGCTTTTAAACAACAATTTAGATTTTTTTTCACTGCTGCTCACTTCGTTCATGAAAAGCCCAAGGCTTTATCACTGTGTTTTGGCAAAGTGTGTCTGTCACGCTGGTATATCGGATTTTGGAGACGGGTGCAGCAATACACAATAGGGGTTTTTAATACACCCAAAACAAACACGTATACAAAAACACTGGGCTGTACCCAAACAAAGGAGCGAGGGTTAACCTGGTTGAACGACACGGAACGATACCCGTAATACACAATATACTATATAGCATGCAGCATAACAGCTGCACCAACACATAGGTACTCACACCACCAACGGACATGGGAACAATAGTCAACAGAGGGAACATATACTAATCAGGGGAAATAGGAACCAGGTGTGTGTAATCAGACAAGACAGTCCGGGGTTGATGATAATGAATCCCATTCAGTGAAGCCTAGCAATCCGGTGACGTAGACCTCCGGAACTGGTGAACAGAATGAGCAGCAGTACCAGGGGGATCTGTAACCTGTGTAGTGTGTGTATCACCTGGTCAGGTCTCCTGTGTGGAACAACACTGGGTCCAGTCTGACGTTCCACATCCCCATTGGCGACAAAGGTTCTGTCATTGTGTGTGCCGTGCTGCCAGACGGTCGCTGTCTGGGCAAGGCCACTGTCACCTATGGGTCCTCACCGTCCTGCACTGGGCTAATACCAAGCACTACCTGGGCTAGGTAAAAACACACACACACACACACACACACACACACACACACACACACACACACACACACACACACACACACACACACACACACACACGCACGCACACACACACACACACACACACACACACACACACACACACACATAGGTACGCGTGTGCGCACACACACACACACACACACACACACACACACACACACACACACACACACACACACACACACACACACACACACACACACACACACACACACACACACGCGTAGGTACGCACCTATGATCCAAATGTTTATATACACACACACAAGCTATACAGAGGTTAAGAATCATGCCTGTAACTCTTTTCCACATATGGCTACTGGCCATTATGTTGTCTGATGGGGAAAGGAAGTGGGCCGCTTCCCAGAAGTTGCTTCATGCAACAGTGTTATGTTTCAATCACCTCTTTCTCTCAGCTGTTCAGCACTGGCTTCCCTTTTTGCTTTTGGTAGCTCTCTAAAGCAGATTCTTCATGCTTGGCTAGCTAGTTTTTATGGACCAGGTCATACTTTATTTATTCTGTGAAATGTTTTTTTTTGTGTGTTACAACTTGTTTTTCTTCCTCTGGCTCATTCAAATAATGTGGTTTAGACATGACTACAATTCACATCAGCACGCTAGGTGTGACCAACAACCCTCCTCTGATTGGTTGATTTCGTATGTGTCCTGCAGTGGGAAGAGGAAGATCAAGGTCCAAGGGTCCCAGCTGGAGTTTGTGGAGGGGGTTGTTCATGACCACGCCCCTCAGACCATCCAAACCAAATACAGCTCTGGGGTAGACATCTTAACACACTGACGTAACCAGTCAGTAACCTAATATGAACATGCACACTGCCACACCTCACCAAACTTTCACCTTCACACAACACAGAAATCAGTCATGGGGGGGATCAAAATCTGAGGTATTCTATTTCCTGTTGTTGGTGTTTGTAGACTCTGTGGTACCACACACCTCCCTTTGAACACATTAACCAGCCAGTCACCTCCACTGTGTCTCTGAGAGTGGCCAATCAGACACTGGCCTGCTCATCACAGCTCACCTACCATCCGGACCCAGAATTCACCAGCTATACTGCAATCAAGACAGGAAACGACCTGCGTGTCACCATTGAGGTATACACACATGTGCACGCATTCACGCACCCATACACACACACATATGTACTTAAAAACTCTCTCTCAATTCAATTCAATTCCAGGGGCTTTATTGGCATGGGAAACATGTGTTAACATTGTCAAAGCAAGTGAGGTAGATAATATACAAAAGTGAAATAAACAATAAACATGAACAGTAAACATTACACATACAGAAGCTTCAAAACAATAAAGACATTACAAATGTCATATTACATATATATATTTAGTGTTGCAACGATGTACACATGGTTAAGGGTGCACAAGGGAAAATAAATAAGCATAAATATGGGTTGTATTTACAATGGTGTTTGTTATTCACTGGTTGCCCTTTTCTTGTGGCAACAGGTCACACATCTTGCTGTTGTGATGGCACACTGTGGAATTTCACCCAGTGGATATGGGAGTTGATCAAAATTGGATTTGTTTTCGAATTCTTTGTGGATCTGTCACGTTCTGACATTTATTTCCTTTGTTTTGTCATTATTTAGTATGGTCAGGGTGTGAGTTGGGGTGGGCAGTCTATGTTTGTTTTTCTATGATTTGGGTATTTCTATGTTTCGGCCTAGTATGGTTCTCAATCAGAGGCAGGTGTCATTAGTTGTCTTTGATTGAGAATCATACTTAGGTAGCCTGGGTTTCACTGTGTGTTTGTGGAAGATTGTTCCTGTCTCTGTACCAGATAGGGCTGTTTAGGTTTTCACGGTTCTTGTTTTGTAGATTGTTCATGTGTAGTTGCTTTATTAAAGTACCATGAATAGAAACCACGCTGCGTTTTGGTCCGCCTCTACTTCACCACAGGAATACCGTTACAGAATCACCCACCACAACAGGACCAAGCGGCGTGGTAATGGGCAACAGCAGCGAAAAGAGGAATGGACATGGGAGGACGGTTTGGACGGAAAGAATATGGACTATACTACTTCGGAGGAAATAGACAGGTGGGCGGTCGACCCAGGAAGAGTGCCGGAGCCCGCCTGGGATTCACTGGAGCAGTGCGAAGAGGGGTATAGGAGAATGGAGTTGGAGAGACAAGCACGGCGGCGCGGTAGGAAGCCCGAGAGTCAGCCCCAAACATTTCTTCGGGGGGGGCACACAGGAAGTGTGAGGAAGCCAGGTAGGAGACCTGCGCCAACTTCCTGTGCTTACCGGGGGGGCGAGAGAGACCGGGCAGGCACCGTGTTATGCGGTGGAGCGCACGGTGTCCCCAGTGCGGGTGCATAGCCCAGTGCGGTACATTCCAGCTCCTCGTATCGGCCGGGCTAGAGTGGGCATCAAGCCAGGTGCCATGAAGCCGGCTCTACGCATCTGGTCCCCAGTGCGTCTCCTTGGGCCGGCTTACATGGCACCAGCCTTGCGCGCGGTGTCCCCGGTTCGCCTGCATAGCCCAGTGCGGGCTATTCCACCTCACCGCACTGGCAGGGCGACCGGGAGCATTCAACCGGGTAAGGTTGGGCAGGCTCGGTGCTCAAGAGCTCCAGTGCGCCTGCACGGTACGGTCTATCCAGTACCACCTCCACACACCAGCCCTCCGGTGGCAGCTCCCCGCACCAGGCTTCCTGTGCGTGTCCTCTGCCCAGAACCACCAGCGCCAGCACCACGCATCAGGCCTGCCTGTCCGGCGCTGCCGGAGCTCCCACCCCTCAGCCCAGAGGCGCCAGAGCCCCTCTGTCCCGAGCCCCTGCCCCTCTGTCCCGAGCCCCTCTGTCCCGAGCCGCCGCCCCTCTGTCCCGAGCCCCTCTGTCCCGAGCCACCGCCCCTCTGTCCCGAGTGTGGGTCATTTAGTAGGGTCACCGTGGTTAGGAGGCCACGGAGGCGGACAAGAAGGCGGACTAAGACGATGGTGAAGTGGGGTCCGCGTCCTGCGCCAGAGCCGCCACCGTGGATAGACGCCCACCCAGACCCTCCCCTATAGGTTAAGGTTTTGCGGCCAGAGTCCGCACCTTGGGGGGGGGGGGGTACTGTCACATTCTGACCTTGATTTCCTTTGTTTTGTCATTATTTAGTATGGTCAGGGTGTGAGTTGGGGTGGGCAGTCTGTTTGTTTTTCTATGATTTGGGTATTTCTATGTTTTGGCCTAGTATGGTTCTCAATCAGAGGCAGGTGTCATTAGTTGCCTCTGATTGAGAATCATACTTAGGTAGCCTGGGTTTCACTGTGTGTTTGTGGGTGATTGTTCCTGTCTCTGTGTTTTGCACCAGATAGGGCTGTTTAGGTTTTCACGTTTCTTGTTTTGTAGATTGTTCATGTGTAGTTGCTTTATTAAAGTACCATGAATAGAAACCACACTGCGTTTTGGTCCGCCTCTCCTTCACCACAAGAAAACCGTTACAGGATCTGTGTAATCTGAGGGAAATATGTGTCTCTAATATGGTCATACATTGGACAGGAGGTTAGGAAGTGCATCTCAGTTTCCACCTCATTTTGTGGGCAGTGTGCACATAGCCTGTCTTCTCTTGAAAGCCATGTCTGCCTACGGTGGCCTTTCTCAATAGCAAGGCTATGCTCACTGAGTCTGTACATAGTCAAAGCTTTCTTAAAGTTTGGGTCAGTCACAGTAGTCAGGTATTCTGCCACTGTACTCTCTGTTTAGGGCCAAATAGCATTCTAGTTTGCTCTGTTTTTTGTTAATTACTTGACACATTGGAAAGATTTATTTTTGTTTTCTCATTGGGTATAATTGTGCTGCAGTCCTGGGGCTCTGTGGGGTGTGTTTGTGAACAGAGCCCCAGGACCAGCTTGCTTAGGGCACTCTTCTCCAGGTTCATCTCTCTGTAGGTGATGGCTTTGTTATGAAAGGTTTGGGAATCGCTTCCTTTTAGGTGGTTGTAGAATTGAATGGCTCTTTTCTGGATTTTGATAATTGGTGGATATCAGCCTAATTCTCTCGCTCTCTCACATTCCATTCTTTTTTTTATTTCAGAAAAGGGCTGACAAGTTGAACATCGCCACAGAAGAGATCTTAGTGTTTGGTGTTCAGGAGGATAACCAGGGTGTAGAGTGTGTCATGGAAACCATTGAGAAGAGCAACGGGACTGACTCTGTCATCTGTGATATAAAGAACACTCCCAACTTTAACATCAATTCAGTGAGGGTAAACCTCTTATTCAGATAAATCCAAAAAGGTTGTTAGTTGCTCTTGGAAACTCTGAATCAGAAATGTCCTTGGAAATAGTATTTTACAGTCAACGTGCATTATGATGTGTTTGTTTTTCAGATAAGAGTTGGAAACTTCACGAAAAACCTTTTACCAAAACAAGCTGCACCTTCACTGCTACTCATCCTTGTGCTTATACCCATCATCATTGTGGTCATTGTGGGTAAGTATTCACCCTCATCAACTTTGTTTTGACTTAGTGTCTCATGACAGACTGTAAATGTCCAATCAAGTAGCTGGCACGCAAGATTTGGTTCTGGGTTCTGAAACTGCGCCCACATATCGAAGTGATTACTTTCCTCGTGTTAGGGATGCACACAATCACAGCACCAGATCAGGTGTTGCTGATGTGTGCCTATACAGGTTCAGGAGTAATGCTGGGAAAGGTACTTTCTTGTATACTGGAGCCTCAGAACGGATAGTTGCCCCTGCCCATAAAAACAATGTCCTGCCTAGAGGCAGCTTTAAAAATAAAGTAGAAATATGTTTGTCTTCTGTGCCCATACGAATCACCCCTATGATGCAACTGGAATGATGAGATGTTCTGTTTTTTAAATTTTATTGTTCGATGTTGTCTAGCCATCTTGTCTCAAGAGGACCACAATGGAAATAAGTCCCAGACTTTATTGTGTGTTATCCTCAATTTTTTTCATGTGCATGTATGTGTTTTTTATTTTTTATTTTTTTAAATGGTCGAATGGTCGCATGAATAAACTAAACAACAAAGACCTGTTTTGGTTGAATTGGGCCCATAGGTTTAGGTTTTGTGTGTGTGTGTGTGTGAGAGAAAATAAAGCTCTTGTCTTGTCTTGACCAGGTGCGGTGTGGTATTCCTACATTAAACAGAGGAAAATGGCAGCACAAATGGACAAGCAGCTGGAACTGCTGGAGTGTGACATCAGAAATGACATCAGACAAGGTCAGTCATCGTGGACACCAACCTTGATTTATATTCTTAAAACACACACACACACACACACACACACTCATACTCACTGATGCACCAAATTGGCATCATAAAATGGATTTAACAGGGGTAAAGGCCCATGACTACCACCCACATGCAATTCACACATAGTTAGTTGCACCAATAACAAACGCCCTTACTTACCCTTCTGCTCTCTAGGATTTGTGGATATGCAAACGGAAAAGTGTGATTTAATTGAGAACGTTGGAGCCATCCCTTTCTTGGACTACAAGCACTTTGCTTCCAGGATCTTCTTCCCTGACGTACGTAGGAGCAGAACAGAGTCAATGCAGTATGTCTAATACAGTCTGCTTTAAGATAAGACATGTTGTATTAAATGGACAGATAGGTTGTGTTTTTATCTTCATAGTTCGTCCTATTGTTTCTATTAGGGTGGACCTGTGATGACCTCCTGTATCAAAGACATTGGCCAGGTGAGATTTGATTTGAACCGTATGTGAAATCTGCTCGTCTGATTGCCATAACGTGACTTTATCAATGACTGGAAGGGAAATGTAATAGATTTCCATAAGTAGCTAACATCTGTCCTGTGGTCAGGACGCGGTGAAGGGGCAGCCAGACGAGAGCTGCCAGGCCCTGTCCAGACTGATCCGGGATCAGGTGTTCCTCACCTCCTTCGTCCACGCTCTGGAGGAGCAGAAGAATTTCAACATCAAGGAGAAGTGAGTCAGTGAGGACAGGACACAATTTAGGCCAAGTGTCACTTAGCTGGTTTGGGTATCGGATATACGACATAAGGTTATGGTATTGTTTATAGTACAGGGGAAATTATTTAGGTGTTTAAGTCATTATGGATGAGCAGGTTGGTGTGTATAGCAGATAATAGAGATGTCATAAGTCTGATGTTTGTTGTGTCCTACAAGGTGTGTGGTGGCCTCCCTGCTGACCGTGTCCCTCCACGGTGACCTACCCTACCTGACCCAGGTGATGGAGGAACTACTCAGGGCTCTGATGGAACAGCCCAGTAACTCCCAGCCCAAACTCATGCTGCGACGCACCGAGTCCATCGTAGAGAAGCTGCTCACCAACTGGATGTCCATCTGTCTCTACGGCTTCCTCAGGGTCAGTCTGTCTGTCTCTACGGCTTGTTCAGGGTCAGTCTGTCTGTCTCTACGGCTTCCTCAGGGTCAGTCCGTCTGTCTCTACGGCTTCCTCAGGGTCAATCTGTCTGTCTCTACGGCTTCGTCAGGGTCAGTGCATCTGTCTCTATGGCTTCCTCAGGGTCAGTGCATCTGTCTCTATGGCTTCCTCAGGGTCAGTGCATCTGTCTCTATGGCTTCCTCAGGGTCAGTCCGGCTGTCTCTACGGCTTCCGTCTTCCTCAGGGTCAGTCTGTCTGTCTCTACGGCTTCCTCAGGGTCAGTCTGGCTGTCTCTACGGCTTCCTCAGGGTCAATCTGTCTGTCTCTACGGCTTCCTCAGGGTCAGTGCATCTGTCTCTACGGCTTCCTCAGGGTCAGTCCGGCTGTCTCTACGGCTTCCTCAGGGTCAGTCTGTCTGTCTCTACGGCTTCCTCAGGGTCAGTCTGTCTGTCTCTACGGCTTCCTCAGGGTCAGTCTGGCTGTCTCTACGGCTTCCTCAGGGTCAGTCTGGCTGTCTCTACGGCTTCCTCAGGGTCAGTCTGTCTGTCTCTACGGCTTCCTCAAGGGTCTGTCTGTCTATATCAGTCTATATTTGTTATTTTCTTGCTTCTTCTATCAAAGCCTTATTCATTCATGTTGTATGTATTTCTAAGCCTCCATGTCATTATGGTCAGCTCACCGTACATTTGTATTTTTCTCTCATACATTTCCACGTGAGTTTAGTGTCGCTGTAAACGAGAGTCTGTTTTTGTAACTTTTCATATGAGTGCATGTTAATGAGTTATACCTTATTGTACAAGTGAATACCGGTTTGTGTGTGTTTTAACTGAGCTGTGTGTGTGTTGTGTGCCAACAGGAGAGTGTGGGCCAGCCTCTTTTCCTGCTGGTTTGTGCTCTGACCCAGCAGATGTCTAAAGGCCCAGTGGACTCAGTCACAGAAAAGGCTCTCTACACACTTAATGAAGACTGGTTACTGTGGCAGGCTCAGGACTTCAGCCCAATGGTGTGTACACAAACACACACACACACACATTGCCACACACATGCACGTCAAGCTGCCACACACACATCACAGTGCCACACACACACCCTTCCTGGATCTAGGGTGTGGTGAGCGAGGTAGTTGGCAGTTCCTCTATGTTTTGTTTGTTACCAGAAAAGTTGTGGTTAGAGGAGCTAGTCTGTTAGAAAAGATATCTCAGTATGTTGGGGCAAAAGTAGATGGGTTGAAAGTGATGTTACCCTCAAAGATCCTCAACAAAAACATGTCTTCATAGTTATCTGTTTGTATTCAGCCTATTCTCCAGGCCCATATGTGTAAATTTATCTTTTTGCTTTATTCTTGGTCTGTGGTTTGTAGATGGGGACAGCCGCTCATGCAATGTTGACAGGAAAAGCTTGAGATTTTCTCAGTTTCAGTCTCTCAGAAGCAAAAGGTGAACCCTTTTAAATTAAGAAACGAGTCTAGAAGTAAATGGACCCGAGCCTAAATGGACCCAGACTCTAGTCTTTATAAGCACACGTTGAGCCGTATGGTAATCCTGCTGAGACAGTTGCTCAGTGGTTTCTTATAACTGAGAAATTAGATATAAGATTATCACAGGAGACGACACCACACAAGATATCCTCAGTCTCTCTATTCTATCCCTGTAGTGTATAGGTTTTATTGTATGAAGTCCATCAAGTGATATACTCAGACTTGAGGCTTTAGCTAACTGTGTGGTTTCCCTGACCCAAGTAGAAATATAGTGGGTATGAAGGTTAGCTTCAGTGGTTAGCAACACTGATGAATAGATCTCATGTTTAATTTTCTAACCCAAACCCCCGCCTCCCCCCAGAGGCTGCAAGTGCTGTTTGCTGTGGGAACAGACGGAGAGGTCAGTGAGCCTCTGGAGGTCAGTGCTCTGGACTGTGACACGGTGGAGCAGGTCAAGGAGAAGATCCTCCTGGCCTTCAAGACCAAGTTTGGCTTCCCCTACAACACCCCTCTCCGACAGATACACATCGGTCAGTTGTAGTACCTCATGTGTCCAAGACATTAGGAGAGAATGAAGGAGTGATGACTGAATTATGGCTCTAAAAGCATGCGTACCTCAAATGAAACATCTTGATCGATCATACGTTCTTTCAAAGGGATGGCTTTCAAATGTTCATTATAATGACTTCTCTCTGTTTCTTGAACTCTGCAGAGTATGAGAAGGATGGAAGGTTTGTCCCACTGAAGGAGGTGGATCCCAGCTCAGGGGTTTTAGGAGAAGTGACCATGCTCAACACACTCAAGCATTACAAGGTTAGAGAACACTACCAAGCTTCCTGATGCAGGAAATAAGCCTAATCTCACGTTCAATATTTCTCTCTATCTCAGATCACCATCTAAGACAGATACACATAAAAATAAATAGCATGTAGTTGAAGGCCTAAACTTAAAAAAGGCAGATGAAAGGTCCAATCCCTTGCAGCTGTCGTACAACTCAATGGCTAATTCCATCAGGACCACTGAACAGCTGCTCTAGAGTGCAATTGACATTTTTAAGGCAATGTTCCTGTGTTTGCGGAGACTGCATTCACTGTAAACCCTGCATATGTCGGCTCAATCGGAAAATACCTTTCCATTTCAATCGCGCTATAACGCGGATCTTCCGCGATCCGGATTTAATCTAGCGTTTGACTAGTAATCGAAAGGTTGCAAGTTCGAATCCCCGAGCTGACAAGGTGCAAATCTGTCGTTCTGCCCCTGAACAGGCAGTTAACCTACTGTTCCTAGGTCGTCAATGAAAATAAGAATTTGTTCTTAACTGACTTGCCTAGTTAAATAAAGTTTTTTTTTTAATGTACAAAAAAATCTAGTCCTGAGTAGTTGTGAGAACTAGACGGATTGAGTTGTCAAATGTTTTGCTTAACGTCACCAAACCACATCCACAAATTCGTCAGGTATCTTATAAGCACATAATAAGTAGAGGGTCTTACTAGACTAGAACATCATCTACATTGAATCGGAGTACTGAGTACAGTGTACTCCTATGCTGCTCTCATTCTGCAGCCTGGTTTTCAAGGCTACTAAAAAACAGTATTTAGCTCCATTCAAGGCAGCCTGGCTGGTAGGACTGAGCTTCCTGTGTCACAACGCCAAACCAGACCACAATTAGATTAGAACTCATGTACACGTTGTTAGCCTCTCTGTAGGACACCACTGTGTCTTAGGTCTACCAGATGGTTGAGAAGCTGGTAACTCAGCATTTCTCGAACCTTCTAACTCAGTGTGTGTCTACAGGTACCGGATGGAGCGTCCATCAAAGTGCTCTCTAAGACCCATCCCAGTCTGAGTCCTCAGAGCAGCCTGAAAGGTAAGGGTGTCAACAGAGATTGCCATGCAATCAAAACTTCTGACTACACTGCACACAGTACACACCAACAGTATTCACACACACACACAAGCGCATGCTCATAGTTAATGCTCATCACACTATCACACACGTGGGCACAAAGTAACTTTTGCGATTGGTTTTGTCAAAGTCCATCTTTTATTTATTGGATTTGTTTATTGAAACTTTTTATTTTGGCCGGGTGGAGTCCCATTGAGACAAAGGTCTCTTGACAAGGGAGCCCTGCGTGACAAACAATTACTCAATCAAGGCAGCACGGGCGCATAACGAATACACAGAGAAGCGCACAAATAATACAAAACACAATCATAACAAAATACCTCAGCAAAGTTGAGTTGAAAATAGACATGTGTTGCTCCACATTTACACGCCCCCTCTTTCTGAAATTGTTTTATGGCAGATATGAAACACAAGTGAGATGCAAAACCACTTAACCGTGTCAGCCTATTTAAAACGCTAACAGAAACCAGGAAGCTATTTAGCACAATTGTCTGCTATTTAGTCATCTGTGGTGACCTGTTGTTGTGTATTTGTCACAGACGATCAGAACTACTCCACTAAGTACTTCCATCTGGTAAGTGCCAACATGACCTCTGAATTGAATGTCCCTCATATGGATTTGATCTGATTGATTAACAGTGCTCTTTGACCCCAGATTGACCCTGACATTGACCACGACCAAAAGAAGAACCCGGAGAGGAAGAAGCTGAAACTGAAGGAAGTGTACCTCACCAAGCTGCTGTCCACCAAGGCAAGAGGAACTCACTGTTAACCAACCCCTTTCAACCTGCCACTGTGCTCTGATAAATGGTTAACTGAAAGATGGAAAAGTCTAGACTCTTCAGTTACGTGTGATCCAGCATACACAGTGACTATCTAACAGTTCCCTTCCCTTGTCTCATTTACCTTATGAACGTTGCTTTAAAAAAAAAGTGGATAGGTACTAAAGTTGCTTGCTTGGAGCTGTCAATGTGGTTTCAGTGTAAGGGAAGTTTGAAAGACATTTACAATAGGGGATAAAAACTGTAGCTCTTGACAAATACTTAATAAGGTTCATATGAGAACACTTTTCCATCAGGCAATTATATATGCAGTGCATCAAACAGCTATTTGTTCATTTCCTCAGTCAGCATCCTCACTGAGGCCATACTTCCTGGTCCCGTATTCACTTTGTGACAAATCTGGTTGAAGTTGGAAGTTTACATACACCTTAGCCAAATACATTTAAACTCAGTTTTTCACAATTCCTGACATTTAATCCTAGTAAAAATTCCCTGTTTTATGTCAGTTAGGAGCAACACTTTATTTTAACAATGTGAAATGCCAGAATAATAGTAGAAAATTATTTATTTCAGCTTTTATTTCTTTCATCACATTCCCAGTGGGTCAGACGTTTACATGCACTCAATTAGTATTCGGTAGCATTGCCTTTAAATTGTTTAACTTGGGTCAAATGTTTCAAGTATCCTTCCACAAGCTTCCCACAATAAGTTGGGTGAATTTTGGCCCATTACTCCTGACAGAGCTTGTGTAACTGAGTCAGGTTTGTAGGCCTCCTTGCTCACACATGCTTTTTCAGTTTTGCCCACAAATTTTCTATAGGATTTAGGTCAGTGCTTTGTGATGGCCACTCCAATATCTTGACTTTATTGTCCTTAAGCCATTTTGCCACAACTTTGGAGGTATGCTTGGGGTCATTGTCCATTTGGAAGACCCATTTGCGATCAAGCTTTAACTTCCTGACTGATGTCTTGAGATGTTGCTTCAACATATCTACATATTTTTCCTACCTCATGATGCCAGCTATTTTGTGTAGTGCACCAGTCCCTCCTGCAGCTGTCACCCCCGTGCTTCACGGTTGGGATAGTGTTCTTTGGCTTGCAAGCCTCCCCCTTTTTCCTCCAAACATAACGATGGTCATTATGGCCAAACAGTTCTATTTTTGTTTCATCAGACCAGAGGACATTTCTCCAAAAAGTATGATATTTGTCCCCATGTGCAGTTGCAAACCGTAGTATGGCAGTTTTGGAGCAGTGGCTTCTACCTTGCTGAGCGTCCTTTCAGGTTATGTTGACATAGGACTTGTTTTACTGTGGATATAAATACTTTTGTACCTGTTTCCTCCAGCAACTTCACAAGGTCCTTTGCTGTTCTGGGAATGATTTGCACTTTTTGCACCAAAGTTCGTTCATCTCTAGGAGACAGAATGTGTCTTCTTCCTGAGTGGTATGACGGCAGCGTGGTTCTATGGTGTATATATTTGCATACTATTGTTAGTTCAGATGAACGTGGTACCTTCAGGCATTTGGAAATTGTTCCCAAGGATGAACCAGACTTGTCAAGGTCTACAATTTTTTTCTGAAATCTTGGCTGATTTCTTTTGATTTTCCCATGAAAAAGGGAAAATTAAAAGAGGCACTGAGTTTGAAGTTAGGCCTTGAAATACATCCACAGGTACACCTCCAATTCTCACTTCCTCCTGTCTCAGGTCGCTGTGCATTCATTTGTGGAAAACCTGTTCAGAACCATCTGGGGAACCCCTAACCTCAAAGCCCCGCCTGCCATCAAGTACTTCTTTGACTTCCTGGATGCCCAGGGAGAGAGCAAGAGGATCAACGATCCAGATGTACTACACATCTGGAAAACCAACAGGTATGTGTTCATCTGGGTCATATTCATTAGGTCACACCATAGCAAAACAGTTTGCAATGGAAAATGAATATGAGCCTTTTATTGGACAAGTTCAAGTAGTCCCTCCATTTTTCAGTGTTTTCTCCCATTTAGTGCCTAATGAATATGACCCTGGTGGTACACCTGTTTGAGTATGTTTATAGTAGAATCCATCTTTCTTTCTTGGTTGTATCTACTCAATCCACTACTCACTGTATTAGGATAGTGATAGAATGTTTGACTGTTCCTCTGTCCTGCTCCTTCTCAGCCTGCCCCTGCGGTTCTGGGTGAACATCCTGAAGAACCCCCAGTTTGTGTTCGACATGGAGAAGACCCCGCCTCTGGACGGCTGTCTGTCCGTCATTGCCCAGGCCTTCATGGACTCCTTCTCCCTGGCTGAGAAACAGTTGGGCAAGGTGGGGACATGACCGAGATATCGCAGAATATAATGACTAACACACCTCATCTCTTGTGCTTCTGTGTGAGTTTCTGTTCCTCTCAATGTCAAATATGGAAAAAGAGTTGGTGGTTCAATTCCTGCTTTGGACCTGAGATGTTTTAGGTTCGAAGTTAATTTATTGTGCTTTTGTGTACGTTTCCACAATTCCAATGGTTAAATCCCTGCCTTGCAGCAAAGCGGTTTATTGTATGTGTCTGCAACTGTCAAAGTCAAATAAACAAAGAGAAGCGTAATACATGTTGAGTTTGTGGCTCTGGTGCAAGAATCTCGCCCCATAAGGACAGGATTGTAGGTTTGAACCTAGGTGCCAGCTCCTGGGCATGGTTGCCTACTGAGGACTATGCTGGTTAGTGAGTCAAAGCCAATAGTGATGAGGGATTTGTGCTTTTTGAGGTAGTTTCAGTTCGATTATCAGTTTTCGATTTCAAATATTTAAAAAACAAACATGAAATGCACTATGGGAATGCTGTAACACAGAATAAAACAATTAATCAAATAGCCATGATGGCAGTGACTGCCCATTACTGCTTATCACTTTTTAACCATAATTTATTCACATTACTTTAATAAAATATTTCAGTAGTTTAATACATTTGTTTTATTTGATGTCTTTATTTCATTCCAAGTCATCATCTCATCTCTATAGAGCTGCTGCCTACACCTCGTTCTTCAAAGTAAATAAAGGCATACTTTTATGACTGCTGAATACCTACTATCAATCACTTAGATCATGCATTTTCAGGTAGAGATACCTCGAGCGTCTTGTCTCCAATGTTCCCTCTAAACTGCACGAGCTAGGCCCGCACATCCTCCAGGACTGCCTCACAGAAATGTCAGGCCGCGTGGAGACGCAAGAGATTGAACTTCACTGAGTTCACCCCATTAGTTTGCGCTATATAGATCAATGTTTTTTTCTGTGATTGAATCACCATTATATCAGCCCCTTTACAATGAAACAAAACAAATCAAACAGCAAGATTGAGGCTGTGATTTTGTTGTAGGCAGAGCGGCAGAGCGCAACGGAGTAGAATTATATTGGTGGGTTGCCCACTGGGGGTCCTTCAATCACCCGCTAGTGAATGAATGCGCTTTTCAGATCACTTCAGAGCCGCTCATGTGAACATTTGTTGATATTCTTTGCTAGTCAGCGAGTTACTAGCCCAGTTATAGATTGTAGAACTTCTTCCTACAAGAGCACAAACGTGTGGGCTACATTTCAAGCTGTCTTTTATAAAGCAAGTTGGTAAAAAGCTTATGTTTTAATTAAAGGGCCAGTGTTGTATTTTGAGACAGGCTTGAATATGCAAATAAGCTAATAGTCAGAGGGGTAGTCTACATTATCTAATTCTCTGTATGGTAATAATACATTTTGTTTTGCAAAGGGGTTTATTGCATCATACAATACAATTTACAGTCACCTATTTGGCCCATAGTGTTAGACTAAAAAATAATTAACGTCAAGCCCTTCATAATGTAAAATATATTTTTAAGTCTAATGCAATGTAGGCCTGAATTGAACACCACATACTAGGCTGTATCATAGAAATCACAAGCTATTTCCATGTTAACATGTTATGGGATTTGCTCCATTGGTTTTGTTGGTAGGTCTACATTATGCTCAAATAGCCTTTTGAAATAATTCTCACAAGTTTCCACTCACAAGACCTAAAATTTGCTCAGTGACCCAAATAATTTTAGGCAACATTGCTTGTCTCTTCTCTCCCTTTCTGTGTCTGTCCTACATAGACAGGCCAAGTAGGAGCACAGTGGATTATGGTCATTCTAGTTAAATACCATTGTTCTTTTTGTGGTAACCTATGTAGAATATTGGCTTGTTGGAAACTACAACTCCCAACACTGCGCATTGAGCTCACAGAAAAGAAAAGAAAAAACGAAATGGAATTCAAATTAATTCAACCAGCGTCGATCCATTAGTTGTTTAAAAAAATGAAAAAGAACAAATGTCAGTTAAATGCTCAGCACTAGCAGCGATCGGTATAATGCCGGTAGCCGCTTATGGATTTGACAGCTCTTCCACTGTTCCACCTCCTACACTGTCGGCTAGCGCAAATCTGATTGAATCGAGCACATAGATGTAAAACAAAATCCAAGCCACAGACTCTGTCTCATAACTTGCAGGCCTCTTAGAATACCTGGCATTGACAATACATCACCTAGATTTGACATGACTCTTCTACCCTCTCTCTGTTCTAGCATGACCCAACCAATAAACTGCTCTATGCCAAAGATATCTCCCAGTACAAGCAGGAAGTGAGGGCCTACTACAAGCAGGTCAGGGACCAGCCACCAATCAACAGCTCTGAGTTCAAGGAGTTCCTGCATGAGGAGTCAAAGGTACCTCCCCTCTAGTTGTTCATTTTTCAAATAAATCATCATTTTGATATTGTGCTTTAGACATTACATTTATATTTGTTTCATTAGAAACATGAAAACGAATTCAATGAATCTGCTGCCCTCTGTGAGCTCTACAAATACATGCAGCGGTACTTTGATGAGGTAAAGTGTCTGTCCGTCTTTTTCGCCCTCCCCTTTAGTAGTCTCACCCCCCACATAATCTCCCCTTAATATGCATTCATCATTTTTCCCACAACCATCACAGTTCCCATGCACGGTCTAATCACTTCAACCAGAACTAAACATCTTGAAAAAGCTGGCCAACATGACATGATCATTGTGTAACTGTAAAGCTGACTGGCATAAAGCCGAGATGTTGAGAAATGAGAACTGCAGTGGCAAGGCAGAGGATAAAACACAGCCCATACCACTTCTCTGTGGGGTGGTGGTCAGGCTGTTTTCAGGTCTTCATTTTGTAATGATCTAGGTTGACTGTTTTGAGCTCTACAATGGCAGCTGGCCATACCCGTGTCAAATATTTAGTTTAAGCTCATGCCAAGACTTAGTGTGGAATGATAATTCCCCCATTGTGGCATATTGCTACTGACTGAGGTCTGAAGTTTATGGCCACGAGCTGGCCTCTTTTTTTGCCCATTTGTAAACAAAAATTGGATGTGTGTGGTGATTCCCTGGCAGATTAAACTGAAGCTGGATCAGAACGGCGCACCCGTGGAATTGAAGGAGCAACTGCAGCACGTGAAGAGCCTGTTTGATAGCCTCAACTGTTCGTGAAACTGAGCTCACTCCCTCCCTTCGAAATGCTGAAGGCCAGAAAGCTGTTCTAAAAACGGAATATGTCAGGAGACTACATAGGGATTTACAATTAAAGAATAAAAGAGGGAGGCGTTTCAGATTACTGGGATGAACCAAATGATAGCATGAATTAGGTCACATTCCAGCTAGACATTTACCCAGAAGCAGTATACTCTTATTCTGAAGCTGGGACTTGTTTCCTCAACCGAAAGACTAAAGATTTTTTTCAACATTTTTTTTTTATTTAACCAGGAAGGGCTCATTGAGATTAAAATCTCTTTTTCAAGAGCACCCTGGCCAAGAAAGGCAGCACAGAGTCATTACAAAAACAATTAGACAGACAAACAAGTAATCTAGTAAAAACCATTGAATTCACAAGAGTATAAAACAGCAAATTAAAAACATTGACAGGTCAGGGAATTAGTCTCAAAATCCTTCATCAGTGATTTAAAAACACCAATCGGGACAAGTTCTTCCAGTTTAAAAGTATTTGGTAAGGTGTTCCAAGACGACGGAGCAGAGTACATAAAAACCCTTTTACCAAGTTCAGTTGGGACATTTGGAACAGTCAGCAGGATAAAGTCCAGCGAACAAAGAGAGTTCCCACCACATTTCTGAACAATAAAAATGCCCAAATAAAATCACTTTGTAAATAAAAGTATACCAGTGCCTGAGCCTATGAGTGACTAGAGAAGGCCAGCCAACCCTAGTATACAAAGTGCAGTGGTGCGTAAGGGTTTTGCAGTTTAAAATAAAATGTCAAAGTGCCATGGTAAAGGGTGTCAATTGATCTCAAACTCTGAGCGGAAGCATTCATATAAAATATCCCCATATTCTAGTAAAGATAAGCTGATACTAGCCTCCTCCTGGCTTCAAAAGAAAAACAGGCCTTATTCCTAAAATAAAATCCCAATTTCAGCTTTAATTTTTTTGTAAGATGTTGAATATGCAATTTAAAAAAAGAGAGAGGCCATCATCAATATATTTATGAGGTTACAACCTCAATCTCCTTGCCATGACAGTAATAGGTGAAAGGTTGAAGTCTATTTCTTGCATTAGAAAAGACCATTAGTTTAGTTGTGCCAGTATTGAGGATAAGCTTCAATTGACAAGGTATGTTGAACAGAATAAAAAGCAGTTTGCATGTTCTGGAAAGCTTTTGTTACTGTTTAGCCTAGTCTCTTACATCAGCATAACAATTAGGTTGTGGTGTTAAATGGTTCTCACAAGTAAAGCTCAGAACAAAAAATATGTACACGACCTCAGTAAAGCATAAACATTTTTATATGAATTGCAAATACAATCACACATTACAAAAAAAGTTGTATAAATGTTGTGCAAGTCACAGCTCTTTAGAGCCATGAAACCAACCTTTAACACAAATGCCTTTGGGACCATCACGCTTTTAAAGTTTCAGAGTGATGGCTTTAGTGTAAACACTTGATACAACAGTCAAATAAAACTGAGGAAATCCCTGGTTGGCCATTGATATTCTTTACATAGGCATCAACAGTCAAGGCATGGAAGGACTCCAGCTCCGTTACTCACCAAGGCATGTAAACATTGAATCCATGTAGTTCTTTCCCTTTTCATTTGATATGTTTTGTGCCAATAAAATCAAAATGCTTTTCACAAAATATTTGAGAGCTCACTTATTAAATTAAAACATCACTTCTAGGGAGTAATAAATCCTACAGTGAAGGTCATGCTCACTCTCTGGGGGGGGGGTCAGTGTGGAGAGGTCAGAGTTCAGGGAAAGAGAGTCGTGCAGGCCAGAGCCCCTGTCCATGGGAGGCCCCAGTTCCTCCATCTGCTGCTGCGGAGTACAGGCTACTTCCACCAGCCTCCGACGTAGCAGTGATAACCCTCTCTGGTGCTGCTCCTCCTGAGAGAGAGAGAGAGAGAGAGAGAGAGAGAGAGGGTGGGGAGAAAGAGGATGAGAAGGGACAGAAAGGGATGGAGCAGTGACCTCTACCATATTGCTAACACCTATCAAAGCAAAAGTTTATTGGTCATGTACACAGATGTTATCGCAGGTTCAGCTAAATGCTTGTGTTTCAAGCTCGAACTGCAGTAATACACACATAATCAAGAAATGTATAGCTAAAAAATGAGCCATGACAAGAAGTATAAACAAAGTGAGTGAAACCATATGTAAACAAAAGCATAATCATTTAACACTGGTCACTTCACTAACTAAGAGACAATTTATGCTTGATCTGAAAATGTGATCGGCGGCGCCGTATGGATGGTGTGACTCACTTGCAGAGCCCCCAGAGACATGCAGTGGGAAAATTGAGCACCGTACCACGTCACTGTGCAACTCTCAAATTTTGTAACAATGCGGACGGCTCCGCATTGACATGTTTGCTTGACGGTAGGTAAGGGCGGGAGGTCCTGTATAAACACAAACTCACTTCCTTGACAACAGTTATGCGCAGCGAAGCACAAGAAGTATGAATGCCCTGAATTCTGCAGAGGCAAGATCACCATAAATGCTGCACGGCAATTGCAGACGTCTGGAATTACCATGCAGGTCTATTCAGGGTACCTTTTTCTGTGCCAGCGCAGCCCTCTGTAGTTTCTCCTTGGGCAGGCAGTACTTCTCCACACGACGCTCTTCCACCAATCTGCAGAGAGCGGGTTAGAATAGAAACCACTTCATGGTTCCAAAAGTAGAATTTCTAACAGTTCCATTCCTCCTCATAGACAGCATATCTATACAGTATACAGACCACAGTATAAAGGTGAAGCAGTGTACCGCTCGGCTTCGTGTTGGGTCCTCTCAGCTTGTGAGCGGGCGCTCCTCAGGTCCCCCCGGGCCCTCTCCAGGGTTTCCCTCAGACACTGGTTGGACTCCAGAAGCTCAGCCTCTGAGTGGTACAACGTACCCAGCTGCAACCCCAGCTCCTGGTTCTGCTGTGAGAGGGAGGGACGGGCACGTGGTCAACTCAATGTTGTTTGGACATTAACTTTAACATAGGGCATTTACATCAGCCAATCAATGTTGAAAGGGCAATACAAACTGAATGTCAGTCAGGCGCTGAGCCTCAGGCAGCTTAGTACCAGTCTCAGATCAGCATTACCTGTCTTCTGTGTCTCCATTTCCTCCAGTGGAGAGCCCTGCTGCTGCAGTTTAGTCCTGACACACGCAACATACACAGGGTCATTAACACACATTTATATGAAATATATTAGTAAATGCATACTATACACAGGTAAAGTAACACCTCTTACTAACCTGAGGTTTTGCAATTTATTACGGGCAGACTCCTCCCCCAGCTGGGCGCCATGGAGACGCTCCTCACACTCCTCTTTCTGTGTGTGGCCAGCAGCATCCTGTAGCGCCCTCTGCTGCTCCAGCTCTGCCAGACAATCCTCCAGCACCAACCTGAACACACACACACACACACACAAACACACACTCATTATATACACACGCACACCAGTGGAGGCTGCTGAGGGGAGGACGGCTTATAAAATGGCTGAAATAGAGCAAATGGAATGGCATCAAACGCCTGGAAACCATGTGTTTTATACTATTCCACTCCAGCCATTACCACGAGCCCACCCTCCCCAAATAAGGCACCACCAACCTCCTGTGACACACACAAGATCGATTTACACAACTTCATCAAAGTAATCTGAGACAGTGTGTGTGAGCAAGCCTAACTTCTCGTGCACGGTGGAACTCCTCGTCGCGAGCGGCCTGCACCCTCCGGACGAGTTCCCCCTCCCTCTTAGCCAGCACCTGTCTCTCCACTGTCCCCTTCAAAACCTCCACATCAGACTGCATACCTGACAGACAGCCAGAGAAGAAAGGAAGGAGGGGGGGAGAGAGAAAATGTTGGAGTCAAAAGGAGAGAGACTGGAAGGAAAGAGTTACATTTGCAGACTAAAATGAGAGTGATGTGCAGTACATGCATGATCAAAACACAGAGGTTATTTGCGGAGCTTCCGTCCATTTGGCCCTGTAGTGCGTCTCTCTCCCTCTCCACTTCCCCTCTAGACCTGGCACACTCCGGCTTCACATTGGCCACCTCCAGCTTGTGAGAGTGCCTCGTCCTCCATCTGAAAGAAACAGAGAAACTGGCATGAGCACACAGCAACCTATTGATATAAGGGGTTATGGTGGGGACTGTAAGTCGATCTGGATAAGAGCATCTGCTATTTAGAAATACAGCTGATGATCTCTGGGGTTAGAGGTTAAGGATCACATAGGTACTTACCTGGCTGGTGAGAGTGTTGACCTCTCGCTCAGCCTTGTGTAGTCTGCCGGTCAGCTGGGTGTTCTGTTCATGACTCAGCTGCAACTCGCTCCCCAGACGCTCCGACTGCAGGCGCAGTGACTGCCTCTCTGCCTAAAACACAATCAAATGATGAATTATTCCACAAATCAAACACAGTAAAGTCATTCTGCCTAAGTTAGGACTTACTCCAACAGATACATTTCATCATGTAGCTTAATATTCATAGTGACAATAACAGTTCAAGATTGACAGACAAGAGACCACAAGTTTCTTACCTCCAGTGACTTGGCTGCAGCCTGGGATTATGCGAACTGGCGGACCTGGATGTGCTGCACGTTCTCAGCTTGCTGGCCAGAGTTGTGCCTCTGAGCCCGGAGCTCAGCCACGTCAGCCTCCAGGCCCTTCAGACGCAGGTGGAGCTGGGCCTTCTCTCTCAGCAGAGACTCGATGTGTTTACAGTCTCTCGACGGGTCTGTGCCCTGATACTTGGCCATCAGCTCCGCTCTGTCCCTTTCCAGCCGTGAAACCTGAACACACAACATATCAGAAAAGCAATGTCTATACATACTTTTTGTGTATTTGGACACCCCTTAAAATGAGTGGAATTGGCTGTTTCAGCCACACTAGTTGCTGAAAGGCGTATAAAATCGAGCACACAACCATTCAAAGTGACTTTCAACGTGGCACCGCCATAGGATGCCACCTTTCCAACAAGTCAGTTCATCAAATTTCTGCCCTGCTTGAGCTGCCCCGGTAAACCGTAAGTGATGTTATTGTGAAGTGGAAACATCTAGGAGCAGCTCAGCAGGAACGGCTCAGCTGCGAGTCACAAGCTCACAGAACAGGACCACGTAAAAGAACGTCCGTCCTCAGTTGCAACACTCACCACTGAGTTCCAAACTGCCTCTGGAAGCAATGTCAGCACAAGAACTGTTCATCGGGAGCTTCATAAAATGGGTTTCCACATCCGAGCAGACACACACAATCCTAACATCACCATGCGCAATGCCAAGCGTCGGCTGGAGTGGTGTAAAGCTCGCCGCCATTGGACTCTGGAGCAGTGGAAACACGTTCTCGAGTGAAATATCATGCTTCACCATCTGGCAGTCTGACGGACTAATTTGGGTTTGGAGGATGCCAAGAGAACGCTACCTGCCCCAATGCATAGTGCCAACTGTAAACGTTTGATGGAGGAGGAATAATGGTCTGGGGGCTGTTTTCATGGTTTGGGCTAGGCCCCTAATGCTACAGCATACAATTACATTTACATTTAAGTCATTTAGCAGACGCTCTTATCCAGAGCAACTTACTGACATTCTAGACGATTCTGTGCTTACAACTTTGTGACAACAGTTTGGGGGAAGGCCATTTCTTGTTTCAGAATGACAATGCCCCTGTGCACAAAGCGAGATCCATACAGAAATAATTTGTTGAGATCGGTGTGAAAGAACTGGCCTGGCCTGCACAGAGCCTTGACCTCAACCCCATCGAACACCTTTGGGATGAATTGGAATGCAGACTGCGAGCCAGGTCTAATCGCCCAACCTCACTAATGGTTTTGTGGCTGAATGAAAGCAAGTCCCTGCGGCAATGTTCCAACAGCTCGTGGGAAGCCTTCCCAGAAGAGTGGAGGCTGTTATAGCAGCAAAGGGGGGACCAACTCCATAGTAATGCGCATGATTTTGGAATGAGATGGTTCGACGAGCAGGTGTCCACATACTTTTGGTCATGTAGTGTATATCAAAAGACAAACATACTGTATAAGACCTCACATTAAAAACGTTATGTCTCACACACACCTCCGCATCAAAGCGGATCTTCTCCTCCAGTATGCGAGCGCTTTCCTCTCTCTGGTGGTCAAACTCAGACTTCAGGAAGGTGTAGTCATACCGCAGGTTGTTATACTCAGACCTGTACTCATCAGTCTCCTGCAAGGAACAGAGAACAGGGCTGGTTAGAGTAAAGGAGGAGAAACAGAAACAGAGAAAGTCGAATTTGAACGGATGTACTGTTTTTTCATTCTCAATAATCTGACCGTTTAAGTGTGATGGCCCACCCATCCCTGCCCTCAAAAACATTCAACACTTAGTTCTCACACAGTTGCTGTGAAGATAGCAGTTACAGCTGTGACAGTTCGAGAGCATGGTGGAACTAAAGGGTGAGAATAAGTTAAAAAGCTATCCAAAGCAACTGAGGCTGGATAGAAGCAGTACAAAGCATTAAAAAAACAGAAGCAGAGGCAGCCCGGAGGTGGTTAAACGTAGTCCGAAGCAGTAGAGAACAGTAAATAGCATTAGAGAACAGTAACTAGCAGTAGAGAACAGTAACTAGCAGTAGAGAACAGTAACTAGCAGTAGAGAACAGTAACTAGCAGTAGAGAACAGTAACTAGCAGTAGAGAACAGTAACTAGCAGTAGAGAACAGTAAATAGCATTAGAGAACAGTAAATAGCATTAGAGAACAGTAAATAGCATTAGAGAACAGTAAATAGCATTAGAGAACAGACAGAAGTGTTCTGGGGTGCGAGGCTCACCCCCTCCAGTTTGTTGAAGCGCTCTCTGACAGGCCCCTCCATCTCCTGCTGCACCTGGGCCCTCAACAGCTCCAGCCGCTGGGGGGTCAGCACCTTACAAAACAAACCGACTGCTGTACACACTGGCACAGAAGACAGAAACACTGCCATGCACAAAGATACACTACAGTAGTCATAGATCAGTAGGTGCGTTTTCTATTGACTAAGTGTGAACACATCACACACACTATCAGTATTATGGTATTATGGTCATCCGCTCATCGATCAGCATCCTCTGCAGTTCCATGTCGCCCCCCCAGGGTCCAGGCATGGGAGCAGGGGGGCAGAATGAGCAAGGGCAGGGGTGTTAATCTCGCCCCTACTGGATGGACAGATATAGCGAGAGAGAAGAATACGGTTAGGGAAAGCGAGAGCTGTGGGTTGTTCCACTCCATCCCTTTTCAAATACATCATTAGTAAGAAAGATTGACATCAAAACACGATCCACTTCTTCATAGCCACAAAGGCTTTAGCTCAACAAAATGAATCATAAAACAGAACCAACTTCAAAGGGGAAGAGACGGGCCCCGCTCTCCTCTGTTTGCAGGTCGGACATGGTAAAGACTGATGTTGAAAGGATGTTACGACAGGTGGGATGGGGCAAATTGCAGTTGTTACCATGGTAGTTCTAAATTCCCCAGCTATTTGTGAAAATGTCAACCGCTCAGGTAACTACACAGCCTCGGTCTCAAGTGATTTCTCCACTTTCTGTTGTGGATAAGCGTGGTCAAGGGAGGGATGATTATGCTTGATTGCAAATACTGTACTAGACATCTTGGCCTCATCTCAAGCACCCCACCCACCCTGGATAAAATGTAGTTAGCTACTCAAAGAACAAAAGACAGGATGTCAGACGTACTAAATAAATACAGGCAAGGCGATCCAGCAAAGACAAACAGTCCCAGCACTGCACACTAAACAATTCAGCTGCCTGTCTTACCCGGACTATGCAAGTACTGACAGTGGTGAGTAACGTTAATACTTGATAGCATAACAGCTGTGTTTTGCTGATCACTGTCGCACAAAAACAAATAGGAAAGAGACAGATATCTAAGCTGTCATCAGTAGCTAGCCGGTAATCTAGAGAAATAACTAGTGCCACTCTTTTCGAAAGTGGCGCTTTAACTCCCACGGTTCTAGCAAACTAGATAGTTAGCTTGCGTGCTAACAACTGGTCACTGAACAACGTCAAATCAGTTACCAAGCTAGCTCTTGGGCACAATTTCGAATGCTACCACTTACTTTAGCGATAATAATATGCACGGTTTCGATCGTTGCTTACCTCTTGAACTCGACACCTTGACAAAACGAGCTATTCTGCAGAGAACTACTCGCATGGAATCCTGGGAGATTTATTTTAACTCTACTTCAATTTTAGCCCCATGTGGTTAAATGGCAACATTACATAAGCTCTTGGAAAAGTGCTCATGAGTCCTGAACACTTGCTGCAATGAATTTAAGTTTTCAGTTTGATCCATTTTCACAAATTAACTAAATGTTTTGCGTTTTTTTATTTATTTACCGGTAGATGTTAAATAACTGATGCCAATGACGACCTGATTACAGACAATGATCACACACACACATAGTCAATGCTCATTAGCAGATTGTCATGACCAGTTTTATTTATTGGTGTATTTTAAACACATTTGGACTGTTAACAAAAGCCAATAATGTTCTAGGTTCTCCTTTGACACATTGTACAACATACACCTACCAACAATAACATAGTCATGCAGCCCGGATGATTATTCAATACAACCCTGTAACAAAACAGGAACATTAAAACAATTCTCTCCTGTAATGAGCTCATATTAACAAAACAAAAATGAGATCTAGGCTACATACTCACTGACTAACATATGGTAAAAAAAAAAGAAAAGTTAGTTTTAACAACAAAAAAATATTTGAATCATATGCATCTTGGCTTTTGCCATACTAAGTAGCTTTGGAATCAGATGGAATTCATGTCTGGATCAAATCTACAATTCAATTTGTAAATTCAATGAGCGGCCTAAAGAAACCTAGTGATTTCCACATTGCATAGTGAGCTACAGTGCTATAAGAGAGGAAAGGTAGTGTTAATCACTGTATTTAAGTATTACCAGAAGTATGGATAGCTTAAGATAAACGCATGGCTTACTTCCTATGGCTACAAAATAAAAATAAAGACAATTGAATAAAGGATAATAACAGTATCCATAAATATGGAATGGTAAATTAACAACAAATTGATGGACTCAAACCCTCACATTCCATACCCACAAGGCATGTAAGAAGTGCTGTGTTGGAATCATGTTATACTTATCAAAAACACTTCTGCATGCTGAGGCTGAAATACAACCATCGACTTGGCCCAAATTATAAACACACAAAATATCGCACTACTATTCAAGTTTGCTACATGTTAATTATAGTGAAGCAGTCGCTGGCCAGTTGATCATCATCCCCATTCAAAACCCCTTCATACACTAAGGCACATTCATTCCTTGTCTGTTTGACAAGAGGGGAAATTCTCTGGTCATAACATCAGTTATCTATTTACCTTCAAAAATACTAATGGAAGTACAACTTTTTGTACACTATAATGTAATACAGTGTGGTCAAATGACAGGTGGAAATTAACACACGCAACAGTTATGTACAACAATTAGAAAAAACATACAAAATAACTTAAAAATCTATAAGTTCTGTACAGCCTTTTTATGGGGGACATGACTCGGGTTGGAAAGTAGTCATGCCCTCTGACTAGTTACATCATCTTTCCTGGGTATCGGCAAGCGTCTGGCAGTCCATCTTCAACCTGAGCTGCAAGACATGAGGAGAAAAAAACGACAATAAGTCCTCTAACATCAAACTCTAAAAAGAGCAAGCCTGACAACGGCAAGGGACAACTCATCTCATATAAACCTTCTCCTAAGGTTTAGTCAGATGAGAGCAGAGCTTGTTCACCTGTCTGCTGCCTCCTGTTCTGCCTCTGTGGGGCTGCCGTCTGGTTGTGATGATGAGGCTTTGAGTTTACTGGCATCTGAAAGGAGACAGAGCACATGGTTAGAGACCACTCAGTTGTGACAGTCAGTATGCCACTAGAGTACTAGAGTAACACCCCCCCACCAGTCTTGCCGCATACCCTGTAGCCAGCGAATCTGTGTGGCGGGCCCGTAGCCCTGCTCGTTCTTGGCCGCGATGCGGAAGACGACAGCTGGCCGGTTGGGGGCGGAACTGTCAATGTAGGCATTGGCCAGGTGGGCGGGGCTGACTGTGCAAGAGGTCTTGGTGCCACGGTAGATCCTGATGAAGGCCAGCTGGCCAGGACGCTCAGAGCTGCTGCTGGACCGGGTCTTCCTCACCGCCAGGTACATGGAGTACTCCAGGATCTTACCTGACGGGGAGGTGGGGGAGTCCCACGTGATGTGGACAGAGTCATTAGCCTGGGGGAGGGGGTTGGTGGATAAAGGATGAGAGGAAAAACAGCTAATTGAGATGAAACAATGATACACATTTGATAAAACTAGAAATATATTGTGGAACTAGAAAGGCAGAAAGAAATCAATCTCCCATGTGAGCTCTCTGAAGCCTCTGTTGAACAATAACGAATGCTGGCAGCACATTCTGTTAGTGTGCTTGGCCTCATTTACACCCCTCATCAGTAACCTTCTCTGTGTGTAAAGTAGGCTGTAGGAGTGTACTGTACCTTGGTGATCTTGACAGCTGAGGGCGCTCCGGGAAAGCCGGGCTGGCAGGTTTTGAACTCGCTGGCAGGGCTGAAGTCTCCCTGACCACAGCTGTTGATGCCTGCTACTCTGAACCTGTACGCTACACCTGGACACAGCTCCTGCTTCTCCCTCCACTCATAGTCCTGAGGCCCCTGCAAATTAATCTGTGAGAGTGTGGTGTGTGTCAAATTTGAAAATCAATAAACAGATTAGACAAATTAACAAAAATGACTGCTAGCCGAAGATTGTTACTGCATGTTATCTGCACACATTCTGGGGGCATGTTTTTCATTAAGATTCAAACCAAGATGTGGCTTACCTCTTTAGTGTTAGTGGGTCTGCTGTAGATGGTGGGAATAAAGTCATTCCCAGGTGGCAGGTAGTAGTGGGTAACCTCAGAGAACAGGGTTTTGAACACTCCAGCATCAAACCACTCAGACTCATCTAATTTCTCACCAGATACCTACAGGGCACAGACAGGCATTATTTCCTTCAGTCTCTGTGGTAGACAAATGAATAACTTCCTTAGTATTCTAATCCTACCTTGCATTTGACAGTGTTGGGATCTGAGGAAGTGCTGTCAGGTTCTTGTCCTGTGAATGAGGAAGGACTGTCATTGGTTATGCCGATGATATTCAAACCATACTAGTAAAAAGCTAGCTTGGGGTCCATGCTGTTACCTGGCTGGTGCTCACTGCTCGCCACTGTGTCCGAGCGCTGGGAGGTTTTTGTGGGGTCACCCTCCTGTCCAAAGGACTCGGAGTGTGTTTTTCCACTAGCATCACTTTCTCCCTCTGGATGCGGGTCTCGAACAGCCTCTGACACTTCCATGGGAGTCACCTTCTGCCCTGCAGCCACCTCCTGGCGTGCAAGGTGAAGAGACCGCAATATTCAGTGTCAGTCAATGTAGCATTAACAAAATATGGATGTAACATTTAGCTTAGCTGTTACGGTCTCAATGGCAGTACTAACACCATCTGAATATAGCACTTTTCCAGCACTATAGCTAAGACAACTGGATATGGGTATAAGGGTCACCATCTGACCTGTTGGGATGTATTCTGGGCTTCCTGTGAGGTGGGGTCATCTGGGATCTGAGCTGACTGGACATCTGGAGGAAAAAGAGCACATCAAGCATAGCTTTACATATATGCCTCTTCTTAGCCTGCTTCAACCCTAGCCCAGTACAGGCATCACCCTGGCCTTGAGAGTGGACCAGATGGCCACGGACAAAGGCTTCTGCTTCTAAACCACTTTCAAAGCCAATTGCTTGGCCTCAGACAGAACTCCTCTGAAGGCCATGTGAAATTCCCTGTTGTCATTCCTATTCAAATTAATGGTCTCTGATTGGTTGTGTGTGAGCAGCAGGTAGATTTCTCCTCTCACCTTGGTCCTGGGGGTTCCTCTCCTGGCCATCTGTGCTGGGTCGGGCAGTGGGGTTGGCTGGGGTGTTGGAGGGGGAGACGGGCTGCAGCTGGAGGATGTAACACTCTGCTGCAGGTAGGGGGCGCCAGGCCACATGTAGCATGTTGACGGTGGACTTGACCAGTAGTACTGCTGCTGGGGTGGAGGGCCGCTCTGAAAACACCACAAATCACAGTTAGGTTGTAGCAGCAAAATGGCCTTGCAGATAGCAAGTGTGAACAAATGAGAAATACACTCTTCACTGACATTCCTAGTTAAATAAAGGTTTTTAAAAATATATACAAATATGCTTTAAATAATAATAATAATATAAAGATGGTATGACGCTGCAGCACATTTTGAGCGACAGTAATAAGACATATGCTGATATTAATAGTATCCTTGTTTCTCTTCTCACCTGTCTCCAGATACCACAGGTCCTTGCAGCACACCTGGTAGTTCCAGCTCTTCCGGTAGCCGTCACGGCCACTCCAGATGTAGAGGCGGGAGCCGACAGAGGCAGCACAGTGGCCTGCCCTGGCTCGGGGTCCCCCGCTGCTGGGCTGGGACTCTTCCTGGTCACCCTGGCTCACTGTCTGCCCCTGTTGCTGATCCGGGCCTAGGCTCTGCCATGTCATGGTGTCTGATATCAACAGGAAAAGGGGTCAACTGTTTAAGCACTTTAACTTCTGCAGATGGAAAAGGGGCTTTATACATACATTTGATTGATTTAACCTTACTGGGTTCAATTCAATGTGATGATTCTCATAATATGAATTTAAATGGAATGCCTGTTATGTGACCAGCCAGATACCCTAAGTGATGAGCTTGTAATAATGATGTATGATACTGACCTAAGTTGAGCACGGATAAGGAGTTGGTACATATCCATTCAGCTCCCAGGGCGTTAGGTTTGTCTGTCTCTGGAACGGGGACCCATCCCCCAAAAACATACATCCTTCCCACACAGAGGCAAAGCAAAAAAAAAAAAAAACATATTAGGCAAACATCCATGATGCCACACAAACATATACAGCACACACAAAATACATATTTCCATTACTTGTTTTCTATAACGTTGGCAGAGTGAAGGCTTCTGGGTAGAGGAAGGGGTCCTTTAGTGTCAGGTGTAGACCATGTCATAGATTCTAAAGATCAGACAGAAGAGAGTGGAGAGCCAGTTAGATTACCTCACTTCAATGAGTTCATCACCACAAACACAAATGAAAGGTTGTGGTTTATGGAAACAACATTCAAAGTGTTGTGGTCAGATTGTGGTTCATCAAAGCATGTTAGTAGACTGAGATGAGGTTACCGAGGTCAAGCTGCCAGAGGTCGTCAAGGCGACTGCCTCTCATCCCTCCGAAGATGTAGAGTTTGGGGGAGCTTGTCCCAGTGTATGCCACCGAGGTGTGGGACTCTCGAGCCCACGGACCTACACCCTTAGTATCTGGAATGTTCCAACCCTTCACCCCTGACACTGACTGCAGCTCCAGCTCATAAAAGTCATCTAGGTACCTGCAGAGAGAAAACAGAGACAGCCAGTGGGATGAGAACTAGCCTGGTCCCAGATCTGTTTATGCGGTCTTGCCAACTCCTATGGTCATTGGTGTGGCCAAACAGATCTGGGTCCAGGCTAGATGAGAACATCATTAGTGACAGAGCAAGCATTAAGGTTTCTTATGATTATCACAACCCTCAGTACCCTGATTAGAGAAGCTGTGTTGGAGACTGTTGGAGCTATATACATAGCTCCATACCTTGGGACATTGCCATTGGGGTCCTCACTGTCATTGGCCAGTCCCCCGAACAGGTAGCACTTGTTCCCAATGAGGGTGAAGCTGTGTCCGAGGCGGGGACATGGGGGTGGCATGCCATTCTTTGGTGGCCTGGGTTTCAGCTTCTTCCACAGCCAGCGGCTCGCCTGACAGACAAAGGGTCAGAGGTAAAACTATGGCATCTTATCCATCCGAGTGAATACATACAATCTACTGTACAATCTAAGGGGGAAAGATGCTGTACTTGTGAAGACCTTCCATCAGAGCTACAGGTCTGTGAATGACAATTCTGCAGCACACCCTTCACCTTATGCATAAAACATGACAAGAGGATGTTTATTACAGAAGACGCAAGTGAGTGCGAGAGCCTCACCTGTAGCTCGTACAGGCTGTTGTTGTATTTGCCAAATTCCACCATGCCACCAAAGACCAGGATGCGGGTTCCCTCACAGGCAAAACCATGGGCAGCACAGCCTGGAGGGATGTCCCCTCTCACCGCTGGGAGAAACCACTGCTTAGAGACTGGACAAAGGGCCAGAGATCTGATTACCTGAGAATAACTCATGTTTACTCAATCATAATGCACTGTGTGACTATAATTACGCAATATAATTTATAAAAGCTAAGTCAACAATTGTTTGTTTGTTAGCTACATGGCCTCGAGATTCTCAAGTGATAATCTGTTACACATCAATTGTATGCTAGCTAAATTAGCTATTCTACACAGAAACTACACCTGATAACAACCATAGACAGTATATATACATTTGGTTAGCTTCGCTAGCTAACGTTAGCCAAGTAAGCAAGCTGGCTGCTTAGCTTCAGGGAATGTTTGTGAAACATTCAAGGCATTAACATATTAGTCGCACCAGATGGCTAGGAAAACCAAATAGTTAAGTTAGCTCACTTCTCAAACACAAAATGTGTAGCATCCATTAGCTAACGTTCACTAACGCGTTAGCCTACCGGTGTTGTAAACATGGAGCTCCTCCGCTATCCCCTCGTTTCCACCTCCAAACACGATAATAAGTTCCCGAATAGCCGCTGCTCGGTGTCCGTGTCTTGACCGGGGAATAGGTCCAGTAAAGGAGTTGACTTTTTTCCATAACGGGTCCATTGTTCCGTCAGGAACGCAACACACCGGGGTTCGGTCCATTAACGGTTACAGCAGTTTGGCGCTGTTTGTTGTTACCAGAGAGAAATAGGCGGAGCGAGGTGGAAAACTCTCGCGTTGTCCCATTCACCGGAAGTTGCAATTTTTTGTATCGAAATTAATGGGTGTTAAATCCAATTTGTGGATTTGTATTTCCGAAGTGATATCTAAACTACACAAATTCAGTTTTGACATCCTACCAACTTTAGGCTTGCCGAAATGCCAGAAAGAGGCACTCAATAAATTGAGAGTTTAACGTTTGATTTTAGTTTTACTCCTTGTCCTCTACTTATACCCTTGACCTACTTTGTCTGCATTAGGTACTGGTAATACAACAAGCTACAACATTCAATAAATATCCCAATACACTCTTTCCCCGGCCTCACATGATGTAAGTGGAGAAGATCCACAATTGTTCTTAGAGAACCTCTATTTTAAAAGTGTGCTTGTGCGTGCGTATGCATTGAAATTTGAAAAAAATGTGTAAATATATTCCAATGAAGTTACTTCTATATTTTAAAAAATATATAGATCTAAGAAAGCCATAAGATAAATAATTCACTTGTTTAGAGAGAAACATTTAGATCATTTTAGAGTAAAATAGTAATATGTTGGGTGAGTGTGTTGGGATGCATGCCAGCAAAGACACCACACAACACTAAACAATACATTAATTGCACTAACTAGAGAAAGAAACCATTAATCTTAGACTTGGGACCGCACAGCCACTCCACTGAATATCAGGCTAATGATTGCTTGGCAATACTTGCTGTAAGCCACTGATTCCTTCCAAACCACTTATGGTTGAATTTGAGATTTCCAACTTGTTGAGCACTGATATGTTTTATCTATAATTTCTCTTCATTATTTCTCTTAATTTGACAAGGATTAAAAAGGATTTGCAGTAGATGTTTGACTTGATTCATGAAGATGACTGCTAGCTAAGTATGATGTTGACCAATCAAAGCTCCTGTAGATATGTGATTTGACACCATTTTATCTGTGGCCAATGATGACCTTGAGCCTTCGTGGATGGGCACTTCTAATGTAACTCTATGGCAGCACACAAGGGGCTGGAATTTTCTATCCCTACCCTTACACTCGGCGGTGACGTAGTGTCCCCATCAATTACAGAACACTGAGCCAATCACAGCGCAACGCTCTGTATTTTCTACTGGCTTGCCCCACCACCACAGAAAGCACTGAGCTAGGCTGACACACCTACATTTTGGAGCTGCCTTACTCAAGAAAAAAAAGAGACCATGTTTGTATGCGGCTTTATTAACTCAATTATATGTATATATATGTATATATATATATTTTTTTACATTGTTTGCAAACTGATATGTGACATTTATGCCAAAATAACATTTGGGTGCAAAAAAATGTGGGGCTCAAAGCAGGTGGGGCTTTGCCGCACCGGCCCTGAACAACAGGTCACCGGCCCTGAACAACAGGTCACCGGCCCTGAACAACAGGTCACCGGCCCTGAACAACAGGTCACCGGCCCTGAACAACAGGTCACCGGCCCTGAACAACAGGTCACCGGCCCTGAACAACAGGTCACCGGCCCTGAACAACAGGTCACCGGCCCTGAACAACAGGTCACCGGCCCTGAACAACAGGTCACCGGCCCTGAACAACAGGTCACCGGCCCTGAACAACAGGTCACCGGCCCTGAACAACAGGTCACCGGCCCTGAACAACAGGTCACCGGCCCTGAACAACAGGTCACCGGCCCTGAACAACAGGTCACCGGCCCTGAACAACAGGTCACCGGCCCTGAACAACAGTTCACCGGCCCTGAACAACAGGTCACCGGCCCTGAACAACAGGTCACCGGCCCTGAACAACAGGTCACCGGCCCTGAACAACAGGTCACCGGCCCTGAACAACAGGTCACCGGCCCTGAACAACAGGTCACCGGCCCTGAACAACAGGTCACCGGCCCTGAACAACAGGTCACCACTGCTCAAGTATTTACCCTTTATTTAACTAGGTAAGTCAGCAGGTTGTGAACTATGCAAACAACGTTTCCAAGCAGAGAATGTACATTAATACATGCATTAATATAAATTAATGTAACAAAATCATGGGGAATTAACAGTACACTTACTAGGACTACTGGCGACATACTGGGGAATTTATTAAAATACACAATTAAAGGGCAAACAATTCACACAATGAAGAGACATTCCATATATTTACCCCCCCCCCCCATCCCGTTGCAACATTTTAAATGATACTCAACACAATTATCTTCACACATATTTTAGATGCTTTTCACTGACAGCCGCAACTCAACGAGGCTCATTGCCAATGGCGCTGCCCAAATTGCAGGCGTCCCAAATATGCGTAGGTCTACCTACAGCTATTAAAAAAGAAGAGGCTAATGATTGCTTTGTGGATAAGCTCTCTGGTGAAGTATTTAGAATTATTTTAATTTTATTTAGACAGGCGTAATGAAATAATTTAGGAAAAACATCCATTTACTTTAGAGGAAGCCATCATTCTAACAGTGCACTGTGCATTCGCCAACTTTCCTTTCCAATTCAAAAGAGTCTGTATATAATGTCGAGATGTTCATGTCTCCGCCCTAACAATGGGAGTTACCGTCCCAAATGTGGGAAGGCAGGCTATAAACTGAGGTCTGCATATTATGCCCATACAAACACATTGGGCTTCACCTCTTCCTCTCTCTCACTGGAGAAAGCATCCGAGCGAGCAAAACAGCGCCCCTCTGGTCTGAAGGTTTTCACCAGCAACGAATTCGGCAGGAGAAGTCCGCCCCCATTCATTTTCAACGAGAACACAGTGAGATGTGCAGGGGATTGTGGGAAGTTGAGCAGCGAGAACCCTGCTAGAGGAGCGGTAAAAAAAGTTGAGCTCCCCCTCTACTTTATGCAAATTTCAACCGAAGCATTGTCAACAGGAGCCCATGTATCTGATGCTGTCTGGACATAAATAATATATAATACTATAATTTCTTGGTTACAAACTGTTTAGTTTAGCTTGCTCGGATGATTTATCCGACATTGATGCATCTTTCTGTCAGCGTGCACCTCGGTCAAATAAATTCTTATTCATATTTCAATATTTACATTTGGACAAGGAGGTAAACTACAATAGGGCGGGTCAGGAACCCTAAGGCCCGCCATTTGTAGGCTACTGACCTATGTGACTGCATATGTTTGTGAGCTACGGTTTCCTGTCAGTGAGAGGAAATCCATGCATGAAACCGGAAAAGTGGATCCACTCCCAACACACACAAACTCACGTGCACACATAAGTCTACTTATTGCATTTTCTCATTAACACAAACATAATCACATCACTTTATTCCACTAAGGCCAGGATTTAATCAGATCCATGTAAGATCCACACTCTGACTGCTCTCTCTCTCTCTGTGTGTGTGTGTGTGAAATCTCATTGACATCAAATTATGGAAAGGGTCTAGTTGTTGCATTCAATTTCAAGAAGTAGGCTATCCTTAAAATTCTCCATCATCTCACCACACACACAGAGAGAGAGAGAGAGAGAAGTCAGAGAGTGTGTGTGTGTGTGTGTGTGTGTGTGTGTGTGTGTGTGTGTGTGTGTGTGTGTGTGTGTGTGTGTGTGTGTGTGTGTGTGTGAAGGAAGGAAGGAACACGAACGCCTCCAGCTGCTGGCCAAGAAGGTGACGTCAGTTGGGCCAGTAAGTAGTCAGAATTACAATATTACTGTGTGTGTGTGTGTGCGTGCGTAAAGAGGAAAAGCGTGTTTACACAGACGGCCGAGAGCCTGGGGAATAATGCGCGAGAGGAAGTGAGCCGGCTCTCTGTCTGCGCGCTCCGACTTCCTGCTCTGTAGAAGAAAAAAAAACTCCGGATCCCCTTACAGTCTCGAGTCCCGCAGCTCAGACGGCATCAGAATGGAAAACCAGCGCATTATACGGAATTTTCTTTAAAAACATATACAGAAGGAAAGCAGACGTCCAACACCAGGGTATGTGGAGGCATGCTTATCTATGATATTCATATTCACTTTATTAAACCAGGATCGTCACTGAGTTTGAGTGATGATGACTTAGAAGTGAACTCTGTACCAGAAAATATAGTTTGGAAATATGATATAACTCGTGTCATCACAATGAACTTGGAATTTAGGGGACGACAGTCGATAGATGCTGGTAGCATATCCGCGATTTCTTACGCTATCTTGGCACACATGTATACATTTGCGTAAAAGGTATGTGTTTCCTTCTATTCATATAAGTACGCCATAAAAAGTTACGTTTATTTTCGTTTTGATGTTTGCTAACGTTGGGCTACTCCGTTATTCACACTTTGGATGTCAAACTCAAATCGCTCGGGTCTGTCACGGTGCTCTAGTCTGCTTTTCTCGCGCAATTTATTGTTTGTGAGGCATTTGGCAACTCCAATTAGCTGTTGGTGTGAAAATGCGCTCATGGCCCTTTAACAACTCTAGTAGACTTTCTGGTTTGTCTGGACTCTACAGACTAATTGCCATGCGCTTCCGGATTGAAACTGGCAGCAGACAACATCTTGAAAATGAGTCATGGGGCAAACAAAGAGCCGTTTGAGTGTTCCAGGCTCTCCAACACCGATGGCTCTGCACAAACCCGAGCCCGGCGTTCCACGGATGATAACCCATACTCCAGAGCGTCTATATACGGCGTTTGGTACGATACAGCGACCAGAGGCATTATATAGCATATGACGTCTCATGAAGTCACGGTTGGTTGTACAGTACGTGCTAGCGACAGGAACGCGTAGCGCAGTGGCTAGTTGGTTTTTCCATTGGCAGTGCGCAGGAAGAGAGCACATTTAGTCATGGTTAAGTAATCCCCCCCCCCCACACAGAGAGCTCATAACGGGTGTCCGTTTGGTCAATACTGGAGAAGCATATCCAGAGGACCAGCTGTATAATTTCTCTCTCTGTGTCATAGCACTGTAATAAGATACTAGAAACTCCGTATCAACAAAATAAATAATCCCTACCAGAAGCTACATGTAGAGTGTGTGTACCTGTCCAGGTGGAGAGACACTCAGCTGTGGGCCTATCATTCCACAGTACAAATAAATAACGTGGACATGTTCAATGGTGCAATAAAACAGATGTAAATCTATGATGACAGTGTTTTTAATTGCACCAATCCCGTGTTTATCAGGCAATGCAGAGTTGCATGTTTCCTTACTATTGCTACGGATATCCCCAAATGAACAGACCCTGCTGCTTTGTGCCTGAGCTTGGCTAGTTAACCCTTGTCACTATGGAACATCAAAGACTAAATCCCTAATACATCATACCACAGCATGTCCTGGGGGAGACCCAGAGTACATACATGTATGCAATGCATTCTCCATATGTTGTTGTGGAATAGGAAATGGGTGTTGTGTGTTGCTGTACCAGAGCGAGGCGAGGAGGAAACCCGTCCATTTGTCTCATCTGTGAGGTCTCTGTGTTTCCGATGGTTCCCGGTGACAGGAATTCCTACCTTTGAGTTGGGACTGGCCTTTCCCCGGGAAGACGCCCTGTAGCAGAATGAGAGGAAGTCCTCATTTAGACAGCTTTATGGTCTCCCATCAGACACACTATAGACATACACACACCCACACATCCCTACCATACACAAAAACATGCACACACACACAGGAGACCTCCTCAGGAAACAGAGACAGAGGGGGTATTCACCTTTTTCCTCTCCTGGATGGTCGCTCTCCCACTGAGAGGGATGGAGGTGGAGAGAGGGATGGAGGAGGAGGAGGGAAAGCAGGATTCTCTGTTCGGTATTTTCAAACAGACAAGCTTGTGTCTGGGGCATGTGTGTGTGTGTGTGTGTGTGTGTGAGAGAGAGAGATGCACAGAAAGTTGTCTGTGTGGAGTGAGAGACAGACGGACAGTGAAGTCAAGGTAAATAGTGTCGTTGGGCTGTGGCCTGTCTTGGCAGAGGGGCACTGACCACGTCCTCTTTTATCACCACGGAAACATCCCTAGCTCCACCCGTCTGGCCATAGTTGGCAGCACCAAGTCCCTGAACTCTGACACAAGCACACACACTTGAACTCTTTATTTTGACCTATAATGAAACATAATTACTACTACGAAGCACGCAGTCAAAGCACAGCGTATGAGTGAGTGCAAGTAACTGAGTGTGCATGCGTGTTAGTGGAGTGGCATAGAGTTTGAGTGGACAAGCTTCTCTGACTTGTCTGATGTACTAAAGCTGCCAGGCAGCCCCTCATTCACAAAGAGCTGCTGTGTTGACCCGTCTTCTTATCATTTGGGCAGCCAGCCAAGCGCTCCAGCGAGAGAAAGTTTTACCAAGCCCCTGGTGTGTCTCATTACATATGCAGTAATGGCTTTTATTCCCCACTTCAACATATTGTAATATGAGATGTATGATGTCGCTGGCTGGCACTTTGCCTCATAGGCATACATATGTCTATAGACAGTACATTGGTTGGCACCGGATCTGGCACACGATGCCAGGAGTAGCGAAATACTATGACACCAGTGTCTGCTGTAGTGATGATCGAAATTTGTTGTTGGTGTGTTTTGTGTCTTTATGGGTAGGCTTTTATGGTGCAGGAAATGCCTTCTGGGTTGGGGGCGGGACATGGGGGAGGCTTTTGTACTTGAGGGTTAGAATCTGTGTGTTCGTCGATTTACATGCCGTGCAAGTGTAACCCCCCTTTCTTTCTCCCTCTCTCTCCCCAGTCATGGAGAGTGCCATCACGTTGTGGCAGTTCCTGCTGCAGCTGTTATTGGACCAGAGCCACAAGCACCTGATCTGCTGGACGTCTGACGACGGGGAGTTTAAACTGCTCAAGTCGGAAGAGGTGGCCAAGCTGTGGGGCCTGAGGAAGAACAAGACCAACATGAACTATGACAAGCTGAGCCGCGCCCTGCGTTACTACTATGACAAGGTACACCTCCCATAGATTACATTGGCACTACCCAAACACCAAACACACACCTGCTGGTACAGATGACCAGGTACACCAACATGGTATAAACCCTTCAAACGTACAGTAAATTGAGAAATCATGTAACTTAAACAAAATTAAAAATAAACTATACGATGGAACTAAGAAATGATATAAAATGATAGTAAAACGCTCTGGAGAACTTTAATGATATTTGATGTAAAAAAGCAAATCTCGGCTTCATCCTTCATTAAGGCAGATGGCTTGTTCATCACAAAACCCTTTGTTATTGCCAACCACTTTAATATGTTGTTGTTGACAAGATTAACAAACTTAGGTATGACATCCAAACAACAAATGCTGAGTCTTCCTATTTATGCATAATGGACCAAATAATGAAAAGGCAAGCACTGTAGTTTTGAGTTCCACAAAGTCTGTGTGGAAGGGTGAAAAATGGTTGCCATCTATAAATAAGGACAAACCACCTGGTACCGACAACCTGGATGGTAGCGGAATACATTGACTCTGGTTTGCCACATCTTCAATTTAAGCCTGGAAGACTGTGTGCCCTCAGACATGGAGGGAAATAAAGGTCATTCTGCTACCCAAGAATAGCAGGACCCTCTAATTATTCAAACAGCTGACCAATCAGCTTGTTACGTGTGCTTAGCAACCTTTTGGAAAAACATTTGATCAAATAAAGTTATTTTGCAGAAAAAGACTTTCAGCAACAGACTTTCAGCATGCTTACAGCGATGGCCACTCTACATGGACACAAATGACTGATGGTTGGCTGAAAGTAATTGACAGTAAGAAGATTGGGTTGCTTTGTTAGACTTCAGTACATCTTTTAATATCATTGATCATAACCTATTGCTTAAAAAATGTAGGTGTTATTTGCATCCTCTGCCTTATTATGGATTGAGAGTTACCTAATAGAACACAGAGGGTCTTTGTTAATGGAAGCCTCTCTCATGCAAATTCAGTTGAGTGTGGTATACCGCAGGGCAGCCGGCTAAGGCCATTGTTTTCTATTTTTACAAATTACCTTCCACTGACCTTGACTAATGCCTGTGTGTCTATGTACGCTGACATCTCAACAGCATACACGTCGGCTACAACTAGAGATTGACCGATTAATCGGAATGGCCGATTTAATAACAATCGAAAATCGGTATTTTTGGACACAGATGTGGCCGATTAAAAAAAATATATATATATATATTTGTATTTTTTTACACCTTTTATTTAACTAGGCAAGTAGTTAAGAACACATTCTTATTTTCAATGACGGCCTAGGACCGGTGGGTTAACTGCCTTGTTCAGGGGCAGAACAACAGATTTTTACCTTGTCAGCTCGGGGAATCAATCTTGCAACCTTACAGTTAACTAGTCCGACGCGCTAACCACCTGCCTCTCATTGCACTCCACGAGTAGCCTGCCTGTTACGCAGGAGAGAGGGCTAAGTACATGTGTCTGTCTGTCTCTAGGAGAGAGGGCTAAGTACATGTGTCTGTCTCTCGCTGTTTGACTTCAAGCCTATCAACTTCCGAGATTGGGCTGGTGTAACTGATGTGAAATGGCTAGCTAGTTAGCGGGGTGCGCGCTAATAGCGGTTCAATCGGTGACGTCACTAGCTCTGAGACTTGGAGTAGTTTTTCCCCTTGCCCAGCTTTTGTGGAGCAATGGGTAACGATACTTCAAGGGTGGCTGTTGTCGTTGTGTTCCTGGTTGGAGCCCAGGTAGGGGCGAGGAGAGGGATGGAAGCTATACTGTTACACTGGCAATACTAAAGTAAGAACATCCAATAGTCAAAGGTATATGAAATACAAATGGTATAGAGAGAAATAGTCCTATAAATACTATATTAACTACAACCTAAAACCTCTTACCTTGAAATATTGAAGTCTCATGTTAAAAGGAACCACCAGCTTTCATGTAATATAATAATAATATATGCCATTTAGCAGACGCGTGTTCTCATGTTCTGAGCAAGGAACTTAAACGTTAGCTTTTTTACATGGCACATATTGCACTTTTACTTTCTTCTCCAACACTTTGTTTTTGCATTATTTAAACCAAACATGTTTCATTATTTATTTGAGGCTAAATGGATTTATTGATGTATTATATTAAGTTAAAATAAGTGTTCATTCAGTATTGTTGTATTTTTTAAATTTATTTTTTTATTGTTTATTATATATATATATTTTTAAAATCGGCCGATTTAAATCGGTAGCGCCTTTTTTTTGGTCCTCCAATAAATCGGTATCGGCGTTGAGAAATCATAATCGGTCGACCTCTAGCTACAACAGTCAAATAAATAACTGAGACACTTAACATAGAGAACCAGTCAGTTTTAGAAAGGGTAACTAGCAATAGGCTGTTGCTAAATATTTCAAAAACAAAAAGCATAATTTTTGGGACAAATCACTTGCTCAGTGCGAAACCTAATTTAGATATCTTATTGAGTAATGTGGCAATTGAGCAAGTTGAAGAGACTAAACTGCTGGGTGTAACCCTAGATAGCAAGCTGTCATTGTCAAAACATAGACTCAATGGTTGCTAAAATGGTAAGAGGTCTGTCCATGATAGGGCGTTGCTCTGACTTCTCAGTCGACCAGACAGGTCCAACAGGCCCTAGCTTTGTCGCACCTGGACTACTGCCCAGCTGTGTGGTCATGGGCAGCAAAGCAGGACATAGGTCAATTGCAGATGTTCCAGAACAAGGCAGCATGTATCACACTTGAATGTGCACAGACGGGAAGTTGAGGAGAGATTGACTGCATCACTATTGGTCTTTGTGCGAGGTATTGATATGTTGAAGGTACCAAACTACTCAAGCAGTTGTCACACAGTTCAGACACTCAGAAGTACAACACAAGACATGCAACCAGAGGTCTCTTCACAGTCCCCAGGTCCAGAACAGAGGCTGGGAAACACACAGTATTAGATAGAGCCATGACTAGATGGAACTCTCTGCCACCCCAGGTAACTCAAACTAGCACTAAACCCAGTAAAAAAATAAGAAATTACACCTTACTGCACAAAAGGGACTATGACAAGACACAGCCATTTTAAATATATTGTATTGTAATTTGCACTGTATTATGTATTAGACCTAGATGGTGTTAATGTACTGATATGTATTTCAGTCCTTAACTAATAATGTTATGTACTATCTATTATGTCATGTTTCATGTGGACCCCAGGAAGAGTAGCTGATGCTTTTGCAGCGGCTAATGGGGATCCTCATAAATACCAAATACCTCAACACAGCATGAACATGTCTGTACCAATTCTACAGGTCAAACCACCATATATCATGGCATGCATGTTAACATTACACTGTATAACATATGATGCTTCAACTCCTCCCCTCTTCTCCAGAACATCATCAAGAAGGTGATTGGCCAGAAGTTTGTGTACAAATTTGTGTCCTTTCCGGAGATCCTGAAGATGGACCCCGCGGCAGTGGAGATGGGTGTGCGGGGGTGTGATGAGACTGGTGGGGCCCTGTCAGAGGGGAAGGGGGATGAGGAGGGGATCAGGGGCAGCCCCCCAGGGAGGAACGAGTACCTCCACTCAGGACTCTACTCCTCCTTTACTGTCAGCTCCCTCCAACATCCCCAGGACCTCCTCCGCCCCCCTGATCTGCTCCGGCCAATCAAGGTGGAGCCTCGACATGATCACCATGATGACAGTGGCACAGTGATTCGCTTTGTTCAGAACCGCAGCCATAAGGACGGGGCACTGCCTGTGGTGTCGCTGCCTTCATCCCCACCCCCTTCCTCAAACGAGGGCTATTATTTGTCCAAACCTTCCCCAAGGCTAGCCTACTCCTCGTCCTGCTCCTCCTCCCCATCACACAGCCCCACCCACACACTCTGGAGGGCACGGAGCCCCGCCCCTGAGACTGATGAGTCAGAGCAGAGTGCTCAACCCCTTAACCTATCATCTGGTCACAGAGACCGTGGCCAGGTCACACCCACGCCAGAGAAGAGGGGCTTAGCCAATAGCGTCCCGCCAAAAACCAGGAAGCCAAAAGGCCTGGAGATATCTGCACCCTCCCTGCTCCTGACAGCCAATGACATCGGATCTATCGCCCTCAACAGTCCTGCGCTGCCCTCTGGGTCCCTAACACCAGCCTTCTTCACTGCACAGGTCAGCACCACCCTCACTCACAATCTTTTCCCAGGTTAGCCCTGAACAAACGCATACACTCGCTCCACCCTCGCCCTCTGTGTGTACGTGCTGATTTATGTGTGTAATGACATTGGGGGAAATACATGACTTATCTGGGCTTCTCCCTGAGTCTCTCTGGAACGGTCTGTCCTTTCCTTACCATGAAGCAGGGTAGGGCGAGGAGAGAGAGGGAGGTAAGAGAGAGTTATTGAGGAGAGACGGAGAGAGGAAATGAGGGAATGAGTGGAAGAGGTAAGCGGAAAAGAGGGATAGGGTGGGGAGCGAGACTAGTAAGGAGGAGAAAGGGAGGGAGAGAGGTAAGTTGAGAGAGTGCAAAGAAGGGAAGGGAGAGAGAAGAAGGGGAGGGTGGGGAGGTCTAAGTGAAGCCATATGTTCCTAAATCTCTTGAATCGCGTCGTAAGGTAAGGGCTGTTTTAATACCACGGATACAAAGAGAGGGAGAGAGAATCTAGAACTCCTCTTTATTGGGCCACAACAAAACAACACATTAAAATAGCATACATCATTCCTTACCCACATAAACACCCCCCCCCTTTAACAGAGAAATAAAGTCAGGGAGAGAGAGCGATAGGAAGAAATTGATGTCATTTGCAGCTTCTCAGCTCAAACCTAGTTTTCCATGTTCTGTGACCTCAAGAGTTCCCCAAGTCAGCCTTGAATTTACTCCCCCAGTCTCCCCCAAAGCAGGGTATGAAGCCCTCTCTCCCCTCCTAGTTCCAGTGTTTTACTAAATCAAACAGTGCCAGCACAGCAGGACTGAATAACCACAGGGAGAAATTAAACCTCTGTGCTGTGTGTGTTCATACTCGGCTAGATCATTTTACAGATCACCAATAAAAACACCAACAGAACATTGAACAAATTGACATCTCTCACTCTTTCCATAAACTCTTTGTTCTCCCCCACTAGACTCCCTCAGGTCTCATCCTCACCCCCAGTCCCCTGCTGTCCAGTATCCATTTCTGGAGCAGTCTGAGTCCCGGAGGATCCCTGAGCCCCGCTCGCCTGCAGGGCCATGGACCCCTGTTCCAGGTGACACACACACACACACACACACACACACACACACACACACACACACACACACACACACACACACACACACACACACACACACTCTAAAAGAGAATAAAGAGAGAGGAGAAAGTAAGAATGACACCACCTGGAGTGAAGACTGATGGGAGTTGAGGAGAGAGGGAGGGACAGAGAGGAAAGTTGTGGGATGGGTGACAAAGGGTTAGGGGAGGACAGTTTAGTATTTGCTTGTTCCTGCTGAGCTGAGAGGGAAAGGGCTCCACTCGAACTGGTAAAAAAAAGGAGGGATAGTGAATGCTGACAGTGAGTTAGAAGTTTGAGCTTTGACTTGGGTTGCAAAATTCCGGGAACCTTAAATAAATTCCCTGGTTTCCCGAAATCCCGATTGTAGGATCCCAGATCCAGGAGGGAATAAGCAGTAAATCTGTAGTCCTCCATCCAGGACTTCTGGAAAACAGAAAATGTTTTGAAAGTTCCCTGAATTTTGCAACCCTTGCTAAGACAGAAGATTCCCCCAAACAGCCTAATTTTCTCAACAACAACAACAAGTCACATGACACCACCGCTATTTAGTTCTGTGTGTGTGAGCGGTTCACTGTGATTGTACTTAAGTGTGTGTGTGATTCACCGTGTGCATGGGTTTCAAAATAAGCTACAGATGTTTCCTTTCGGGTGGGGGGGGGGGGGGGTCAGGAGCCCCACCCACTCCCACATCAGGAAGTGCTTCTCCTCCCATCGTCAGTAGGGATGGGCATTAAAATACCTCAGCCACCATTTTAGGGGATTCTTAAACCCAGTCATCAGCCTCTCCAGAGTTACCCAGAGTTTTGGCCAGAGTTCTTTATAAAGAAAATGATCATTAGCAGTAATAGTACAATGTGTAACACTATACTAGGGATAGAGATGAATGTACTTCACCTCACTATAATATGGGGTGCATCATTTTTATTGTGTGCCATTTCCTACCTGACAGTGGATCTCACCGGTCTTGTCCATCTGTCTGTAGTTCCCCAACCTGCTGAATGGGCCCATCCCAGTCCCCTTGTCCAGCCTGGACACCTCCTCCCCCCTACTGCTCTCCCACAACCCACACAAGTCCTGATCTTCCTGGAGGACAGTACCATACTCTACTGGACTCTACTACCAACTGGACCAAAACAGGCTTAAAATCAGGCCCGACCCGAACAAATAGGCCCAGTCCACACAAGTTCAAACCCTGCACCCCGACACAGCAGGACTCGAGGCCAAATCAGGTTAAGCCAGTAAATATCAGGACACTGCTGCAAACCTACTGGATCAGCCTTCAACTGTGTCAATATCATTGACTTGAAGATACATCTTCTTTAGTTTCGTTGAAACCGTTTTTTTTTTACTTACTCATCTCATCCATCTTGAAAAAAAAGAAAGTAAGTTATCCCATATTTATCCTCTTCAGAATGCTGTTCCATGCATTGTACCTTGTCTGGCGAATGGTTATAACGCTTTATAAGAGACAGGGCATGGTTATAACGCTTTATATCATTGTATAGTGGTTGATATGTTCACCTGAGGCTGTGAACCTGGTTGTATTGTTCTGGCTAAGTGTTTTCCTATGGTTTTGTATTGCATTACACTAAGCATTATCACCTTGTACCGGCTGTGCCTTCTCAAACGTAAGAGTTATGTAAATGCTTTATTTTCAAGCTTCTTTTTTTTTGGAGACGAAATTCCAGTTCAATATTAAACAAAAGCTTATTTGTAACAGCTTTGTTAATTTTTTTTATAAAGGAATTGATACAAATGTATTCTCATAATGATTTGCTATTTGTTTTGCTGTTCGAGAGTCAAGTAAAAATGACTTAGTTTTAAATAAACATGAAGCATTGACTGCTATACAACTCATTTTATCTGGTGTGTGTGTGTCATCAGCTACTGCAATTTCACCCAGAAAACCACAATAAAGACAAAATATATTTAGCAAACAGACACATTTTACTGTGATTATGAGAAATAAATAGTTCCAGTAAAAAGAGGTACAGGACCACCAACTGTCAGTGTCCCAGAGAGGTTGAGTTACCACAGCTGGCATTCCATGTCAGACGCGCACGCGCTCAGGTAAGCTCAGGTCATTCTTAAACTTGAAAAAGTACAGTATGACAATATTAATATACAACACTGTCAGTTAAACACACACAGCGGCTTAAGTCTATTTAAAATTTCAATTTGAAATGTGTACAAACGCTGGAAAGAGAGACGAGTGGTCCAATGCAGACTGAAACAACAAGTATTTCTTCTCCTTTGAGAGGCGAAGCTGCTGCCCCTTGACATGCCACACGACACTGTATTCACAAGGAGAGGTCAAAAGGTCTAACATAGAAAACAACACCTCTTAATACTGTCAAATCAAGTCAGCCATTTTAAAGCACCAGTCATCCTAGTATTGCCCTGAAATCATGGTACATCCCCACTCCCATGGCCAGCTACAGAGTAGAGAGCCGTTCAAAAAACTAGTAACTGCTTACAGTTATTGATGATGCACAAAAACAGACGGTATTTGTCGACCTCCAAAAAGGCAAGAAGAGAAAATTAAGAACTTGCATACAATAACTTAAGTAAAGACCATCCTGGGGGGTAGGGGAAACAGAGGGAGAGACCGATGGGTTCCTTCGGGAGGTCACATGACTTCCTGCGGCGATTCAGTGTTTCTCTCCTCCCTAATCGCCGCTTTCCTGTTGCCATGATAAGCGGCGAGGGAGACCGGAAATGTCCTGGGGAGTCAAACTCCACCTTCTGCTGTGGTCCCATTCGTTGGCTAAAAGACTGAGGGTCGTTGTGCTCTCCTGACGACTGGACCCCCATCGCAACCCCATTTTGACCCCTTCCTAACCCCCGTCTGGCTCCTGAAACGTTCTAGGTCAAGGAGAATGAGAGGGAGGCCGGGAAATGATTCAGTTCAGAAGAAGGATTTCCAGTTGAGGACCAGACACTCCCAGTCTGCACTGGTCTGGTCTCGTTTCAGTCACACTGCCATCAGAGGAAGCTTGAGAAAGTACTTGAGAAAAAAAAAATGCTAAAAAGGCATTCAGTCTCTGAACACAACGACATGCACAACAGCAAAGGTAACAGCTATGATAAACAACATCGAGATCATCAGTGGAATCATAATAACCATAATTCATATCAATAACAATAGTAACCTTAGCGACTGGTCGGTTGTGCATGGTGTCGGAGTTCACATAACCGTATACACAAACTGTGTGTTAAATACAGACAGTAGTAGTTTAGCAGCAAAATATACCCCCTACCCCCCTTCCATATCTTCAAATAAATAAACGTAGTTCATCTCCCCCTCCCTCAACTCCAGACTCACTCGCTCTATGGGGGTGAGGGGGTCTCTCCAGGGGTGAGGGGCTCATGCGAGAGGGGGCTCTGTCCTGTTCATTCTCATCCCAAGCAAGAGTCGGTTACTATAGCAACAGGAACCAGCTCCACCCGGGAGCAGAACGTCTAGAAGAGCATGCTCTGTCTTCTGTTCTTGCTGTTGCCTGGAGAGATGGAGTGGATAAGAAAGAGAGTTCCATGTCTGTCATAACAGTTATACAGCTCCAGGTAAGATGAGGTGCGTGTGTGTTTTACACACCTGACTCTAGGTGTGAGGAGTTCCGATAGCCAGGGTCTCTCTGCAGTTGGATATCCTTCAGAGTGAATATTGATATACCTGAGAGAGAGAGGGTTGTAATTATGTGTGAGTGTATCTCCAGGCCATTCAGAGGACAAGACCATCCCCAGGTTTAGAGACTCACTCTCATGCAGTGTGTGGACCTGTGTCCCCAGGCTCTTGAAGTAGGCCTGCTTCATAGCTTCATCTGCTGAGATCCTCTTCTTGGACTCATACTGGAGAGGAGGGAGACCAACAGTTAACACACTGACATTACAGCAACAACTGAAACCGAATCAGTAAGGCAGAAGTAACTACTGTGCCCCCTGTTGTTCATTATCAGTACTGCATGCCAGTGGTTCAGCGTATAACTGCGTAGGTGTGTGGAAAATGTAGCCAGAGAAACTCACTTTCAGGAATGATAACACCAGCTCAATGCCTTCTGTGTCCAACCTAAAAAGGAGAGAGAGAGAGAGAGGAGGGAGAGAGAGAATTACAGGGTTTAATGTCAGTCGGTGGTGACTGATGGGAAGGAAGGAAGCGAAGAGTTGCTTTACTAAAGTTCCACAGGACTTCCTGCCCCATGTACTGACTAAACACACTAACATATACGCATTCACAAACCCACACAGAAACGTGTGCACTTCAAACACACTCATGGACGCGCACACACACAGGGTACCTGGGCGCATGGTTGATGAACGGCTGAGGTTTGTATTTGGGGAAGTTGTAGGATTTGAATTCCTCGACGCCAGAGATCCCTGGCCAGCTGTCCTCTGATGGCGTGCCTGGAGAAATAAGAGAGAGAGGGGACAGTCTTCAAATAACGCTCTATTAACGTTTAGTTAACGCTCAAATAATGTCCCCATCAGCATGTCTGGGGACTCTCCTGCTTATTTAGAGAGTTCTGTGGTTGTGTTAGTGTGTTCGTCCCTGTAGCAGACACTAGGTGGCGCTAGGTCAGTGGGTCAGTTCGGCTGTAACATCCGAATCAGGCTGTACTCTGTCCTCACCCAGCAGTCTGAATATGAGGTGGAGCTCGTCCTCTACGGTGGAGCCAGGAAACAGGGGCCGACCTGCAGCCATCTCATAAAATATACACCCCACACCCCTACACACACACAGAGAGAGAGAGAGAGAGAGACCACAGGGAGTAGGATGAAGGAGGTAGGAGAGAGAGAGCACTTAAGAGAAGAGAGAGAGAGAGAGAGAGAGAGAGAGAGAGAGAGAGAGAGAGAGAGAGAGAGAGAGAGAGAGAGAGAGAGAGAGAGAGAGAGAGAGAGAGAGAGAGAGAGAGAGAGAGAGAGAGAGAGAGAGAGAGAGAGACACACAGAGAGAGAGAGAGAGAGAGAGAGAGAGAGAGAGAGAGAGAGAGAGAGAGAGAGAGAGAGAGAGAGAGAGAGAGAGAGAGAGAGAGAGAGAGAGAGAGAGAGAGAGAATTACACACAGCTTGTTCACACACACACACAAAAATAGAGGCTAGGGAGTAGGATGAAGGAGGTAGGACGCAGAGCACTTAATCAAAGTTTATATGTGTAAAATACATTGAATGAAGTGGTTGTGGTTGCTAGGGTGTAAGGATATAGGGCCCTAAAACCTGGACCTCAAAGCCAGCCACGGCTTTTTATTTGATTCTTCCTCTCTAATAAGGGACTGATTTAGACCTGGGTGGGCGCAATTCATTATCAGGCAGAAGAGACAAACAACAGTACTCCGGACCTCCAGAGTAGGATTTGCTTACCCTTGGCCTAGGTTGTTAGGATGTAGTGTTCTTACCACATGTCAATCTGTGTGGAGTACTCGGAGGAGCCTAGCAGCACGTCAGGTATAGTGTTCTTACCACATGTCAATCTGTGTGGAGTACTCGGAGGAGCCTAGCAGCACGTCAGGTGTAGTGTTCTTACCACATGTCAATCTGTGTGGAGTACTCGGAGGAGCCTAGCAGCACGTCAGGTATAGTGTTCTTACCACATGTCAATCTGTGTGGAGTACTCGGAGGAGCCTAGCAGCACGTCAGGTATAGTGTTCTTACCACATGTCAATCTGTGTGGAGTAGGCTGTGGAGTACTCGGAGGAGCCTAGCAGCACGTCAGGTATAGTGTTCTTACCACATGTCAATCTGTGTGGAGTACTCCCTTGAGCCTAGCAGCACGTCAGGTATAGTGTTCTTACCACATGTCAATCTGTGTGGAGTACTCGGAGGAGCCTAGCAGCACGTCAGGTATAGTGTTCTTACCACATGTCAATCTGTGTGGAGTACTCGGAGGAGCCTAGCAGCACGTCAGGTATAGTGTTCTTACCACATGTCAATCTGTGTGGAGTACTCGGAGGAGCCTAGCAGCACGTCAGGTATAGTGTTCTTACCACATGTCAATCTGTGTGGAGTACTCGGAGGAGCCTAGCAGCACGTCAGGTATAGTGTTCTTACCACATGTCAATCTGTGTGGAGTACTCGGAGGAGCCTAGCAGCACGTCAGGTATAGTGTTCTTACCACATGTCAATCTGTGTGGAGTACTCGGAGGAGCCTAGCAGCACGTCAGGTATAGTGTTCTTACCACATGTCAATCTGTGTGGAGTACTCGGAGGAGCCTAGCAGCACGTCAGGGGTAGTGTTCTTACCACATGTCAATCTGTGTGGAGTACTCGGAGGAGCCTAGCAGCACGTCAGGTGTAGTGTTCTTACCACATGTCAATCTGTGTGGAGTACTCGGAGGAGCCTAGCAGCACGTCAGGTATAGTGTTCTTACCACATGTCAATCTGTGTGGAGTACTCGGAGGAGCCTAGCAGCACGTCAGGTATAGTGTTCTTACCACATGTCAATCTGTGTGGAGTACTCGGAGGAGCCTAGCAGCACGTCAGGTATAGTGTTCTTACCACATGTCAATCTGTGTGGAGTACTCGGAGGAGCCTAGCAGCACGTCAGGTGTAGTGTTCTTACCACATGTCAATCTGTGTGGAGTACTCGGAGGAGCCTAGCAGCACGTCAGGTATAGTGTTCTTACCACATGTCAATCTGTGTGGAGTACTCGGAGGAGCCTAGCAGCACGTCAGGTGTAGTGTTCTTACCACATGTCAATCTGTGTGGAGTACTCGGAGGAGCCTAGCAGCACGTCAGGTGTAGTGTTCTTACCACATGTCAATCTGTGTGGAGTACTCGGAGGAGCCTAGCAGCACGTCAGGTATAGTGTTCTTACCACATGTCAATCTGTGTGGAGTACTCGGAGGAGCCTAGCAGCACGTCAGGTGTAGTGTTCTTACCACATGTCAATCTGTGTGGAGTACTCGGAGGAGCCTAGCAGCACGTCAGGTATAGTGTTCTTACCACATGTCAATCTGTGTGGAGTACTCGGAGGAGCCTAGCAGCACGTCAGGTGTAGTGTTCTTACCACATGTCAATCTGTGTGGAGTACTCGGAGGAGCCTAGCAGCACGTCAGGTGTAGTGTTCTTACCACATGTCAATCTGTGTGGAGTACTCGGAGGAGCCTAGCAGCACGTCAGGTATAGTGTTCTTACCACATGTCAATCTGTGTGGAGTACTCGGAGGAGCCTAGCAGCACGTCAGGTATAGTGTTCTTACCACATGTCAATCTGTGTGGAGTACTCGGAGGAGCCTAGCAGGACGTCAGGTGGCCGGTACCACAGAGTCACCACCTCGTTGGAGTACGTCTTAGTGGGGACAGACTTAGCCCGCGCCAGACCGAAGTCAGCCAGTTTGAGTTCCCCTCTCTCGTTGATGAGCAGGTTCTGGGGCTTTAGGTCTCTGTGGAGAACCTTCCGCTTGTGGCAGTACGCCAACCCCCGCAAAATCTGGAACAAGAAGATCTAGAACCGCACAAACAACACGTGCAATGTTAACCACTATTATGCAAGGGTTTTTATCTAAAGTGAGTTACAGTACAGTGTAGTGAGTGCTAGGTCATTCGTCTTGGTCATACGCACCTTGACGTTGTGCATACTCATGATGTTCCCACAGTCATCCATGTACTGCTTCAGGTCTTTATCCTGCACAGGAAGTGAGGACAGCAGTCAGTCAGACAGGACAGGAAGTACATGTACAACAGCCTACTTAAGACGATAAACTCCTCAGCTAATTGGGGCAGATATTTGACTACACAGACCAGCATGAAGTGTGAGCAATTTAGTGATTCTCACCAGGTACTCGAAGACCAGCGTCAGGCTCTTGTCTGTGTGGACAATGTCATGTAAGGTCACGATGTTGGCATGTTTCAGGTCCTTCAGTAACGACACTGGAGAGAGGGAAGGAAAGAGAGGGGTGAGGGAGAGCAAGAGAAGGAACAATGGGCGACAGGTAGCCTAGTGGTTAGAGCGTTGGACTAGTAACCAAAAGGTTGCAAGATCGAATCCCCGAGCTGACAAGGTAAAAATCTCTCGTTCTGCCCCTGAACAAGGCAGTTAATCCACTGTTCCTAGGCAGTCATTGAAAATAAGAATTTGTTCTTAACTGACTTGCCTAGTTAAATAAAGGTCCATTTAAAAAAAAAAATTTTTTTTTAAACAATAGTGAATGAGAAAGAGCTAAGAGTGATAAAAAATAAAAGATAGAATGTAGCATTGAAATCAGTAATGGGAGGATGAGAGAGCAGAAGAGAAGCAGGGATAAAGTGATAGAGAGGAGGAAAGGCAGAGAGGTATAGACTCACCTTCTCTGATGGCGGTGCAGGGTGCTCCCTCTTCGTGCTCCAGCCGGATCTCCTTTAGCGCCACCAGGTTGTCAGTCAGCTTACTGCGGCCCTTAAATACTGTAGCATAGGTCCCCTATAGAAAAAACTAACTGGTTATGACCGGATTCAAAACAAAATAATTTTCTTGTGAAAAGCATGTTTTCTGATTTTTATAGGAGTATGTTTGTGTGTTCTCTGACCTCTCCCAGTTTGTCCAGTTTGATGTAGGTCTCCAGCTTCCCAAAACCAATCTCTGACTGAAAAACACAAATAAAGATATCATCTTCCATGTTGTTTGTCTTCTTTTCTTTGTTGAATGACGTTTGTACAGTTTTTTCTTCATTCACTACACAAAATTACATACAGAGACAGTCCAATTCAACCTCATGCCTGTTGCCAGAAAGGAGGGCAGTACCTGAACACTGTAGGGCAATAATGTTATATTCCTTCACACACACGTACCAGTGAGGCCCTGCGTGAGAGTCGGCTGAGGGGCTGGTCGAAGGTAGGGCTGCTCAGCTGCAGCTTCTCCAGGTAACCGTCAGGGATACGGATGTCAGCAGGCAGAGACAGACGCTTGTTCAGGTCCTACACACACACACACACAATTGGGTTAGAGGCGTAACATACACATATATCATGTGTCCTATCGAATACTGCGTCTGTCTGTGTGTGAGACATGTAGACAGCAGAAAGCTCCATGACTACAACCACACACTTTGTCCTAGAAATTATTCCCGCCTCCCACTCACTCCAGAAAGAGACAGAAGAAGAGGCACTTATACAAAAATAATCCATACATGAAAATCATTATTGAAGAGAAAACATGGCATCGCACACTCAACACAAAACAAGAGTGACAAAAACAACATGGATAAGCAAACAAGCACCTTCACGCACCAATGACACACACCCACCATGGATATCACGCAACACTTGTGTACCGCCTGCCACCTCTCCCCCATAGAAACAGATGGAAAGAGAGCATCATGTTCTCGCTATAGCTCGTGATATGAATCAGTGTATTGTTACAGCCAACTAACCCCATAAACACGCCGCTTCAAAGGGGGGAGAAAATGGGCCGAATGATATGTACCCGCATGAGTGTTTGTGTGAATCTGGTTAGATGTAGTAACCGAGATGACCTGTGTGTGTGTGTGTGTGATTATTCAGATACCTGATGATTCCCATCTAAAAAGGTCAAGCACCTCTTGTGCCTCCGCTCAGACTATTAAAATAAACACTTGGCATCAAGGAGAAATAGGTAAATCCGCGTGTGTGTGTAATACCATAATACTGATATACAGATAGTCAAGTACTGTTTACACTTCTCCAGACTGACCACCAGGTGGCAGAATGTCACCAGGCTAAGGAAACAGCATTCCTACCAGTGATTCTATAGGAACTCCGTGAACAGAACCAGTGAGACTAGCATGAACCCTGCACTAAATATATAGTAGAAATTCTCATAGTCCATGGGACACCAGGAACTGAATCATACTTCACAGCATTCACTCACATAGAAAATAGCAAAAGAACACCGCTTACACATACAGAGAAAAAGCAAAAACGAGTCACAGAGACGAAAGGAAAAACATCCCCAGGCTTAAAGAGCGACTGAACATACGCCGATTGGCACGTGTGTTTTCTGTTGCTTATTAGAAAAACAAGATTTCAGTATTGGAGGTGTTGGTCCCCCATGAGACATTTTAGACGTGGAATTAACTTCCTCAAAATCCCCAAAATTAATCGAAGATGAATCAATAAATCTGTAATTAATTATGATTAAAGTTGTTGCAGAGGATGTTTTAGTTACACAAATTTACATCTAACCAAAGTGTTTGGTGCAGTATTTTTCAAGTAAAAAAGTGCGCGATGCACTGTCTTACGTAAACAACGCCGGAGCTGCTGGGCAGGTCTGTCACTGTTTATGCGAGTGGATAGAGAGCGATCACCGCAGCTGTTCACCCCATGTTAGTGGGCAAATGGACATCGTTCAATTAAAACTCAACCTTCATTTACCCGTTGTGAAGCACGGATGAGACTAACTTTATGACCAAAATTATCCTATTTACACTTCGTAGTAAATTCTGACACTATAATAACCGTTTCGAATTCATACTGATGCTACATCAGTACGTTTTCAGCGGGTTCGTATCTTTTTAAAGACAGTCCCTCTTTAAACCGCAGGTTCTCACTGAGCTATGTGAAGCAGTCTCTCCATCCCAGGTTACTCTCAGGATTGTTGACCAGCTATGTGGCAGGGGATCGTCTGGAATGTCAGCAGTCAGAGGCCAAGCGTGCCGCAGATTACTGTCACATGACAACATTCCATTAGTCAGTCGTCTGTTTGTGGCCTGAACCAGCTCATACTTTCCACCCTGCCTGCCATCAACCCTCATCTTTCTCCATCTCCGTCTTCCTTTCTCTATCTCACTACCTCCCTTTCCCTCCCTATCTCTCCCCCCATCGCTCTACCCTCTTCCTCACTGGTACAGGTTTCATATCAGTATTCAGTCAGACAGTGAAAGCCTCTTAAAAGTGTTCCCTGCTTATCTCTCCTCCCCACCACACCAACAGAGAAAGAGCTGAGGGGAAGACCGAGATGGGGAGCCGGGAGAGGTGTAGTTCCCTTCTGTAGAGACAGGGGTTGGTGGTGGGAGGGTGTACCTCCATGGAGATGCGCCGTTGCACCCTGTTCCTCAGACACACCCCGGTGGGCGACTGCACCTCGTCCGACGACGTCCCAGACGCCTGGTCACTCTCCCCGTCTGAGCCCATCTTCAGGTTCTCATGGACGATGTCTTGGGAGGAGGAGAGGAAGAGGAGGAAGAGGAGAAAGAGTTACAGTTTAGAAGCTGAACTTGCTCAATTTCAACATTTTGCCTGGCAAATGACACTCGTGATCTTCTATGAGATAAACATGGCATGGATTTGCTATAGCTTGTGTCAAACTGAGTCAGTAGTCTGCTGTTTTTTTATTTGATTTATTTCACCTTTATTTAACCAGGTAGACTAGTTGAGAACAAGTTCTCATTTAAAACTGCGACCTGGCCAAGATAAAGTATAGCAGTGTGAACAGACAACACAGAGTTACACATGGAGTAAACAATAAACAAGTCAATAACACAGTAGAAAAAAAAGAGTCTATATACATTGTGTGCAAAAGGCATGAGGAGGTTGGCGAATAATTACAATTTAGCAGATTAACACTGGAGTGATAAATGATCAGATGGTCATGTGCAGGAAGATATACTGGTGTGCAAAAGAGCAGAAAAGTAAATAAATAAAAACAGTATGGGGATGAGGTAGGTAAATTGGGTGGGCTATTTACAGAATGGTGTCTGTCGTCTGCATAGAGGTGAATCAGGGAATCGCCCGCAGCAAGAGCAACATCATTGATATATACAGAGAAAAGAGTCGGCCCGAGAATTGAACCCTGTGGCACCCCCATAGAGACTGCCAGAGGACCGGACAACATGCCCTCCGATTTGACACCCTGAACTCTGTCTGCAAAGTAATTGGTGAGCCAGGCAAGGCAGTCATTAGAAAAACCGAGGCTACTGAGTCTGAGTCTAAGAATATGAGAGAATAAGTTAGAGACAGAGAGAGGAGTGCTTTATCTCATTCTGTCAACTGTTACAGTTTATGGCCTGGTCCTGATCCTACAACCTCTCCTTCTCTCTCAAGTTCCCTTCTTTCATTACCCCCCCCCCCCCCCTCTCACCCCATAGGCCAAAGATGAAACACTAACCAACTCTGCTTCCTCTAGGACATAAAAAACTACAGCCTCTGGTCAAGAACATGGTGTGTAGTGTGTGTGGGGGGGGGGGGGGACTAATGAACACACACACACACAGTGTGCTAATGAGTAGCTGTATCTGAGTGTGGCACATATTCTCTCTGTCAACACCTCCAACCCAGCAGCCTGTCGTCATACCATCCCATATCATCCGGCACACCGCACTACTGTCATCTCCCTCCTTTCTGCTTCTCTCTCCAGCCGTCTATCTCCTTCTCTGCCTACCAAATACCCCTCCTTTCATTCCAACTCCAAACTCTTTGGCCCTATTTCTCCCTCTCTCCCTCTGTTCTTTGAGGTAAACCGGTACATGACAGTGTGTACTTATCTAGTTCCATCTTGTCCCAGATAGACATGCCTGATTGTCTGTTCCCCCCCAATATCCCCAAACCCATGTAACTAACTGGGACACAGTTCAGTCTGAGGTGTCGCTCCTCATGACAACTTATAGACAAGACCGCAGACTAAAATAATTGGCTCACCCTGGAGACCAGAGAACAGCTATCGTCATGGTGATGGCTCAGAGAAAATGCAGGGAAAACATTTGTCCGCAGACACACACAAATGTATGAAATCACACAAACATCAAACTTTTAGATGCAAATATACACCCGCACAAGCACACAGTGTAGAATGAGAACAGTTGACTCATGCAAAAACACATAATTGAGAGGAAGATTGGAGATAAAGATGGAGAGACAGACGAGTCTGGTGTTGTGTGTGATGAAAAGTCACACCATGACCATGTCAGGATGGAACTCTCAGGGGCTATGACTAACTTCCTGTTTGTCCTCTGTCGCCATCTGCTCTTTCTCTGTCACTTCCTGGTGCACAGGCACAAGTATGCCCATCTCCACGGCAACTCACCTTGGCAGCCGGGTGACGACCGTGTGGCATGACCATGAAGGAGAACAGGTTGCTTATTGTGGTGCTGCTAGTGGGTGTGTCATTAGTAAATATGGCTACATGTTTGAATGACTGTGTGTGTATGACATATGCACGCGTGCATATGAGTGTTTGTGCAAGCATGTGTGCCGTTAGTGTATACGTGCTTGTGCATCTCCGAGTCTGTTTGTTTCGCTCTCTGTGTAACTCACCGAGGCGGCTGCCGTTGCTGGGGAAGGTCATGAAGGAGCCCAGGCTTCCTCCGATGACACTGTGTGGCCTGCGGAGGGGGGGCTTCTTGAAGGAGCCGGTGTACTGGTGCAGGAACGAGTGCATGCTGTGGGAGGAGGGCGGTCGCCCATTACGCACGATCGGCTCTGCAAGGAGAAACAATATGTCAATCAATCTGCCCATCTATCTATCCATCCATCCGATTCATCACGCAATCTACCAATGAATCAATCAGTCATTTGTACAAGTAGTTCATGTACTGTTCGGTCTTCTGTTGAGCACAATTCAGTAAACAGAGTGCTTCCTTGTTTTATATAAAAACAGCAGAAAAGAACACTTATGCAACCTAAAGTAGGCCAGAGGATGTTAGCTTCAGACATTTTGGGATGTTGCAGTATGTTTGTGAAAGTGTTTTCCTTTTCTGTGTGATGTCTTCTCCGCAAACATTGTGGCAGCGTCACCTGCCGTCCCCCTGCGTTGTGTGTGTGTGTGTCCCAGTAGGCGTTTCATCTCACCAGGCTGCTTCTGTTGTTACATAAGGACATAAAGAGCTACTCTCTAGGACACGATCATTCACACTGCTGCTCGCTCTCCCTGTGTGTCAATTTCCCCTCTCGATGTCTCTCACCCCGTTCCCTCAGTCTCACTCTAATCACTTCAGATGGAAAGAAAGCATACCATTGGCTGCCAGCTACAATTTCAACTGTATCCTCGGGGTGACCAAAGGGCCCTTGTGTGTGTGTCCACTGGCTGGCTGTATCCTTCTCTACTGGCATTCAGTCAAGACTCACTTCAGAATAGTAACATCATCAGTCTCTTATCACTGGGACTTACACAGAGCACAGTAGACGTGTGTGTGTGTGTGTGCTCTGTTTGTTTACTAATAGAATATCTAATACTCTCACACACACACACACACACACACACACACACACACACACACACACACACACACACACACACACACACACACACAGACCGCTGTCCTTGTTGCCGCCGTCCTCGATGGTCATCTGCTCGGCCAGTTCAGACAGAGACTCGTCTATGGTGTGGCTGGAGCGCAGCGTTAGAGACAGACGCCGCTTAAACCTCTTCATCTTCTCCATCACACACTCCTCAGGGTTGGCTGGGCTGGTAGGGCCTGTAGGGCACAGATGGCAAAGGTCAGCACTGGACCCACACACACACACACACACACATACACACACGTATTTGGTGGCAAGGCATATAAACAAGTAACTTGTAATTGTCTCGATATGAAAAGATGGAGCTGAAGAACATAGCTGACGTTTTACACTCTCCCAACCAATTGTGATTTAAATGTATTTTTTATTATTTACTTATTGTGTACATAATGTTGCTGCTATCGTTTCTTATGTCCTAAAATAACGTCTGGACATCAGAAAAGCGATTACTCACCGCGGACTGGAATAAACGTTTTGTTTTGTGTGAAGAGAAGACAGCGGAAAAGGAGACGCATATCGGGGATCCTTCTGAAAAGTCGGAGGCGAGCGAGTAAACTCCCAATGCCGTCCATCCTACCAACGGGACATTAAAAAGTAACATCTCATGTTTCACATAGACGTGGCTGAACGAAGGAACTGACACTATACAGTGAGGGGGGAAAGTATTTGATCCCCTGCTGATTTTGTACAGTCGCCCACCGACAAAGAAATCATCTGTCTATAATTTGAATGGTAGGTTTATTTGAACAGTGAGACAGAATAACAAAAAAAATCCAGAAAAACGCATGTCAAAAATGTTATCGATTGATTTGCATTTTAATGCGGGAAATACGTATTTGACCCCTCTGCAAAACATGACATAGTAGTTGGTGGCAAAACCATTGTTGGCAATCACAGAGGTCAGACATTTCTTGTAGTTGGCCACCAGGTTTGCACACATCTCAGGAGGGATTTTGTCCCACTCCTCTTTGCAGATCTTCTCCAAGTCATTAAGGTTTTGAGGCTGACATTTGGCAACTCGAACCTTCAGTTCCCTCCACAGATTATCTATGGGATTAAGGTCTGGAGACTGGCTAGGCCACTCCAGGACCTTAATGTGCTTCTTCTTGAGCCACTCCTTTGTTGCCTTGGCCGTGTGTTTTGGGTCATTGTCATGCTGGAATACCCATCCTCGACCCATTTTCAATGCCCTGGCTGAGGGAAGGAGGTTCTCACCCAAGATTTGACGGTACATGACCCTGTCCATCGTCCCTTTGATACGGTGAAGTTGTCCTGTCCCTTTAGCAGAAAAACACCCCCAAAGTATAATGTTTCCGCCTCAATGTTTGACGGTGGGGATGGTGTTCTTGGGGTCATAGGCAGCATTCCTCCTCCTCCAAACACAGCGAGTTGAGTTGATGCCAAAGAGCTCCATTTTGGTCTCATCTGACCACAACACTTTCACCCAGTTGTCCTCTGAATCATTCAGATGTTCATTGGCAAACTTCAGATGGGCATGTATATGTGCTTTCTTGAGCAGGGGGACCTTGCGGGCGCTGCAGGATTTCAGTCCTTCACGGCGTAGTGTGTTACCAATTGTTTTCTTGGTGACTATGGTCCAAGCTGCCTTGAGATCATTGACAAGATCCTCCAGTGTAGTTCTGGGCTGATTCCTCACCGTTCTCATGATCATTGCAACTCCACGAGGTGAGATCTTGCATGGAGCCCCAGGTCGAGGGAGCTTGATAGTTATTTTGTGTTTCTTCCATTTGCGAATAATTGCACTAACTGTTGTCACCTTCTCACCAAGCTTCTTGGCGATGGTCTTGTAGCCCATTCCAGCCTTGTGTAGGTCTACAATCTTGTCCCTGACATCCTCGGAGAACTCTTTGGTCCTGGCCATGGTGGAGAGTTTGGAATCTGATTGATTGCTTCTGTGGACATGTGTCTTTTATACATCTTGTATATATCTGGGAGCCAGAAATCTTTCTGATTGAGAGGGGGTAAAATACTTATTTCCCTCATTAAAATGCAAATCAATTTATATATATTTTTTTACATGCGTTTTTCTGGATTTTGTTCTGTCTCTCACTGTTTAAATAAACCTACCATCAAAATTATAGACCGATCATTTATTTGTCAGTGGGCAAATGTACAAAATCTGCAGGGGATCAAATACTTTTCCCCCTCACTGTAGAGCTGGCAGGGATTTTCCATTCACCGGAAGAACAGAGACGCTACCTCTGGTAAAACCAGGGGTGGGGGTGTGTGTCTATTTGTCAATAACAGCTGGTGCGCGATGTCTAATATTAAAGAAGTCTCGAGGTATTGCTCGCCTGAGGTAGAGTACCTTATGATAAGTTGTCGACCACACTATCTACCAAGAGAGTTCTCATCTGTATTATTTGTAGCCATCTATTTACCACCAGAAAGCGAAGCTGGCATTAAGACCTCTCTCAACCAACTCTATAAGGCCATAAGCAAACAAGAAAATGCTCACCCAAAAGCGGCGCTCCAAGTGGCCGGGGACGTTAATGCAGGCAAACTTAAATCAGTTTTACCTCATTTTTACCAGCATGTCACATGTGCAACCAGAGAAAAAAAAATCCTAGACCACCTTTACACCACACATAGAGATGCATACAAGGCTCTCTGCCACCCTCCATTTGGCAAATCTCACCACAATTCTATCCTCCTGATTCCTGCTTGCAAACAAAAACTAAAGCAGGTGGTACCAGTGACTCGTTCAATACGGAAGTGGTCAGATGACGCGGATGCTAAGCTACAGGACTGTTTTGCTAGCACAGACTGGAATATGTTCCAGGATTCAACCAATGGCATTGAGGAATACACCACCTCAGTCATAGACTTCATCTATAAGTGCATCGATGACGTCGTCTCCACAGTGTCTGTACATACATATCCCAATGGATTGGATTACAGGCAACATCCGCATCGAGCTAAAGGCTAGAGCTGCCGCTTTCAAGGAGCGGGTGACGAATCCGAACGTTTATAAGAAATCCCGCTATGCCCTCAGAGGAACCATCAAACAAGCAACGTGTCAATACGGGATTAAGATTGAATCCTACTACACCGGCTCTGATGCTCGTCGGATGTGGCAGGGCTTGAAAACTATTACAGACTACAAAGGGAAACCCATACGCGAGCTGCTATGTGATGTGAGCCTACCAAACAAGCTAAATGCCTTGCAAGCTCACTTCGAGGTAAGCAACACTGAAACATGCACAAGAGCACCAGCTGTTCTGGATGACTGTGTGATAACACTCTCGGTAGCCGATGTGAACAAAAGCTTTAATTAGGTCAACATTGACAAAGCCGCTGGGCCAGACGGATTACCCGGACGTGTACTCAAATCATGCGCGGACCTCCCTAAATGATTACAGCCCCGTGGCACTCACGTCGGTAACCATGAAGTGTCTTGTACTTAGTCCACTCCTGTATTCCCTGTTCACCCATGACTGCGTGCCAAACACAATTCCAACACCATCATTAAGTTTGCTGACGACACAACAGTGGTAGGCTGATCACAGACAACAATGAGACGGACGGCCTATAGGGAGGTAGTCAGAGAACTGTCAGTGTGGTGCCAGGACAACAATCTCTCCCTCGATGTGAGCAAGACAAAGGAGCTGATTGTGGACTACAGGAAAAGGTGAGCCGAACAGGCCCCCATTAACATCGACGGGGCTGATGTGGAGCGGGTCGAGAATTTCAAGTTCCTTGGTGTCCACATCACCAACGAACTATCATTGTCTAAACATACAAAGACAGTCGTGAAGAGGGCACGACAAAACCTTTTCCCCCTCAGGAGGCTGAAAAGATTTGGCATGGCTCGTCAGATCCTCAAAAAGTTCTACAGCTGCAACATCAAAAGCATCCTGACCGGTTGAATCACCACCTGGTATGCTAACTCCTTGGCATCTGACCGTAAGATGCTACAGAAGGTAGTGTGAACGGCCCAGTACATCACTGGGGCCAAGCTTCCTGCCATCCAGGACCTATATAATAGGCGTTGTCAGAGTAAAGCCCATAAAATTGTCAGAGACTCCAGTCACCCATGTTAGAGACTGCTTTCACTGCTCCCGCATGGCAAGCGGTACCAGAGCACCAAGTCGAGGACAAAAGGCTCCTCAACAGCTTCTAACCCCCAAGCCGTAAGACTGCTGAACAATTAATAAAATCGCCACCGGACAATTTACATTGACAACCCCCCCCCCCCTCCATTTTGTACACTGCTGCTTCTCTATGTGTGGTGAAAAGGTGGTCTAGGATTGTTTTCTTCTCTGGTTGCACATGTGACATGCTGGTAAAAATGTGGTAAAACTGATTTAAGTTTGCCTGCATTAAAGTCCCCAGCCACTAGGTGCGCCGCTTCTGGGTGAGCATTTTCTTCTTTACTTATGGCCTTGAGAGCGGTCTTAGTGCCAGCTTTGTTCTGTGTTGGAAAATAGACGGCTACGAATAATATAGTTGAGAACTCTCTCAAATGTTGCTTACATAGCAACATGCTAGCTTCCTTATCTTAATATTGGTACAGCTGGGTTGGAGTGACTATGTTATTACTCCAGTATGGACTGATATTGTACATGCTACCAACACATGAACACACATAAGACAGTGAGAAGCCCAAACCTTAAGCTGCAAGAGTATGTAGAGGCCGAGAACACATGGGTGTGCTACAATAGCACCCTTCATAAATAAACTACGCCTCCTTTTAATCTAGTATTTATGATGAGTAGATGAATACTGCAGTCACCACACCTCTCCTCAGCACTCAGCTAGGGCCTTCATAAAGCACGAATTAAACATGAATTTAACATCCAAACATGATACTGCTTTCCTTAATTGCAAGCAAAATGCATTAGCACACACACGTGCAGACACTCATGCATAATTTATCAAGGCCATCTACTGTGGCTAAAATGACATAATGAGAGGTGCAATACAGAGATGAGCTTCAAATCCACAGAACCAGCTACATATAGGAATAGCAGTCATACACACACTTAAAACACACACACACTGACCTCACCATCAGTGTCCTCAGATTGGCCACACCCTAAGTAACAGCAGTGGTCGTCATGTGGTTGTGTCTTGTTGTGTGATTGGTGGGCTGCAGTGACAGACCTAGTCCAGCGGCTGCAGTGATTGGCCGAGGCAGGCTGGTTGGCTGAGTGTTATGGGAGGTGAAAAGGCCACAGACTGTGAGAACTGGTCACATTCCATAGCAACACAAATACCTGCCTGGTCCGATGGTATGGCTGTGTTTTATGTGCATCCATCCATGTAGGATCCACTGTATGTGTGTAAGTACCAATTAATTATGTGTTGTGTGGATATGTTAGTGTATGATTTGTGTGTGTATGGTAAATATACATAAATGTAGAATACAGTATGTGTGTATGTATCAGTGTATGGTTTGGGTATCAGTGTGTGTGTTTATGTGTATCAGCATGTGTGTGTGCATGCTGACACAGCAGTAAGCCAGGTCATAGGAAACACCTTGCTCTCTCTGCCCCAGGCCAGTTTTCCTGCCCATTGTGTTGCCGCGGTGACACCCCTCGGACGAGCGGGACCCACCCTTCTAACTCCCTCACACCATCCCATACTGGACACAGTGAAAACACACTGCCAGCTAGCAGTGAAGGTTGCGGTGTGTGTGTGTCTCTCTCTCTCTCCCACACATGGGATACAGTTAGCCACTACATGAAGAAAACATCCTAACACAGCACTAACCTCACATCAGACAGACAGACACACAAGAAGAGGACCAAGATTATCTAACTATCCATCTCTCCACCCATCTCCCCTATTTTTACAAAAGTATGTAGACACCCCTTCAAATGAGTGGATTCGGCAATTTCAGCCACACCCGTTGCTAACAGGTGTATATAATAAAGCACACAGCCATGCAATCTCCGTAGACAAACATTGGCAGTCATAGGATGTCACCTTTCCAACAAGTCCGTTCGTCAAATGTATGACTTGCTAGAGATGCCTTGGTCAACTGTAAGTGCTGTTATTGTGAAGTGGAAATATCTAGGAGCAACAACGGCTCAGTCACGAAGTGGTAGGCCACACAAGCTCACAGAACGGGACCGCCGAGGTGCTGAAGTGACTGTTAGTCAGGCCTAATCGCCCAATATCAATTCCCACCCTCACTAATGATCATGGCTGATTGGAACAAGTCCCAGCAGCAATGTTACAACTCTTAGCGGAAAGCCTTTCCAGAAGTGGACGCTGTGACAGCAGCAAATGGGGGAACCAACTCCATATTAATGCCCAGGATTTTGGAATGAGATGTTCGATGAGCAGGTGTCCACATACTTTAGGTCACATTTCTCTTTCACTCCCTCTGAGATCATTAGCTCAACTGTATACAGTAGTGTCCAAAAGTTTTGAGAATGACACAAATATTAATTTTCACAAAGTCTGCTGCCTCCGTTTGTATAATGGCAATTTGCATACACCCCAGAATGTTATGAAGAGTGATCAGATTAATTGCAAAGTCCCTCTTTGCCATGCAAATGAACTGAAACCCCAAAACACATTTCCACTGTATTTCAGCCCTGCTACAAAAGGACCAGCTGACATCATGTCAGTGATTCTCTCATTAACACAGGTGTGAGTGTTGACGAGGATAATGCTGGAGATCACTCTGTCATGCTGATTGAGTTTGAATAACAGACTGGAAGCTTCAAAAGGAGGGTGGTGTTTGGAATCATTGTTCTTTCTCTGTCAACCATGGTTACCTGCAAGGAAACACGTGCCGTCATCATTGCTTTGCACAAAAAGGGCTTCACAGGCAAGGATATTGCTGCCTGTAAGATTGCACCTAAATCAACCATTTATCGGATCATCAAGAACTTCAAGGAGAGCGGTTAAATTGTTGTGAAGGCTTCAGGGCGCCCAAGAAAGTCCAGCAAGTGCCAGGACTGTCTCCTAAAGTTGATTCAGCTGCGGGATCGGGGCACCACCAGTACAGAGCTTGCTCAGGAATGGCAGCAGTCAGGTTTGAGTGCAACTGCATGCACAGTGAGGCAAAGACTTTTGGAAAAAGAGGAAGGCCTGGTGTCAAGAAGGGCAGCAAGAAGCCACTACTTTCCAGGAAAAAAAAATCAGGGACAGACTGATATTCTGCAAAAGGTACAGGGATTGGACTGCTGAGGACTGGGGTAAAGTCATTTTCTCTGATGAATCCCCTTTACGATTGTTTGGGGCACCCGGAAAAAAGCTTGTCCAGAGAAGACAAGGTGAGCGCTACCATCAGACCATTCATGTGTGGGGTTGTTTCTCAGCCATGGGAGTGGGCTCACTCACAATTTTGCCTAAGAACACAGCCATTAATAAAGAATGGTACCAACACATCCTCTGAGAGCAACTTCTCCCAACCATCCAGGAACAGTTTGGTGACAAACAATGCCTTTTCCAGCATGATGGAGCACCTTTCCATAAGACAAAAGTAATAACTAAATGGCTCAGGGAACAAAACATCGATATTTTGGGTCCATGGCCAGGAAACTCCCAGACCTTAATCCCATTGAGAACTTGTGGTCAATCATCAAGAGGCGGGTGGACAAACAAAAACCCACAAATTCTGACAAACTCCAAGCATTTATTATGCAAGAATGGGCTGCCATCAGTCAGGATGTGGCCCAGAAGTTAATTGACAGCATGCCAGGGCGGATTGCAGAAAACAAAAAGGGTCAACACCGCAAATACTGACTCTTTGCATCAACTTCATGTAATTGTCAATAAAAGCCTTTGGCACTTATGAAATGCTTGTAATTATACTTCAGTATTCCATAGTCACATCTGTCAAAAATATCTAAAGACACTGAAGCAGCAAACTTTGTGGAAATTAATATATCGTTCTCAAAACTTTTGGCCACGACTGTAGACTTGAGACACCATCTGTCTAAACGCACACACGCACACACACACACGCACGCACACACCATCCTTCTCTGTCATTCCTGATGGCATGTGTGTGCATTGCAGGAATCATTCAAATCAATGACTGTGTGGATCTGTGGCTGCAGTGTACCCAACCCCGATCCTAACACAGAAATACCCACACACACACACACCGCTCCCCAGTGCGCATACAGGATTAGGCTGGACATACTGAGTGTAAACTCAAATTACCTCCAGGCTTGGAGGTGCCGGTCAATAGGGCACAACGTCAAAGAACGATCAGATACAAATATATAGTGTAGAACAGACATGTCTCTCTGTCATGAAGAGTGAGGAATCACATCAGCTCCATACATGACATTTCTATCTGTGCCCTCAAATATGCCCCAGGCCAACGCATATAAAAACACATACAGCAGCACATCCCCCCTCGCCAGTCAACCACTAATCTACCAATGAAAATCTATGAAACACTGTGTGTGTTAGGGGATTAGTCTCCCCACCCTTCACATGCCCTAACACCCACCATGTATCAGGCAGGGTGAAGGCAGGGACGCTTTGATGTCAGGTTTAAGCGTGTGTGTGCGCGTGTGTGTTGCACGGGTATGACCTGGTTCGCTTCTCATCTCGGCTGGAGTTGATCTCATTAAAACAAACATAGTTAATGAAGGAGGGGAGCGTGTGTGAGCATACGTGTGTGTTTTTAGTTTTACTATCGTTGTGGGGACCTGAAGACAAGTGGGGACATTCCACCTATCCCCATAAGGAAAAAGCTTATTTTAGGCTTAAGGGTTAGGTTTACAATTAGGGTTACGTTAGGGGTTAAGGATTAGGTGTAGAGTTAAGGTTAGGGAAAATAGGATTTTGGATGGCAATCAACCGTTTGGTGGTCTTCACAAGGATAGTAAAATAAACATGTGTGTGTGTGTGTGAGAATGTGTCTGTAGGTGTCTTCATTTGTTTAAGCACAACAAACCTGCTGTAAAGAGAGTCAGGGGAGATGGAGTGAGAGAAAAAAAGAAAAGACGAGAGTGAGATAAAAACAGAGAGAGCAGGAGAGAGAGAGCAGGAGAGAGAGAGAGAGAGCAGGAGAGAGAGAGAGAGAGAGCAGGAGAGAGAGAGAGCAGGAGAGAGAGAGCAGGAGAGAGAGAGCGAGAGCAGGAGAGAGCGAGCGAGAGCAGGAGAGAGCGAGCGAGCGAGGTAAAACAGAGTGATTAGGAGGGGGAGAGAGAAGGGGGAAATAATTAACAAAAAAGCTGAGCAAACTAGAATGCTACTTGGCCCTAAACTGAGAGTACAGTGGCAGAATACCTGACCACTGTGACTGACCCAAACTTAAGGACTCAGTGAGCATAGCCTTGCTATTAAGAAAGGCCACCGTAGGCAGACCTGGCTCTTAAGAGAAGACAGGCTATGTGCACACTGCCCACAAAATGAGGTGGTAACTGAGCTGCACTTCCTAACCTGCCAAATGTATGACCATAGAGACATATTTCTCTCAGATTACACAGACTCCCATATCTAATGGGTGAAATACAACAGCAAGATGTGTGACCTGTTGCCACAAAAAAAAGAGCAACCAGTGAAGAACAAACACCATTGTAAATACAACCCATATTTATGTTTTTTTTCCTTTTCTACTTTAACTATTTGCACATAATATGACATTTGAAATGTCTTTACTCTTTTGGAACTTTTTTGAGTGTAATGTTTACTGTTAATTTGTATTGTTTATTTAACTTTTGTTAATTATTTACTTCACTTGCTTTGGCAATGTAAACATATGTTTCCCATACCAACAAAGCCCTTAAATTCAATTGAGATGGAGGTAAAAACAGAGAGAGCAGGAGAGAGAGAAAACAGAGAAAGCAGGAGGGGGGAAGAGTGTGTTCTGAGTTCACTAATATGATTTTCCAACAGAACATTCTCCATTTATCTTATCAGCCACACTCGTGGTCCCCACACACACTTCTTTAAAAGTGCCTTCCTCAACATCTTAAATAAGCATGCCCCATTCAAAAAAATGTAGAACTAGGAATAGATATAGTCCTTGGTTCACTCCAGACCTGTCTGCCCTTGACCAGCACAAAAACATCCTGTGGCGTTCTGCATTAGCATCGAATAGCCCCCGTGATATGCAACTTTTCAGGGAAGTTAGGAACAAATATACAGGCAGTTAGGAAAGCGAAGGCTAGCTTTTTTCAAACAGAAATTTGCATCCTGTAGCAAACTCAAAAAAGTTCTGGGACACTGTAAAGACCATGGAGAATAAGAGCACCACCTCCCAGCTGCCCACTGCTCTGAGGCTAGGAAACACTGTTACCACCAATAAATCCACTATAATTGAGAATTTCAGTAAGTATTTCTCTACGGCTGGCCATGCTTTCCACCTGGCTACCCCTACCCCGGTCAACTGCCCGGCACCCTCCACAGCAACCCGCCAAATCCCCCACCATTTCTCCTTTACCCAAATCCAGATAGCTGATGTTCTGAAAGAGCTGCAAAATCTGGACCCCTACAAATCAGCCGGGCTAGACAACCTGATGAAATTGTTGCAATTCCTATTACTAGCCTGTTCAACCTCTCTTTCATATCGTCTGAGATTCCTAAAGATTGGAAAGCTGCCGCGGTCATCCCCCTCTTCAAAGGGGGTGACACTCTAGACCCAAACTGCTACAGACCTATATCTATCCTACCCTGTCTTTCTAAGGTCTCTGAAAGCTAAGTTAAAAACAGATTACCGACCATTTCGAATCCCACCGTACCTTCTCCGCTATGCAATCTGGTTTCAGAGCTGGTCATGGGTGCACCTCAGCCACGCTCAAGGTTCTAAACGACATCATAACCGCCATCGATAAGAGACATTACTGTGCAGCCGTATTCATTGACCTGGCCAAATCGGAGGGCCTGTTGTCCGGACCTCTGGCTGTCTCTACTGGGGTGCCACAGGGTTCAACCCTCGGGCCGACTCTCTTCTCTGTATACATCAATGATGTTGCTCTTGCTGCTGGTGATTCTCTGGTACACCTCTACACAGACGACACCATTCTGTATACTTCTGGCCCCTCTTTGGACACTGTGTTAACTAACCTCCAGACCAGCTTCAATGCCATACAACTCTCCTTCCGTGGCCTCCAACTGCTCTTAAACGCAGGGAAAACTAAATGCATGCTATTCAACCGATCACTGCCCGCACCTGCTCGCCTGTCCAGCAACACTACTCTGGATGGCTCTGACTTAGAATACGTGGACAACTACAAATACCTAGGTGTCTGGTTAGACTGTAAACTCTCCTTCCAGACTCTTATTAAGCATCTCCAATCCAAAATTAAATCTAGAATTGGCTTCCTATATCGCAACAAAGCATCCTTCACTCATGCTGCCAAACATACCATCGTAAAACTGACCATCCTACCGATCCTCGACTTCGGTGATGTCATCTATAAAATAGCCTCCAACTCTACTCAACAAACTGGATGCAGTCTATCACAGTGCCATCCGTTTTGTCACCAAAACCCCATACACTACCCACTATTGCGACCTGTACGCTCTCGTTCATTGGCCCTCGCTTCATACGCGTCGCCAAACCCACGGGCTACAGGTTATCTACAAGTCTCTGCTAGGTAAAGCCCCACCTTATCTCAGCTCACTGGTCACCATAGCAGCATCCACTCGTAGCACGCACTCCAGTAGGTATATCTCACTGGTCACCCCCAAAGCCAATTCCTCCTTTGATTGTCTTTCCTTCCAGTTCTCTGCTGCCAATGACTGGAACAAACTGCAAAAATCCCTGAAGCTGGAGACTCATATCTCCCTCACTAGCTTTAAGCACCAGCTGTCAAAGCAGCTCACAGATCACTGCACCTGTACATAGCCCATCTATCTACCTACCTCATCCCCATACAGTATTTATTTATTTATCTTGCTTCTTTGCACCCCAGTATCTCTACTTGCACATTCATCTTCTGCACATCTACCATTCCAGTGTTTAATTGCTATATTGTTATTACTTCGCCACCATGGACTATTTATTGCCTTAAATCCCTTATCTTACCTCATTTGCACTCACTGTTTATAGACTTTTTGTTTTTTTCTACTGTATTATTGACTATGTTTTGTTTATTCCATGTGTAACTCTGTGTTGTTGTATGTGTCCAATTGCTATGCTATATCTTGGCCAGGTCGCAGTTGCAAATGAGAACTTGTTCTCAACTAGCCTACCTGGTTAAATAAAGGTGAAATAAAATAAACACACACAATAGTGAGTGCGGTAATGTCAATAAGCCAATGATACTAATGTTACTGACATGTTCGTTATAATCCCAACAACTCCTTCCTTTTGCCAATGGGCAGAGTGCAGGACACAGGCCTGGTCCTGTGGCTGGGACTGAGTATGCCTGTGTCTGCCCCTCAGAGCATCACTGTCCTTGGGCAGACAGGCTAGGAAAGTGGGCAGGCTGTGGATGATTGGGTTGCTGAGACAATGGTTGTGTCTGCTGCTGTGGGGAGTGACACGCACATTCTTTACCTGCTGAATGAGCTGGCAAGGAAATATGAGAAGAACTGAGGGCCAAGGAAGCCACAGCTGTCCTCCAATGTGTGTGTGTTGGGCAGTCTTCTATCCAACAAGAAAAAAACAGACACTGCTGATCCCATCTCTGCTAACTAGAGCAGATCCCTCTCTGCCACCCTGCAGTGTAGATATAGAGTTACTAGATTAGCTGTTCCCATTGGACAGGGTCCAGAATCCTGTATCAGCAGCACAGGGAGAAAACTCAACCTCTCGCTCATTCTCTAACTCACCATCTCTCTAGTGGTTCGTTGGTTGGGCGCACACACGCACACACACACACAGTAGGGATCATCAACTAGATTCAGCCGCAGGACATTTTTTTCTTGAGCAGATGGTCAGGGGGCTGGAACATAATTTCAAATAATTTGTAGACTTCAAATTGACTAAAACATAAATCATTTAAAACCTTGCTCACATTGTATAAGATCACATACACTCTGAGTGTACAAAACATTAAGAACACTTCCCTAATATTGAGTTGCATGTTGCAGTTCTTGACAGAAAGCCTGGCACCTACTACCATACCCTGTTCAAAGGCACTTACTGTAAATCTTTTGTCTTGCCATTCTCCTCTCTCTGAATGGCACACATACAAAACCATGTCTCAATGCTTAAGAATCCCTCTTTAACCTGCCTCCTCCCCTTCATCGACACTGACTGAAGTGGATTTAACAAGTGACATCAGTAAGGGATCGTATAGCTTTCACCTGGGTTCACCTGGTCGGTGTCATGGAAAGAGCAGGTGTTTTGTTCACTCAGTGTGTGTACAAAATAAATATATATATATATATATATATTTAGCGTGGTAATAGTTCAGAACAGATTTCCAAAATTAAAAATCACTTGGACCTGATTTGCTGGTGGTTTTGTACAGTCTTTTATAGCCAACAATAAATAAATAAAATATCTAGCTTTTTATTTTTGCTCAGAAAACTTGGGGAGACAAATAAAAATCACCCACGGGCCACCAGCTGGGGAAGCCTGCTGTACAGGTAGGGCTGCAAGATATGGGCAAATAATCTAATTGTGATTTTAAAAAACAAACAAATATTGCAAATGTGATTTTACTTGCGATTTAGATCAAAACAATTGGGTGAACTGTTGGAATCATATAAATAAAATGAGTATTCCAACTATATGGTTGGTGTTGTTTAGCATGACAACTAATGAAAAAAACCTGTAGAAGTTGTTGTGACAGGGTAGGAACCAAAGTGTAGGTCAGAGTTTCAGGGGATCCTTATTACATGTTACATTTATGATGTTTTACACAATTTATCAGCCTCGAGATATGGATATTGCAATTTTCATTAAAGTATGATACATTGTTTTAATTTAACCTTTACTTCACTAGGCAAGTCAGTTAAGAACCAATTCTTATTTACAATGATGGCCTCGGAACAGTGGGGTAACTGCCTTGTTCAGGGGCAGAACGACAGATTTTTTTCCTTGTCAGCTCAGAGATTCGATCTAGCAACCTTTCAGTTATTGATCTAGCAACCTTTCAACTATTGGCCCAACACTCTGACCACTAGGCTACCTGCTGCCCCTGTGCAGCGAGATAAGCACTCTCTCAGATAGAGTACAGAGGGATGTAACAGACAGAGGGATGTAACAGAGACAGGTATTATCTCTGGGCCAGCACCAAAACAAAGAGAGCTCATTTGACAGGGCTCGGGGGGGGATACAGCATCTGGCATATCTAAATGATGTGAAAGAGAAAGCACAGAGAATTCCCCATCAAACACAATCCAACACACTGGCTGATGGGCTCTGTCCCGGTATCCCCCTCGTCTCTCCCCCTCTCTCTCTCTCTCTCTTTGTAATCAGCATCCCTTAAAAAAAAACATACATGCGCAAGCAGGCACACACACAGCCTATACATTCTTCTGTGAAATCCTGACCCACATACCAAACCCAAACCAGGCACTTCCTCAGATCTTCCCTCGTTCCCCTTAGCCTGTCCTTCTGGGGGTCCCCCAGTGCTTCATGGGTAAGCTAGAGCTCAGCGAAGAGGAGGAGACTTCAAAGGGCAGGCGGGGGAGAGACGGCAGACGACAAGGCCTAATTAAGACTAATACACACACTCACATCAAAGTCAATTCCTTCAAATTTGACAACTAAGACAGCTCCCTTGAAGGCATGTCCCTAAAGTAAGATACAGTAGTTCCACCCCCATTTAGGGAAATCTGCCTTGAAATTGAAAAAGAGAACAGCAACTTTTGTCCCTCTCCCTTCTGTCTCTCTCTAGGCCCTGATCTCCTCTCGTCACCATGGTGACCAAGGCCCCAGAGTCTATATTCTGCTTCCAAAAGATTAGGAGGTCTAGACTATCCCAGAACTCTATCTGGCTGGTTGCTCTTTCTCCTCCAGTCTCACTCCCACTCTTTGTCAAGTAACTAGGAAATATGATATGGTCAAATTAATATCCAATTGAAAATGGAAAAAAATAATAATAATAAATGGAATGAGAAAAGACGTATGTGAATATGTGGGTGTCGATGTGCACGCGAGAGAGTGTGAAGGCGAGAGCGAGCAAAGGATAAAGAGAGGGAGGAAAAGAGAAAGTGAGCATATTTCGAGTGAGAAGAACAGAATGGCGTCTTTGTGTTTGTGTAAGAGGCATGACATCACCAGGGTAACTCCAGGCATGTACTGTTAGCTGAGGAAAGTACAGAGAAAGAACAGAGACCGAGCTGTAAATGTAATTCAATACGAAACCAGGAACCCCCCCCCCAAAAAAAAATACCATGATTTTGAAATGTTCCCGAAATGTAATCCATAGAAGGGTTTCTTTGGAGGAAGTTTTCTTGACATATGCATCTGAAAGCATAACTGAGAAATAATTCATCAAAGTTGGCCTCCTTTAAGACTCCACACCGTTTCATCGTTAGGCACTTCAAAGCAACAATTGGTGTCATATGAAGCTTTTACCGCTTGCTCTGTAATATGAGTAGTATATTGATTTCAATAAACACGTTTTAACATTCATTTTGCTTACAAAAAAAGTCTAAACATGAATATAGAAAAGTACGAACGTAATATACTTTACGGGCAAATCAAAAGTTCCAGAGTGGGATCCCTGCTACTTTTGTTATGATCCAATTTGTCGGCATTACCAACAGAGTGAATGTGAAAATGGATTCAAAATGGTCCCCCTCAGGTGGTGGTTTGCAGGATGTGTCATGACACCAATAAAAGGAGTGCTGTGATTGGTTACATTGCCTACTGTGCCAATCTCTCTATAAAAACAGGCTATAACTTTAAAACTAGCAGAGATCCAACGCTGAAACATTGATATGCCAGTAGAGTATATTATGTTTAACAATATACAAGAAAAAAATCTAAAAACTAAAATAATCATTTTCAATATTTCTGTTTAATTTTCCATATTCATAAATGAAATGTACATGTGTGTGAAATAGAAACTCTATTCATTTTTCAGAGCAAGTGGTAAAGCTTCATATGACATCAACTTTTGCTTTGCAGCACCTAGTCTTAAAGGAGGACTGGGTAAGGCCAAAATGAAATAAATATGCCCACTTTGATGAATTCATTCTCAATTATACTTTTAGATACAATATCAAATACATGTCAACGACCCTTCCTTCCAAAGAACCGAGGCTAATACGGTTAACACCGTGATAAGCTATTCAACTAGCACCCCTGAGGTAAACACCTAGTACCTGTCCATAGGGCTGGGGGATATATCAAATCAATAACAATTTTGGTTTTAGCGTGATGTTCCAAATGCCTGTATCACAAGAATGCATTTTTTTGTTGTTTTGATGAGCGTTCCGAGTCTATTCAGAGCAGTTCAACTGTTCTACCTTGTTAGCAAGCAAATAGAGCCAAGTTGGACTAGACTTGAAATATAAAAGATTAGCTGGCTGCTCATTAGCGAGTGGGCTTGTGCTTGAGAGATTGTTTGAGACCCGTGTTCTTATTCTAGAATGTCTGCTACCAGAAGTTGGTCATTATTGGTGGATCTGCATTGAGCATGGTTCTGGTTACAATTTTAACAAAAAGGGCATTTTTATTGACAGACTTGAAAGCACGATCAGGGAATAATATATATTTTTTAAAGCAGGTTAAACTATTTTGATAAAATAATGCCATAATTAGTGGGTCTTCCTTCTGGTTGTGTAAGGCTTATATTTAGGAGTAATTTTACAAGCCCTGAATTCATTACATTATTGCTGACTGTTTGAAATGTGGTGTATTGACCTTTAATTGTGAAGCAAAGTTTATTCAGATGAAGAAATACATTAAAATTGGAGATTAGATTTTTAGGCCATATCCCCCAGTCCTACCTGTTCTATCAGTCCGCTGTGTACATGGAGGTGAGTAACAGGCTACAGTTACAGGCTTAACCCTGGGCTAGCTGACATCACCCCTATGATATAAAGATCACAGACAGTCACAGACTCCTGTAGGCCACCACACAAAAACACCAGTACGCGCACACACATACCAGTGCCAGAGGGGTTCCTCATCTTGCAAGTGTGCCTTACTAACCAAAACCACCACGGTCGTCAAATGAATGGGGTTATAGACATGCAGACTAAAAGATACTTCCGGGCACTCACCCAAATACAGCATTACACCCCCTTACTGGACCCCGAGGGAGTTCCATTAAGCTAAACCACGGTGCACCAGGCTATGGCCCGTGACGTGAACGGGGAGAAAAAGTGAGGTAGGAGGAGGGCCTTTTTCAAATCAATCAGTAATCTGCGCTGCTCAGTCATGCTGTCAACAAAATGATGTGGATATATTGAAGGAACATCTCAAGACATCTGTCAGGAAGTTGAAGCTTGGTCGCAAATGGGTCTTCCAAATGGACAATGACTCCAAGCATACTTCCAAAGTTGTGGCAAAATGGTATTGGAGTGGCCATCACAAAGCCCTGACCTCAATCCTATAGAAAATTTGTGGGCAGAACTGAAAATGTGTGTGCGAGCAAGGAGGCCAACAAACCTGACTCAGTTACACCAGCTCTGTCAGGAGGAATGGGACAAAATTCACCCAACTTATTGTGGGAAGCTTGTGGAAGGCTACCCGAAACATTTGACCCAAGTTTAAATAGTTTAAGGCAATGCTACCAAACACTAATTAAGTGCATGTAAACTTCTGACCCACTGGGAATGTGATGAAATAAATAAAAGCTGAAATAAAATCACTCTCTCTACTATTATTCAGACATTTCACATTCTTAAAATAAAGTGGTGATCCGAACTGACCTAGGACAGGGAATTTTTACTAGGATTAAATGTCAGAAATAGTGAAAACTGAGTTTAAATGCATTTGGCTAAGATGTATATAAGCTTCCAACTTAAACTGTATTTTACATCAAATATATGTCAGAATTTTCTAAGCAAGATAAAAACACTATCAAAAGCAATCACTTTTGCATGTGAACACAGAATCCTACTCATTACACGTGCTTGACTTGTCACTTCGCTGGCTAACTCCTTGATAGTGCTTTATAGTACACCCCTCTGGAGGCAGCTCAGTTCCAAATCAAATACAATCAACGCTAACCCGGTTAGGCCCGAGGCATTCATCAAATCCCCTCCCTCATCACTCCCCCTTCACACCATGAACCCAAACCTTATCCTACACACACAAACCATCCCCTTAATCAAACTTAGCCTTATCTCAGCTAGCCTACCAAACAACCTCCCCCAAAAACACAGATGAGATAGCAACATAAATAACGGAACACAGCCATTAGAGAAATAACGCTGCCTCCCCTATGATCTTTTGACCTGCAGCTCAGGGGTGAGAGGTCGGGCATATCACTATGACAACCTGGGGACGCCTGACCTCCCAAAACCCACACGAGCCAACCGGCTGAGAGGTAATGACTGCTGCAGCCAATAACCATAAACCAGTGGTGCCAGGGGGGCAACCGTTCACAGTGATGTAATGGGATGTGTTAGCACAAAACGCTGCTGCTCGACATCCATCACACTGGTTGACTGGAACTGAGCCTGTCACGCCAGCTCGCGCACACACCTCTCACTGTAAGGAGCTAAAAGGAGTTTCAGCGTGACTGACCCTGGAGGGATGAGCTGAAATAACAGCTAACGGGTAATGGACATGTGTGTGAGTGAGTGATTGAGTGAGTGAGTAAGAGTGTGTGTGTACATTAGAGGCCCTTGCGCAAACAGAGACAGAAATACCTATGTCCCAAATGCTGTAAAATCTCCTTCAGTGTGAGAGTGGAGAGAGGATGCCAAGAGAGTGAGACAGAGCAAGAGAGAAGAGGAGCGATCAGATCCTGTAGAGAAGGAGAGAAGTGGAACAGAAGGAGGGCAGAGACAGAGAGAAAGAGGAACGATCAGATCCTGTAGAGAAGGAGAGAAGTGGAACAGAAGGAGGGCAGAGACAGAGAGAAAGAGGAGCGATCAGATCCTGTAGAGAAGGAGAGAAGTGGAACAGAAGGAGGGCAGAGACAGAGAAAGAGGAGAAGAGGAGCGATCAGATCCTGTAGAGAAGGAGAGAAGTGGAACAGAAGGAGGGCAGAGACAGAGAAAGAGGAGAAGAGGAGCGATCAGATCCTGTAGAGAAGTGGAACAGAAGGAGGGCAGAGACAGAGAGAAAGAAGAACGATCAGATCCTGTAGAGAAGGAGAGAAGTGGAACAGAAGGAGGGCAGAGACAGAGAAAGAGGAGAAGAGGAGCGATCAGATCCTGTAGAGAAGTGGAACAGAAGGAGGGCAGAGACAGAGAGAAAGAAGAACGATCAGATCCTGTAGAGAAGGAGAGAAGTGGAACAGAAGGAGGGCAGAGACAGAAAGAGGAGAAGAGGAGCGATCAGATCCTGTAGAGAAGTGGAACAGAAGGAGGGCAGAGAGCGAGAAAGAGGAACGATCAGATCCTGTAGAGAAGGAGAGAAGTGGAACAGAATGAGGGCAGAGACAGAGAGAAAGAGGAGCGATCAGATCCTGTAGAGAAGGAGAGAAGTGGAACAGAAGGAGGGCAGAGACAGAGAGAAAGAGGAGCGATCAGATCCTGTAGAGAAGGGGAGACGTGGAACAGAATCGAGGGCAGAGAGGGAGAGAAAGGAGATAAAAGTGGGGAGATAGGGATAGTGAAGGAGAGAGGGGGAGGGAGGAGAGGGGCAGTAAGGGGGGGTATTTTTAGGACTGGGTATTGCAGACTCACAGCTGAATACAGTGTATTCTACAGAGGACAGACATGCCATTATACACAGACAAGCATAAACACACACAGGCACGTGCTCCTTCCCGCTCTCTCTCTTCACAATTGACATTTTAGTTATTTAACAGACGCTCTTATTCAGGGTGACTTACAGTTGGTGCATTCATCTTTTAAGATACAGCAGCTAGGTGGGAAAAACATCTCTCAGTCATAGAGTTTTCCTCAATAAAGTAGCTATCAGAAAAGTGAGTCTGTCCGATCAAAAATACAAACAACCCACAGATTAAAGCAGGAAAATAAGTGATCAGAGCCCCATAGTGAGTGGCATGACACACAGACACACAGACACACAGACACACGGTTTGAATTGGTTCCCAGACACTAGTGTCATCTGTGTGCAGCAAGGGGGGTTGGAAAGGGAGAAAAGGCACTGTGTGTGTGTGGGAGATAAGAGGATAAGCACAGACTAGGCTATACATTATCCCTGTGTCAAATGGAGAGATGAACGGGACAACAGGACCCAGACCTCACCCCTAAACACACATGCTCACAGCCAGCTACCTACAACCCTTTGGGGTTGCTTAGACCGCTACCCTTTAACCAGCTTTAGCAATGTCTCAGTCTCACATGACGACCATTTGAGAAGATAAAAGACTCTGTGCTTCGTTGTCTCCCTCTGTGTCTGCGAGGAGCAGAAGGCCACACCGGTGCAGTTATTGAACCCCCTGTAGTCTGACAGCCAAGTCAATAACTGTCAGCCCATCCATCCTCTCTTCCTGTAGCACCTTCCTCCCACCAGCCCTCTCAGCCTTACAGTTACACATCTTGCTATTTACTTCTTCTTCTCCTTTAAAGCCATACCACACTAACAAGGTCTAACGAGCTGCTTCCGGACGACTCAGGACAGCCAGCCAGAGGAGCACAACAGGGAACGTGCGAGTGTGTCCCAAAACACGGGCTTCCTCTTTGCAAGGAACAGCTGGAATAGTTCACATTCCACAGGACAGAGATAGGAGGGACACATGTCCCACACAAACACACACAAGACGGATATGAACATGAGCAGTAAAATGCCTAAGTTTATCTGGAAGTGTTTTCCAACAACATGAAGAGCAGATCAATTATTTCATCCTTGCGTGTTTTAATGCTTTATCACTTCACTGTATTCTTCCCACTGTTATCCTTTCCCTGATCTCCCTTTCCCTATTGATCCTCCCCTTTCTCACGACCTGCCCCAGGCCCCAACTCTAAACCACAAAGCCCTAGAGAACAGGTGTGCCCACCAGGTTCACCTAGAGGTCGTCCCGGAGACACCCAGGCCAGCACAGGTGGTTGTTGCGTCCCACGGTCTCTGTTCTGTTCCCACTGGGCCAGCCAGTGGTGCTTCCGGTCTTTGTCCCGGTCACTCCAGGTGTGACATTCCTCGTCACCTGAGAGTGAGGGTTAGGAAGTCAGAAAGAGAAACATTCCACCCTCCCGCTCAGGCCTCTCAACAGTTTCAGCTAGTCTCATTTTCTCTCCATTATCACCATGTCCTCTGATTTGGCTGTGAAGGCAGAATGGCTAGAAAATGAGACTAGGATAGGAAGTCATTCATGAGTATGGCCTGCCTCTCAGCCATGTTCCCCATTAGCTCACTACCTCCTCCCAATACCACTTTAACCCCACTTGCAGTCAGGACGACCAAGCGTTCACAATGTTAATCATTTATCTGCGCACAAGTGTCATCTTCAACACACACATAGCCTGCCACCCAAGACTAGAGGTAGACCGATTAATCGGAATGGCCGATTAATTAGAGCCGATTTCAAGTTTTCATAACAATCGGCAATCTGTATTTTTGGACACAGATTTGGCAAAACAAAGTTTACACCTTCATTTAACTAGGCAAGTCAGTTATGAACAAACTCTTATTTTAAATGACGGCCTAGGAATGGTGGGTTAACTGCCTTGTTCAGGGACAGAACGGCAGATTTTTACCTTGTCAGCTCGGGGATTCGTTTATGCAACATTCCGGTTACTAGTCCAAGGGGCAGGCTGACTACCTGTTACGCAAGGGTAGCAAGAAGCCAAGGTAAGTTGCTGGTAAGCATTAAACTTATAAAAAACAATCAATCTTCACATAAATCACTAGTTAACTACACATGGTTGATGATATTACTAGTTTATCTAGCGTGTCCTGTGTTGCATATAATCAATGTGGTGCCTGTTAATTTCTCATTGAATCACAGCCTACTTCACCAAACGGGTGATGATTTAGCACTGTTGTTGCAACAAACCTAACCATAAATATCAATGCCTTTCTTTAAAATCAATACACAAGTATATATTTTTAAACCTGCATATTTAGTTAATATTGCCTGCTAACATGAATTTCTTACAATTAGGGAAATTGTGTCATTTCTATTGCGTTCAGTGCAACAGAGTCAGGGTATATACAGCAGTTTGGGCCGCCTGGCTCGTTGCGAACTGCGTGAAGTCCATTTATTCCTAACAAAGACAGTAATTTATTTGCCAGAATTGTACATAATTATGACATAACATTGAAGATTGTACAATGTAACAGCAATATTTAGACTTAGGGATGCCACCCTTTAGATAAAATACGGAACGGTTCCATATTTCACTGAAATAATAAACGTTTTGTTTTCAAAATGATAGTTTCCGGATTCGACCATATTAATGACCAAAGGCTCGTATTTCTGTGTGTTATGTTATAATTAACTCTCTGATTTGATATCTGATAGAGCAGTCTGACTGAGTGATGGTAGGCAGCAGCAGGCTCGTACGCATTCATTCAAACAGCACTTTCGTGCGTTTTGCCAGCAGCTCTTTGCAATGCTTCAAGCATTAAACTGTTTATGACTTCAAGCCTATCAACTCCCGAGATTAGGCTGGTGTAACCGATGTGAAATGGCTAGCTAGTTAGCGGGGTGTGCGCTAATAATGTTTCAATCGGTGACGTCACTCGCTCTGAGACTTGGAGTAGTTGTTCCCCTTGCTCTGCAAGGGCCGCGGCTTTTGTTGGAGCGATGGGTAACGATACTTCGAGGGTGGCTGTTGTCGTTGTGTTCCTGGTTCGAGCCCAGGTAGGGGCGAGGAGAGGGACGGAAGCTATACTGTTACACTGGCAATACTAAAGTGCCTATAAGAACATCCAATAGTCAAAGGTATATGAAATGCAAATGGTATAGAGAGAAATAGTCCTATAATTCCTATAATAACTACAACCTAAAACTTATCTGGGAATATTGAAGACTCATGTTAAAAGGAACCACCAGCTTTCATATGTTCTCATGTTCTGAGCAAGGAACTGAAACGTTAGCTTTCTTACATGGCACATATTGCACTTTTACTTTCTTCTCCAACACTATGTATTTGCATTATTTAAACCAAATTGAACATGTTTCATTATTTAGTTGAGGCTAAATTGATTTTATTGATGTATTATATTAAGTTAAAATAAGTGTTCATTCAGTATTGTTGTAATTGTCATTATTACAAAAAAATTATATTTTTATTATTATTTATTTATTTTAAAATCAGACGATTAATCAGTATCGGCTTTTTCTGTTCCTTCAATAATCTGTATCCGCGTTGAAAAATCATAATCGGTCGACCTCTACCCAAGACCCTTCAAAAGAGTCCTGAGACAAATTGGCACCAAGATACAACACACACACACACACACACACACACACACACACACACACACACACACACACACACACACACACACACACACACACACACACGAGTTCAGCTAGAACAGAACAAACCCTTTTTGTGATGTAACTTTAGCTTCAGCAAGATTCAATTTCTTCAGCCTCTTGTCCGTTTGCTAACTAACAACGTTCCCATGACTTCCTACAGCTCCAGAGCCCCACAGTGTCAGCTGAACTAGTGAACCAGAGTCAACAGACTCCGTACTCTGCTGTACCTGTGCTGTCACTGTGTGCTATGCGGGTTGGGATATGAGGGTCTGTACAGCACTGTGAAGGAATGTAAACTACGTGCCTGTCAGAACAGTGTGCCATGGCCCCACTATGTGAAGTTACATAACAAGGTAGGGTTTGTCCTGTTATCGTAGCTGAACTCATGTTACTCTGTGTATAGTGTAGGCTGGTTGAAGATTACGGATCCATGACTATTTCAGCATGGCAGACAGGAAAGACTAACGGGACACCATTACTCTGTATTAGACACAGTCAGTCTGTGCGGTTGTGCGTGTGTCTATTTCAGGGAAGTTACCTATGAGTGTGCATAATGAGTACAGTATCTGAAGTGTGTATGTACAGTATGTGGTGTGCTTAGTGTACGAGTGCTACTGTTCGTGTGTGTGTGTGAGAATAATCTGTCGGTCTGCTGCTGCTCGGACAATGCCACCCTCTAATTTCCAGATTACAAGCCAACGTCCCAACCCCCACAGGGCAACGCATGATGGGACAGTTTCCTCAGGGGGAGAGAGAGAGAGAAGAAAAAGATGGGACAAAGACAGAATGTGTAAGTGCACACACAGTGCCGGTCTGTGCATGGTACCGGGGTGGTGTTAATCAGACCCTGGGCTCCTTCCAAAAGGGCTGCTCCAGTTCCCACAATGCCCCTCTTCAGACAACGAAAGGGGGGCATTGGGCTCGTCTACAGAAACCCCTCAAACCCCACCACGCCTCCTTCCAAACTCTTTTCAGGGGACAGAAAGTATATCCCTCAGAAGGCGTCCCATTCCCACCAGAACACACACCCATGTACATCAACTCTTGTCCAGAGCCATTCATATAAGATGACATCCAAACCAGATAACAATAGACTGGTATTGTACTGTTGGCCTACACACACACACACACACATTGCAGGCTGATATAAATGGCTGATTTCTGTGTATGACCTCAACTCTCTCCATAGAACAGCAGGAAGGAAGCTGTGGCTCTGTCGCCGTAGCAAGCCAAGGAAGTGTGCGTGTCTAACACACCTTGAAAGTACAGTCTATTAGTTGGCAGAGCAATACACCAGACACAAACAGCGAAGACCGCTGACACAGTACTAAAATACCATGACTAGTCAGCACATCAAACCACTAATCAACTACACTGAATGTATTTTACAGTTGAGCCGTCTCCACCACAACTTCCTCAGTTTCACTTTCAAACTATTATTAGAGACACAACGGGATGATCCCCACCATACAAAACACACAAGCCCACCCCTCTTCCACATTCCTTCCATGGCTGACATAACTTCCATAATCTGCATGTGTGCACGTGGTCTGGCCCTCCGCCTCCCCTCCCTAGTTGTGCTGATTCAGTCACCCATGTTCTAAAGCAGGCCTGGGAAAAAGGGCTGGTCAACAGTTGTCTCTCTCACACACACACACACACACACACACACACACACACACACACACACACACACACACACACACACACACACACACACACACACACACACACACACACACACACACACACACACACACACACACACAACGTAGGTGGAGATAGCCAATAAGTCATTAGGTTTTAGGCAAGCCCCCCCCCATCAAATGATTTCCTTTACACTTTAATGGTGTATTGTCAATACTTAGTCATGTATATTGTTTATACTGCACATGACTATGACAATGGGAAAATATCAATGATAGAAGTAACACCTCTGTGTATTCCATCTTACAGAATGCTGTTCTCTGGTTCGTTCTATAGCTGTCTGAACATTCCTTTACCTCAGTTCTAAGACTCTTTAATATGTCTGTGTGGGAGTGAGGCCCACGCAGGCTGCAATAATTACACTCATTATCAAGCCTACAATTAGACTGTCCTGAAAAAAAATACATAATTGCTACATGACCCAAAATACACCCAATGACAAAGCACCATGTCCCGAAGACACATGGCATCAGATAAAGGGGGTCTTCATCAGCATCCACTCCTCCTCCTCCCTCTCTTCTCTGTCCTCCCTCTCTTGAATCAGGAACTGAGGGAAAGCATCTGATTGCCCCTAATGATTATCTGATGTCACATTCCACACGTCCAGGCAAACAGTTTAACCCTTGGCTGACCAGACTGAGGGGAGAGGCAGAGGGCTGTGTGAGGTGACCTGCCTTCCCGATCCATCTCTTCCTCCACACATAATCCTACTAGTAGGAATAGGGACGTGCACGCCTCACAGGCACAGAGACACACACATGAACATCACACCAGGACTAAAGAGGAAGAAATTCATGGAAAATATATGTATATCTTGCTCTCTCGCCCACACACACACACATATAAACACGCACTTGTTCATGCCTCAGTACGGTGTTAGCTATGTCTTCAGTGCTAGCTACAGTTCTGGCTGTGGGGCACAGTGTGTGCTGTAACTCTTGTCCCTAATCAATGAGCTTTCTCAAGACACAGTTACGTAACACAAGATTAAGGCCTGATATGATAAGTGCGTGAGTGAGTGAGCGATACCTCATAAATTGGGATGGATAGAAATAGAGAAAGCGGCCTGGTTCTGTTGTCAATGGCAACAGTGTGTTCTAACCTAGGATGATCTTCTGTAAGCCTGTCAGTGAGATCCCCCCCCCCCCCCCTCCCATAGCAGACAGGAACTTCATGAGCATACTGCGTACTTTAGCACATCTGCAGTGCGAATGTGTGCACTGCCACTGTGGGCCTTTCTCTGTTAATTGTGATTCAGCCTGGATTCAAACCAGGGACTGTAGTGCCACCTCTTGCACTGAGATGCAGTACCTTAGACTGCTGCGCCACTCGGGAGCCCAATTCCTTTAAATTATTCATACTTTTACTTTTAATACTTATGTATATTTTTTTAACCAAATAGTTTCAGACTTAATCTAGTAGTATTTTACTAGGTGACTCCGTTTTACTTGAGTCATTTTCTATTAAGGTATCTTTACTTTTACTCAAGTATGACAATTGAGTACTTTTTCCATCACTGCTGGACCATCTCCTCTCGTCTCTTCTCCCTCAGACTTGGTCTGCTGTTTTGCATGTGAAGGCAGACAGACAGACATATGGATTGAACATTTGTCGGACAGACAGGGAGACACTGTGGGTATAGTAGGCAGAGGGTCCCGTGAAAAGAAGACTCACAGAGGAACCTTCCCAAAGACAGAGGGAGAGAGAGGATGGTACCGCCTTAGAGTCTGGTGTCAAAGGAGGAGAGAGTGGAGTTGACACACACACAGAGAGAGAAACAAGAGAGAGACAAGGGAGACAAAAAGAGACATTTTTTTTAAACAGAGCGAAAGAGAGAGGGGGCTGGCAAAAGACTGTACAGCACGATATTCTTAGCAACTGCCATGAATATTCGACATGATCATATCTAATCAGACCTGAGAGGATGAGTGTGAGCCCTTTTATGAGTCATGACAGAGGAACGTCATGGAGCACCAGTACACCATCACGTCTGAATATAATCTGATTCTGTCTCTGTTATCCTTCCATGCACTTCACCTCCCAGCACTGAGACTGATCAATATCACGGCTATCTTGGCATGCTGTTATCAGCAGGGTTACGCTGTAGCACTCTAGAGAGAGAGTTGGGACAGAAAAATGAGGGTTTGGGTCAGTATAATTAGCCTGTCCTGAGGGATTGGTTTCACACAGTTAGAACAACCTGCCTACATACCCCTGATCTGGGTCATTCTACCTGCAGGGAACTGCTAGGTCTAACCTGAGTGCATGTACACACATACCTCTGGCCAAGAACTAACTGACAACTACTAAGATTTGACACACATAGATAGACACACCTATGATGGATGAAGAAACACTCGCTGGACACACGCAGTACTGGGGGGGGGGGGATAGATGGAGGGGAGGGTGCATGTTCCAGACAGACATGTATGCTACACCACCACTGGAAAAACACCACAGGGGTCAGAGGTCAAACGACACTGCTCCAATGAGACAAGCACCGGAGGACGAGTGTCATCATAATCACACACACACCTCTCAAAGTGTGGGTCTGCCGATAGGATAGGAAAGAGGGACATTTGGACAGAATATTTGGCATGGTTTCAGAGAGAAATCTGACTCTGAACTGATCCATTTCCATCGTGATAGTTTCCCTGAGAGGCAGTCACAGCCAATGGGTGCTACACTGAGATTATACTGTGCCAGGTATTACTGTAGTCTAAGGAACCAATTCCCCATCATCACTATTACACACTTACAGTTACCCTAGTTCAGACATCTATCTATACGCTGTGAATTGTAGCTTATTGGCCTAACAACCTTACATTCATTGTTAACATTGTACACAGTAGCCAATCAGTTTTATAGATGCACATTTGACAAACGTACAATGTGCGACACCTGTTATGGACCGCAAGGCCTATAATACATTTGTATTTTAACGGTTCAGATAGGCTACAGCAAAACATAAAATTGGCAAAAAACAAACGAAGCCAGTGTAACACTGAAAGTATTCTTTGTGTATAAAATGTGATGACATGCATCTAACTGGCATGGGTCGAGGCATTGACTACTTACACAATTTATACTATACTCAGCACTTTCAATATAACCTACTGTATGTAACGTTACAAGTGTCAGCTTTTCCTGGGTTATAGCCTGAAAGGTGTTGACAACATGGTGTTGAATATCAAATGGTGCGTAGCCTATAGGCTGAAAGCAAATATTCAACAATGGTATTGCCCATTGTAACCACTCACGAAGGTATATAAGCAACACATATAATTATGTTAAAACAACTCATATTAGTAGGTGTCCTGTAGCTAGTCCTATTTTGACAAGCGAGCAAAATAGTTGGTCAACGCAACCAGACCCTTGTGGCGACGCAACATTGCCCACTGGCAACATTGTTTCTAGTCCTTTTAAAGCTACTTTGTTGTAGCCATTCTGATGGATAGTGTGCTTGTAAACCTACATGAAGCAACAACATTTGGCTACTTACCAGAAACGATGTACTTTGTTTCGATCTGACTTCCACACCTCGATAGGCGCTTCCTCGGAGGCCGGATGCCTGTTTTTCCACCCACCCGTAAAAAACAGTTCGTCTACGTCTTGCTTTTCTCTTGCTCACATTATTCCGTACAGAATGTTCTCACATGAACACCGTCTTCAAAATTCAAATGATAAACATTACAGACCAGATTCCGAAAGCTCACTTCTATGACGAGCAGGGAGTTTATGGGGAGTGAGAACGGATTGTGTCTGTGGATGAACCGGTAGGGGTGCGAGCTTTGGCTGCCCGCATTCTGACGCCTCCGCCTATGCTGCTGCTGACATGGAGAGAGAGGGGAGAAAGAAACTGAATGCGATTGGTGGCCGCCTCCCAGCAGCACCAATATGGCCCTTCATTCATTCAATGAGTAGTTTTGTAGCGCCTCCTGCAGAAGGCCTACGACCTAGATAAATCATAGCCTACATTCCCTGATAACTAGGCCTATTAATCAGTGGTGCAAATGACTTACTAAAAATACTTTTAAGTATTACTTAAGTCGTTTTTTGAGGGTATCTGTGCTTTACTTTACTATTTATATTTTTGGCAACTTTTACTTCACTACATTCCTAAAGAAAATAATGCACTTTTTACTCCATACATTTTCCCTGATACCCAAATCTATTCGTTATATTTTGAATGCTTAGCATGGCAGTCAAATTGTCTGTTTTCACGCACATATCAAGAGAACATCCCTGGTCATCCTTATTGCCTCATCTGGCGGACTCACTAAACACACATGCTTCCTTTGTACATTATGTCTGAGTGTTGGTGTGCCCTTGGCTATCCATAAATTCAAAATACAAGAAAAGTGTGCCATCTAGTTTGCTTAAGATACGTCATTTGAAATTATTTATACTTTTACTTTTGATACTTAAAAAAAAATAAACTAAGGGAATTCATTCTCATTTTGAGTCTGTGTCTGTTGATCTCTGTCCCCTAATAGTTTATTCAGTTATAAGGCTATATCTGTTGATCTCTGTCTCCTAATAGTTTATTCAGTTATAAGGCTATATCTGTTGATCTCTGTCCCCTAATAGTTTATTCAGTTATAAGGCTATATCTGTTGATCTCTGTCCCCTAATAGTTTATTCAGTTATAAGGCTATATCTGTTGATCTCTGTCCCCTAATAGTTTATTCAGTTATAAGGCTATATCTGTTGATCTCTGTCCCCTAATAGTTTATTCAGTTATAAGGCTATATCTGTTGATCTCTGTCCCCTAATAGTTCATTCAGTTATTAGCTATATCTGTTGATCTCTGTCCCCTAATAGTTCATTCAGTTATAAGGCTATATCTGTGTGACAATACAGAGGCGGATGCAAGATGCAAGCAACGATGGTTTAATGAATACAATTTACAGCAGCAACAGGACAGACAGACTGTACTCAGACGGAATCCGACCCAGGGACTAGGGCGCATCTTCCGGTGATAGCGTGCTGAGAAATCCAGGGGAGTGTGTCCGGATGGGTAGGAAGGAGCACAGCAGATAATCCACACAAGGGCGGCGAGAGATGAGCACGGACACACGACACAACCTCAGGGAAGTAACAACACAACCTCAGGGAAGTAACAACGATCTGACAACAAGAAACACTGGTTACAGAACATATAAAGGGAAGATAAGTGGTTCCAGCTGGCGCAAACAATCAGGCCGAGATTGGGAACCACGCCCACACAAACACGAGAGAGAGAGAGAGAGAGAGAGAGAGAGAGAGAGAGAGAGAGAGAGAGAGAGAGAGAGAGAGAGAGAGAGAGAGAGAGAGAGTGGATTCATGAACCGTGACAATACCCCCCCCCCCCTAGGAAAGCCTCTTGGCGTTCCCTGTCGATTGAAATCATCGATAAGGGAGTGATCCAGAATGTCCCTAGCAGGTACCCAACTTCTCTCCTCCGGACCGTAACCCTCCCAGTCCACCAGGTACTGGAATCCGCATCCCCTCCTTCTAGAGTCCAAAATACGATTGACAGAAAAGGTGGGTTCCCCATCAATCATTAGTCCGGCGGCGGGGGAACCGGGACCGGCGGGTTAATGCGTGCCTGAAACACAGGTTTTATTTTAGACACATGAAAGGTAGGATGAATTCTCCTATATGCCGGAGGAAGCTTGAGCCGGACCGCCACCGGACTAATGATCCTGGTGACTCTGAACGGGCCGATAAATTTGGGGGCAAGCTTGTTCGAAACGGATCGGAGTGGAATGTTCTTAGTAGAAATCCACACTCTTTGGCCAACGACGTATACCGGAGGCTTCGACCAGTGGCGATCGGCCTTAGCCTTGGTGCGCGCCCCCACCCGGAGAAGAGTCTCACGGGCTCTGCTCCATGCGTGACGGCACCTCTGGATGAAAGCGTGAGCGGAGGGAACAGTGACCTCGGACTCCGTACTGGGAAAGATAGGTGGCTGGTAACCTAAACTACACTCAAACGGAGAGAGACCCATGGCTGCCACTGGCAACGAATTGTGAGCGTACTCAACCATAGAGAGTTGTTGACTCCAGGAAGAGGGATTCTTAGAAACCAAACATCGCAACACTCTCTCCAAATCTTGGTTGGCCCTCTCCGTTTGACCGTTGCTCTGGGGATGAAACCCTGAAGACAGGCTGACACTCGCTCCCAGTAACCTACAAAACTCTTGCCAAAACTTGGACACAAATTGGGGCCCCCTGTCAGAAACTACGTGCATCGGCAGGCCATGTAAGCGAAAGACGTGATCCACGACAGTTACCTCTGTCTCCTTGGCAGATGGTAATTTAGGCAAGGGAATAAAATGAGCCGCCTTCGAGATCCGGTCCACCATGGTCAAAACAACCGTCTTGCCCTGGGAGGGTGGAAGGCCGGTAACAAAATCTAGCGCGATGTGGGACCAGGGTCTCGAAGGGACCGACAGCGGTTGGAGTAACCCATCTGGGGGTCGATTAGAAGTCTTCCCAGTGGCACAAACCGAGCAAGCCAAGACGAAACTGTGAATATCACGAGCCATCAGTGGCCACCAAAAGCGTTGCTTAACCAAAAAGTTAGTGCGGCTGACTCCTGGATGACACTCTACGTTGGAGCAATGCCCCCACCGAATAACATCGGACCGACACCCCTCCGGCACAAACAACCGATTAGGCGGGCAACCGGGCGGAGGCGTTACCCCTTCTAAGGCCGTTTTGACCCTCGATTCAACCTCCCATGTGAGTGTGGAGACCACTAGGGTCCCGGGTAGGATGCACTCGGGAGTGGATGGGCATTCGGAATGGTCAAAAATGCGAGAAAGGGAATCGGGTTTGACATTCTTGGAACCCGGGCGATACGAGAGAGAGAAGTCAAAACGTCCGAAAAAGAGTGCCCACCGCGCCTGCCTGGAGTTGAGTCGCTTGGCGGTTCTGATATATTCCAAATTTTTGTGATCGGTCCAAACTATAAAAGGTACCGCCGACCCCTCTAACCAATGGCGCCACTCCTCAAGTGCTAACTTCACTGCCAACAACTCTCTGTTGCCAATGTCGTAGTTGCGTTCCGCAGGTGATAACCGATGGGAAAGGAACGCGCAAGGGTGCATCTTGTGGTCAGAAGAGGAACGTTGGGAAAGTACCGCACCTACCCCCACCTCTGAAGCGTCCACCTCCACCACGAACTGATGCGAGGGATCGGGAGCTATGAGGATGGGAGCCGAAACAAAGCGGCTCTTGAGTTTGGCGAATGCAGCCTCGGCTGTATCGGACCACCTGAACGTCACTCTGGGGGAGGTTAAGGCGGTAAGTGGAGCGACTATCTGACTAAAGTTGCGAACGAAACGCCGGTAGAAATTGGCGAATCCCAGAAATCTCTGTAGGGCCTTACGGGAATCTGGGCTTGGCCAATCCACCACAGCCTTAACCTTGTCAGGATCCATGTGAATACCTTCAGTCGAGACGATGTAACCTAGGAATGGAACGGATTGTGCATGAAAAATGCATTTCTCCGCCTTGACAAAAAGTCCATTCTCCAACAACCTCTGAAGCACTCGTCTGACGTGCTGAACGTGTTCCTGGAGAGAAGAAGAAAAAATCAGTATGTCATCCAGGTAAACATATATGAACTGATCAATCATATCTCTCAGCACGTCATTGACGAGTGCCTGGAAAACCGCTGGGGAGTTGGATAGCCCAAAAGGCATGACCAAATATTCGAAGTGCCCTCTGGAGGTGTTAAACGTGGTCTTCCATTCGTCCCCCCCCTTATGCGAACCAAATGATATGCATTACGTAAATCCAAATTAGTGAACACGGATGCTCCCTGTAACCTTTCAAAGGCTGAGGACATCAACGGTAAGGGATAGGTATTCTTCACTGTGATGTTATTCAACCCACGGTAATCAACGCAAGGACGCAGAGATCCGTCCTTCTTCCCCACAAAGAAGAACCCCGCCCCCGCTGGAGAAGAGGAAGGACGAATGAATCCAGATGCCAGAGAATCAGAGATGTATCTCTCCATAGCCTCCCTCTCCGGAACAGAGAGTGAATATAACTTGCCTTTAGGCGGAGACTCACCTGGCAATAATTCTATTGCACAGTCATAGGGACGATGCGGAGGAAGAGAAGCAGCACGGGACCTACTGAACACCTCCTTCAGGTCAAGGTATTCAACGGGCACGTTAGACAAATCCACTGCCTCCTCTAGAAACACAGAATCAGACACAGACGAACAAGCAGACACTAAACAGGACTCAAGACACTTGTTACTCCACATGGATATAGAGTTATGAACCCAGTCAACTCTGGGGTTGTGTTGGGTGAGCCAAGGGTGGCCGAGAACTAATGGTGCAAGGGGTGAGTCCATGAGTAGAAATGATAGTGTCTCAGTGTGATTGCCAGAAGTGATGAGTGTGATAGGTTCAGTGGTGTGAGAAATGTTGGGGAGTTCTTGACCATTGAGAGCGTTGACGGATATCTTGTGCAACGAGAAATGCATGGAACGTATGCTTTTCTCGTAAGAAAAGCTCTGCAATAGTCAGGATCACCTGAATAACCCTCTGGTGTCTGTAGCCGTGGCTCTAGCTGGGAATCCGGTTCTGGCGGGGTGGGTTGAACTGCCGGTGTAGGTGGCGCAGTGGAACCCCTCAGATGTTGTAATTGTTGGGTCAGCTGGGATACCTGCGTCGCAATGGCTTGTACTGCCCGACCTGTGCTGGAGATGTTCTCCTCTTGTTGATCCATTCTCGTGATACTGCGGGAAATGAATTCGGTCAGACTTGTTGAACTCGCTGCATCCATGGTCTGGTCAGATCGTTCTGTGACAATACAGAGGCGGATGCAAGATGCAAGCAACGATGGTTTAATGAATACAATTTACAGCAGCAACAGGACAGACAGACTGTACTCAGACGGAATCCGACCCAGGGACTAGGGCGCATCTTCCGGTGATAGCGTGCTGAGAAATCCAGGGGAGTGTGTCCGGATGTGTAGGAAGGAGCACAGCAGATAATCCACACAAGGGCGGCGAGAGATGAGCACGGACACACGACACAACCTCAGGGAAGTAACAACACGACCTCAGGGAAGTAACAACGATCTGACAACAAGAAACACTGGTTACAGAACATATAAAGGGAAGATAAGTGGTTCCAGCTGGTGCAGACAATCAGGCCGAGATTGGGAACCACGCCCACACAAACACGGGAGAGAGAGAGAGAGAGAGAGAGAAAGAGAGAGAGGGAGGCAGTGGATTCATGAACCGTGACAATCTGTTGATCTCTGTCCCCTAATAGTTCATTCAGTTATAAGGCTATATCTGTTGATCTCTGTCCCCTAATAGTTCATTCAGTTATAAGGCTATATCTGTTGATCTCTGTCTCCCTAATAGTTCATTCAGTTATAAGGCTATATCTGTTGATCTCTGTCTCCTAATAGTTTATTCAGTTATTAGCTATATCTGTTGATCTCTGTCCCTAATAGTTTATTCAGTTATAAGGCTATATCTGTTGATCTCTGTCCCCTAATAGTTAATGTAAGGGTTAGGGTTATGGATGACGGTTTAGGGTGACGGTTAGATGTAAGGGAAAATAGAATATTGAATGGGAACAAATTGTTTTTACCCCACAAGAAAACAAAAGTGCATGTGTGTGCGTGTGCGCACGCGCGTGTGTCAATGTCACTCTCGCTTGTGGACTTCGACCTAGTTGGAGAGTATGACAGCAGCAGCATACTGTAGCTCTACATAACAGTGGGCATATGACTGTCTGCGCATCGAAGGGAATACAGAATAAAACATATTCTTGCAAAATGTCTCGAGCGGCAGACAGACTGAAAGTGGTCGTGAATCATCTCGATCGACCATCTTCTTTTGTTGTATCCTTTTCAAGTGTTTTGCTGTAAATGTCGTGTGTTTCTCCATGGCTGCGCGGTGCTGGGATTTCTGACCGACTTTCAGGGACTGCGCGTCGGTACAGCTTCGCAGGACAGGCCGGGGCATGAGTAAATTATCCGGCCTTTTCAGAGCGAACTGAACATTGGGAGTTGAACTATAACATTAAAAAATGTATTTATTTTCTGTAAATGTGTTTATTTATCCATATAAGACTACACTATCTTATAGGCTATGTATGAGTAAACGGCGCGCGTGTAACTATTAGGCTATAGGTATTCACAATTTAATTTATTCTTATAATTAACGGTATGACATATTTTGCATAAATGTGTAATAGCTACAAATAACTATTTTGTTATAAGACATCATTCATGTATGGCCTTAATTCATTGCATAAAGCAAGCATCGACCTCTGGCCAAAACGTTACCTACTATCAACCACAAGCACTGAGGTAGGTGACACATCAATCTCCTATTTGGGCTGTTTTTGACTATGTCAATGGCCTTATATCAGGACAGTCTAAAAGTACAGGTACTGACCCTTGCCCTACTTACTGTGCACATTACACAATGCTGAGATCCTCTCAGTAGTTCATTCAACTTTGAGTTACCGTCACTCTGTATCTAAACACATTGTAACATAGGCACAGAGTCTAATAAGTGTTTATCACACTGTCAGGCACAGAGTCTAATAAGTGTTTATCACACTGTCAGGCACAGAGTCTAATAAGTGTTTATCACACTGTCAGGCACAGAGTCTAATAAGTGTTTATCACACTGTCAGGCACAGAGTCTAATAAGTGTTTATCACACTGTCAGGCACAGAGTCTAATAAGTGTTTATCACACTGTTATTCACTTGCTGTATCCAGGTATTCCTTTGACAATGATCTGCTGAGCACTGAGCAGAGAATCTCCTATGAGGAGGATGGGTTCCTCCTTATCAAGGGCCTGGTGTCTGTGGAGGACATTGACAGATTCAGGTAAGACCACAACACCATGAGCGAGACAACAGAAAGGTCTCAGATGTTACTGAAAGGATAACACTAGATAAACAAAAAACAGGCGTCTAACGTAAGAATGCGCCACGATGAAAGTACAAAAGAGACCACAGAAGAGAAGAATGCCTGAAGATCACTTGACTTGACTGTCTCCACCAGCGCTTCAATATGTCCCCTGTCTTTGACCCCACATGCAGCATGGTTCACCAGTAGAACACTAGAACACTGCTCCTCTGTACCAGAGACACATGGCTTTAACAGCTGGGATTAATTAGTGATGCTACACTGAACAAGGACTGTTTGTGTGTGTGTGTGTGTGTGTGTGTGTGTGTGTGTGTGTGTGTGTGTGTGTGTGTGTGTGTGTGTGTGTGTGTGTGTGTGTGTGTGTGTGTGTGTGTGTGTGTGTGTGTGTGTGTGTGTGGCAGGGTGGCATTTGAGCGGATATGCCGTCGGGAGGTGCAGGTCCCGGGACTGGTGGTGATGAGGGACGTGTCCATCGCCAAGTCAGAGTTCGTCCCTAACCAGAAGGCCATCTCCAAGCTGCAGGACTTCCAGGAAGAGCCTGAGTTATTCCGCTACTGTGGCCTGCCTCAGGTACACACACTGCATGGACACACACACGCCGTAACGCAGTGGTCTAGGCAGAGCGCTTCGTCTCCGAGCATCACGAGTTCCTGCCAGGCAATAGTTTTTATTTCATTTTTTGGTGAGCGCTTAGGAAGGCATAGATATCCACGTTCTCAAGACCTTTTCAAACGTCCAAAATCAAAGTCTATTTCTAGTGATCAGGCTGACACGGACGCATTCATGCACACACACACGCACACACTCTCAAGCGCACACATAAGCTCAGAACACACACGTTCTTCTTACAGTCTTTCCTTTTTTTCTTATTTTTTTCCACATCTAGTTTTTATTATTTCACTTGTCTTTGTCTTTCTCAGATCCTGAATTATGTGGAGTGTTTCACTGGTCCCAACATCATGGCCATGCACACCATGCTGATCAACAAGCCCCCAGACACAGGTACAGAACAGTGTGACCCATATCTAACCTCTAACCCCTGACCCTCAACCTCTAACACTGACCCTTATCCAAAAAGACACACATAGACACACCTTCTAGAGTAGGGATGGGCAATTCCAGTCCTCGAGGGCCTGATTGGTGTCACAGTTCTGCCCCAGCTAACACACCTGACTCCAATCACCTAATCATGATCTTCAGTTTAGAATGCGCTTTGATGAATCAGCTGTGTTTGCTAGGGATGGAGAAAGTGTGACACCAATCAGGGCCTCGAGGACTGGAGTTGCCCACCCCTGTTCTAGAGAGTGAAAACAGAGAGCCTGTCCATGTAATGTATGTTTATTTGTGTGTGTGATCTCAGGTAATAAGACATCTCGCCACCCCATGCACCAGGACCTGCATTATTTTCCATTCCGTCCGGCGGACCGTATTGTCTGTTCCTGGACCGCCATGGAGAAGATTCACCGCCAGAACGGCTGTCTGGTGGTCCTTCCTGGTTCTCACCACGGCACCCTCAAAGAACACGACTACCCAGAGTGGGAGGTGATACACACACACCTGCATCCTCAACAAGCACGGCTACCCCCATTAGATCTTGTGACATCACTTCCCTTTCCTCTTTCTCAGGGCGGGGTCAATAAGATGTACCACGGTGTCCGTGACCATGACCCCAATCATCCCAGGGTGCACCTGGAGATGGAGAAAGGAGACACAGTGTTCTTCCACCCTCTATTGATCCATGGATCTGGAATGAACCAGACGCAGGGCTTCCGCAAGGTATCACACTCAACACTGAAAAACACTCTGGAAGCAATAGATACCGAACCATTCTAGGATCCCGAAATCATGGAAGTGTGTGTGTGTGTGTGTGTGTTTAGGCCATCTCCTGCCACTATGCCAGTGCTGACTGCTATTACATTGACGTGAGGGGAACCACCCAGGAGAACATAGGCCAGGAGGTGAAAGAGATCGCAGCAAGGAAATACGCTGTTAATGACGTCACATTTGAGGTACATCACATCTCTGCAGGAGTGATGCAGTATACATCAAACACATTGTTAATAAACTGTGGGTAACAGTGTGTTGTGTGTAACACTGTCTGTTTTGTGCGTGGTATAGGATACCTGGGCTGTAAGGGGCCGTCTGGTGCAAGGGGATAGGACCAATCTGTGAGAGAGCCCGCCCACCACAGTGTGACGGTCACTCACCACTAACATCCTGCCAATCAAAGGAGATTGAAAAAGTTGGCTAATCCACCAGCCAATAAGCTGAGACTCATTGACGGGAGTAATTTATTCGTTGGGCAAGAGTGAGAGTCCAGTTTGCCGGGTTTGTTTAACATATTTGATTAGATTTTGATTTGATTCTATTTGGATCTCTTTTAGTCCCCATTTGGACTAATCTTCCAAGAGTCCTTAAACATTAAAATACAATTTATAATACAAACATATTTTCACATATAACACACTATTACAAACATACATAATATACTAACATAATGACCAATAAATACTCAATCTAAAAAATATTGATTCTTCATCAACTATAGTCCCACAACATTTCTATGTATTATATTTAAATCATTTTAAAATAATGTTTAAATTTATATATTGATTGAAAGGTTTCTGGTTTGCTCAGTTAATTTATTCAATTTCTTTATTGCTCTAAATCGAAATGATATTTTGTGGTGGACAATCTATTCCTAGTATTTACGGAATGTCTGTCTCTTACCAACTGAATACCGTTGTGAATAGAACTTGGCCATTTAAAATTATGTATATTATGAAATAACATGCTTAAGCAATAACATGCTTAAAAATAAGCATTTTTTCTTCAATTACCTTATCGATTGATGAACAACCAAGAGCATTGCGCATGACTGCAACAGAATAACCATATCTCCACCTTAAAACAATTCTTGCTGCTTTCTTCTGTGCATTCTGCAGCCTCCTAACTTCACTTGATGATGCATTTCCCCAGACCACAGAACAGTACTTCACCTGACTCTCAGTTAATGCTTGTGTTTTTTGCTGAATAATTTTTCCTGGTAAATATTTAGCTATCCTTCTGATTATGCATGCTGTTTTAATGTTGTTGTTTTAGTTATTTGAGACGACTATGATAAGCAGTTGTCTAGCTGCACTCCCAATAGTTTGGTTTCTGCCACTCCTCCCATACTTAATTGTATCCCATGCTGTTTTGGCCTTTTCCTATAACTTTGGTTTTCTTGGTGTTTAAAACAAAAAAAATTGGGCAAACCCACTCCCTGATATTCCCCAAATCTCCTTGTAAAGCTTGCTGCAAATTGTAGTATCATCTGCAAATATAGTAGCTTGAGTTTCAGCTAAGGCATAGGGAAGGTCGTTGGTATATATTAAATAAAGAAGTGGCCCAAGGCAGCAGCCCTGCGGTATTCCACAGTTTAACACATGAGGGGAAGAAAATGAACCATTGATATAGGTGGACTGTTTCCTGTCAGTTAGATATGACTGTATATTATATATAATATATATATTAAACTAAAGGGATGTTTATTGCACAGTTAAGCATTGGTTGAAGTGATCATCTTCTGCCTGACAATAAAGCACTTACTGTGTGGTGGACTGGAGTGAGAGGAGCAGGGGTAGAATGTGTGTGTGAGAGAGAGAGAGAGCGTGATAGACTAGGAGAAAGTGTGTACGAGGAGTGAGTGGATGAAGGTGAATAGGAGGCTATTTCTGTTATGAATATGAGCGTGTTTTAGTACACTTTGGAAACCAGGTACTCAGGGTGTTGCTTTGTAGATCAGTCCACCATGAAATACCAGTAACCTTGATGCCTTAATATAACAGAATCCTAGCTGTATTTGACATCACCGCCTTAACAATCAAATCTAGGCTGCTTTTAAAGAGTTTGTAATGAGTACTTTGTTTGTAAATTAGTTTGTGATTTCCTTTCATTATTGTCGATGTAACTGACAATAAACGGGACTCAGAATCAATTACTTTATTCTCTTTATCATCTGTTCCTTACAGTTCTAGTGAGGATGGTGAGATTCTAATGAGGAGGGTGAGATACTCTCTTGGTTTCCTCACTCCTTTGTGCCACATCCCAGACACACACACACACACAAACACACACACCACCTCAGAGACCATTCTTGATCCCCTAAATCTGACGTGTTTAACCTAAACCTTCCCCCTCGACCCAATATGCTTTCCAGACACACTCCCAGCCAGCTCCTCCCCCCCAGCCCCAGGCCTCATGAATATTCAGCAGCTAAAGCTCTGTGAAATCTCCATCACCGTGGAGACACGTACAATCCCAGTGTCCCGCCTTGTTCCAGATCCAGATATAGTGTTGGGGGGAGGTAGAGCTCTTAGAATGGTGTGGGGGAGGGGGGATCAGGGATAGAGGGATGAGACAATAAGGACTATTTAAAGACAGAGAAAGAGCATTACAATTAAGATGAATAGTGTCCACCTCCAATTTCCATAAACAGCACCAGTCTGGATACCTGGCAAGTGATATGTAAATCCTATGTGTGAAGGAAGGAGAGTTCCTGTGTGTGAGGAAGTGTTTGCCCTGTGTTTTCAAATGGAGGCTGAGATGTTTCCTGACTTGGGCTGATGCCTCTCCTGTGGAACCAAAGAAAACACCTGAGGGCTGCGCGCGCGTGTGCGTGCGTGTGTGTGTGCCGTGCCGTGCCGTGCCGTGCCACGCGCGTCTGTGTGTCATGGAAAGGAGAACAACCATTCCATTCACAGTAAAGCCCGTAAGTCTACCAGTTAATCAGACATACACTATACATGAAATCCTACCAACCCTACACATGTAATTCAGTGTCAAAATCGAGACCCATAAACCTGATACTCGTGATCACACACGCACACGCACACACACACACGCACACACACACACACACACACGCACACGCACACACGCACGCACATGCACACACACACACACACACACACACGCACACACACACACACACACACACACACACACACACACACACACACACACACACACACACACAGGTCTCTTAGCCACTCATTCACTCAAGGACAGACTCCTCTGCTCAGTTTCCTACTTCAGTCTTAACAAAGCCTTCTCTTCTTGATTTTTCCAAAACATAGACACCTGCATGCGTTAATGTAAATGCATAAACAGTCCTCAAGGTGGCGTCCTTGGGTTACTGCATTATAGTAAACTGCATGATGTCTTTTGCAGTATTTGTGGAGGTGGTCTGGCTGTTTGTCATAATTGTGGCTACATAGATACTGAATGTAGATTCCTTTTAGAGGAAAGAAGAAAAAAGCTGAACTTCACCTTGAAGCTTGAATGTGAAACAGTAAAAGTTATTCAGCTCTCAGGGCCCTCAGATCCTCAAAAGGTTATACAGCTGCACCATTGAGAGCATCTTGACTGGCTGCATCACCACTTGCCATTATGGAAAAGAAATAGAATCATTTAACGAGATTCTTATATGTTCTAGTCAGTAATACACAATCAAGACTCATAGAATATTCTTGTAATATCTGATTTACAGTGGGGCAAAAAAGTATTTAGTCAGCCACCAATTGTGCAAGTTCTCCCACTTAAAAAGATGAGAGAGGCCTGTAATTTTCATCATACGTACACTTCAACTATGACAGACAAAATTAGAAAAATCAGAAAATCACATTGTAGGATTTTAATTAATTTATTTGCAAATTATGGTGGAAAATAAGTATTTAGTGGGATTAACAACAAGTGTATCTTTAAAATTATGTAAAATAGTTCTGTTTGAGGAATTTTAATTATGAGATTTCTGTTGTTTTGAATTTGGCGCCCTGCACTTTCACTGGCTGTTGTCATATCGAGAAGAAGTTTTAAGGTGCCACCAACCTCCTGTGGAGGGTATAGCACATTGTTTGTAATTTATGGGAGCGGTGCCCATCGGGGCAATGAACAGTACTGAGATCATCCATACCAGAGAGGTGAATGGGCTCTGATGCTTTGCATATGCTCAGGCCTGGCAAGGCGTGCATGCATCAATACAAAACACACACACCTGCTTCTCCTCAGGGGGAAAACATATGCATCCACACACACAATACAACAGAGGGACACACACAGCAAGTTAACACACAGACAATCACAATTTAATCCCCATCTCCTTATTAAGAGTCTCCTGGTCAACAAGTCTTCCAAGCAGCGAAAACATCAGAGTTGAAAACGCGAAACACACACTACATCTTCACGCCTACAAACTGACGGATACAAAAGCATCTTTGACATCTCCAGCGAGACCCTGGTCACTGATTGGACAGTGATGAAAGAAGTGTCCTCATTGGCCTGAACTGACCTCAGATCAGTAACCCGGAGCAGACCACACACACTGTCCTCCACCCTGTGCTGTGTGTGGTTCTTACACGGTCATTAAATCAGTGACACCCTTATGATCTGTGAGGTGTAATGAAAGTCAATCTCTGCCTCTGCTCCTTCTCACTCGCTCTCTCCTCCTATACGTCCCTTACTCTCATCCTCTCTCTCTCTCCTTCATCCTTCTTTTCTGCATGACATCAACCCAGCAATAAAAGAAACGTCCTCTCACTGTCAACTGCGTTTATTTTCAGCAAACTTAGCATGTGTAAATATTTGTATGAACATAAGATTCAACAACTGAGACATAAACTGAACAAGTTCCACAGACATGTGACTAACAGAAATGGAATAATGTGTCCTTGAACAAAGGTGACACCAGCTGCATTAGGTACTGCAGTTCATCTCCTCCTCATGGACTGCACCAGATTTACCAGTTCTTGCTGTGAGAGGTTAACCCACTCTTCCACCAAGGCACCTGCAAGTTCCTGGATATTTCTGGGGGGAATGACTCTAGCACTCATCCTCTGATACAACAGGTCCCAGACGTGCTCAATGGGATTGAGATCCGGGCTCTTCGCTGGCCATGGCAGAACACTGAAATTCCTGCCTTGCATGAAATCACGCACAGAATGAGTAGTACGGCTGGTGGCATTGTCATGCTGGAGGGTCATGTCAGGATGACAATGTTTTGGTTAGCAGTTTAAAATTGTCTCCCTAGTCATAGACTATTCTTTTTTCTACCACACGGCAAGCGGTACCAGAGCGCCAAGTCAAGGTCCAAGAGGCTTTTAAACAGCTTCTATCCCCAAGCCATAAGACTCCTGAACACCTAATCAAATGGCTACCCAGACTATTTGCAACCCCCCCCCCATCCCATCCTCTCCCCCTCATTTACACCACTGCTACTCTGTTATTATCATCTATGCATAGTCACTTTAATAACTCTACCTTCAGGTACATATTACCTCAACTAACCGGTGCCCACACACATTGACTCTGTACCGGTACCCCCCCCTGTAAATAGTCTCTGGAGATTTTTCTTGTGTGTTCTTAAGTGTCTCTCCTCAGTTTCGACAACAGATTCTGTCTCAGGTTATATGTCATGGCCCCCTCCTCACCCCTCCTCAAGGCAAATGAAATTCCAGCTGTCCCCCTTCCCCAAAACTCCCTCTCTTTCTTTTTCTCTTCACACCCACTCTCTCCATCCCTCCCCTCTCCCTCCCTCGCACCTCCCTCCCTCCCCTATCCATCCCTCCCCTCTGCCTCCCTTCTCCATCCCTCCCCTCTCCCTCCCTCACCTCTCCCCCTCCCTCCCTCCCTCTCTCTCTCAGTTCATAACTTGACTGTTCGCAGCGTGTGTTTCACTGTATTCTTCATCATGTCCTGGACACATCTGGTCTTTCTCTCTCTGCTCGCCACCCTCCTCATCCTCACACGTAAGTACCCCGATAGGGGGTTGACATGCGGGAGGGGGGGGGTGTCAAGGTAGGGTGTGGGAGAGGAGGTGGAGGGTCACATTTTAAAAACTTTTTTATGGTGTAGGTTTGATGTTTATGGTGAGACCTTTTCTGAAAGGTGCTTGTGCAGAATGTCTAGAAAGAGGCCTTGCTGATCAGCTCAAGTGTAAAATTGTCAAAAATCTCTTTCTCTCTTTCCCAGTCTCCCCCGGGGTGCGGAGTGCATCGGTGAGAGATGGAAGAGAGGGAAAAGCTGCAGAGCCCAAAGGTGAGTGTCATATGTTCCATTCCCCCTCCCCAACCTGAGTGACCCCAATGACCCTCTTTGACCCTTCCCTGCTACCGTCTGCCCCCAGGGTCAGCGCGGAGAGTCTTCATGCCCGATGCGGATGGAGCAAACTTCTTCAAAAAGCGTAGTCGGCGCTCGGGCAAATATGAGGCGGAGGTCCTCGGTGAGGCTGTTTACCATCACTATGGGCTGTTACCATGGAGCCGGGGCAGGGGCAGGACAGGGGACATGGGGATTGATGATGGTAGTGTTTGCATGTGGTTGAAGTTGCTGGTGCCATTATGGACAGTTTGTTTTGTGAGGTTTACAGCACTCTGTAGAGACTGCTGGTGTGTGTGTGTGTGTGTACTCAAAGTCTATTCATTTTATGGTCGGTGGATTAAAATGTTGGGTGGTGTGGTTTGAGGTCATGGCTGTGAACTCGGAGGGCAGACTGAAGACTGAACACACACACACACTGGAGGCAGCAAAAGGAGTCACAGGGTAGTATGGAGCAGTCCTCTCTCTCTCTCTCTCTCTCTCTCTCTCTCTCTCTCTCTCTCTCTCTCTCTCTCTCTCTCTCTCTCTCTCTCTCTCTCTCTCTCTCTCTCTCTCTCTCTCTCTCTCTCTCTCTCTCTCTCTCTCTCTCTCTCTCTCTCCCTCGCTCTCTCTCTCTCTCTCTCTCTCTCTCTCTCTCTCTCTCTCTCTCTCTCTCTCTCTCTCAGCCAGTCCCAGAGACAGATAGGCTGTCGTCTGCTCCAGCTCCCTGTCAGTGCACCTCTCTGGGCCACTGCTCAGAGAAAACAAGCCCACATTCCTGGAAAGCGTTAGTTACAAAATACTGTTTATATCGCCTGCCAGCCAGTCACCAAGGAGCTGGGTGTGCACGAGAGAGAAGGGAGAGAAGTGTGTGTGTGTGCGTGTGCATGAGGGTATGTGTGAATGTGTGTGTATGTGTGTATACGACTTTGTTGTGACCGTGTTAGTGGAGTGATGCGCAGGTCAAACGGAAGGCACTGCAGGAGCTGAGACAGGAATGTGTGGACCAATAAACCATTCTAGTGCAGAGAGAGCGAGACAACAAGAGGAAATGAGAGAGAGAAAAGAAAGAGAAGAAACCTGAGGAGGATAATGGAAAAAGGTGTGTTACCTTGGTCATTGGGTTACAGTAAGACACGTGAGCAGGTCTGCAGCCACGATGACAGAGAGACAGAGAGATTTGCGACCTGTTTGCCACAAGAAAAGGGCAACCAGTAAATACAACCAATATTTATTTATTTTTCCTTTTGTACTTTAACTATTTCCACATCATTATAACACTGTACATGGCCACAATATGACATGTGAAATGTTTCTATCCTTTAGAAAATTGTGATTGTAATGTTTATTGTTAATTTTTGATTGTTTATTTCACTTGCTCTAGCAATGTAAATATACGTTTCCCATGCCAATAGGGAGAGATAGTGAACCCAACCAGTAAGTCTAGTACCTGAGAAAGTTTCCATTCCGCAAAGCCTCATTCCACCAGACCGTTTTGTAAGAAGACAACCTACTAGTCAGTGTGTGTGTTGTTGTTGTTGTGTGTGTGTGTGTACTCCAAAATATTGTGATGTCACCTTAAAACTTATGTGAGTACCCCAATGAGGGCTAGTGTTCAATGTATACAGTACCGGCCTGTGTGTGTGTGTGTGTGTGTGTGTGTGTGTGTGTGTGTGTGTGTGTGTGTGTGTGTGTGTATATAAAGCAACAGGTTTAGTATCTCTCCCAAAAACTGTGTGATAGAGTTGGACTGCCTGCAGTGTGTGGCGTGAGGAACGTGTGAGGACAGGTTGGAAGTTTGGCGCCAAACATCTTTGAGGTTCATGACGTAACTAAGACAACACCTCTCACTCTACCTTAGTGACCCTAACACCTTCTTCCATCTCTCCTTCTGTCCCCCTCCTCCCTCCCTCCCTCCGTAGCCGAGCAGAGGGTAAGGATGTCAGCTGATGAGAGGAGGAGGGAGTACTATGACGAACAGAGGAACGAGTTTGAGAACTACGTGGAAGAGGAGCGCGACGGTAAGACCGACTAACTCTGTTCCAAAGATGAGGTTTAAAACCATAAGTGCCCATTTGGTTAAACTTAGACACTTATACCTTAGTGGTAAACGCCACATCTTGATTTATCTGCAGTAATCACAGAGTCTAATCACAGTTTTCACAGTGTGCTGCACTGAACACGTTGACCACACGTCTGTATAGGGATGTGTTGGGTTTGTGGTAGTTCTTGTTCCTATTGCGTTTCTGGGAAGTGTTTTCTTCCACATAAGTAAACCGAAGTGTTTCACATGAAGGACAGAAATACACGTTCTTAGTCCTCCGAGTTCTACACTCTTAAGCTGGCACAAACAAAAAACCCTCAACCCTCTTTCCCTTCTCCTTCTCTCTCCATCCACAGAGCAGGATGAGAGGACACGGGAGAAGACAGAGCAGTGGCGTGAGTTCCACTATGATGGACTCTACCCCCGTTATCCCCGCGGTTGGTGAGCATGCTCCATAGGCCAAGGAGATCAGAACATAGTGCACCAGCCTGTGATTGGCAGGACCCTGTGCCACTTAAGACACCTAGCCTATCAGATGGACATAACAAGAGCATGGGAGGTGGCCAAAACATCACTCACCTAGGAGTAAAAAGGTTGACATACAAAACTATTAAACTCAATCATTTAAAATGGTAGTATTATGTAGATAAAACAGTTTTGCAACATTTATATTCAAAACTATTAAAGACTGGCAGGTCAAGTTTGAAAAAGGAGGCTGTCGTGATTGTATGCTTATCTCTGTGTTTGTTCACATCCGTCTGTGTATCAAACTGTACGGTCTTTTCTGTATTGTAACCCAACTGCAATCGCAAATATGAAACCTGTAACTGTAATTCAGAACCACAGGCATAAAATAAAATGTACTGCTGTGAAAAAAATATATGGCATATATATAGAGCTAAATCAGGGGGGTGAATTCTTAAGCACCTAGATTCATAACCTGAATGAAATGTGTGAGTGAGAGAAAGTGCGAATGAAAAGAGAGAGGGGAAGCTGAAGAAGGGATGATAAAATGAAAGTGTGCGAGTGAGTGCTGGGGAACTCATCAGACTGAGACTAATGCCGTGACTCCATGCGAGACTACCAACGTTCCACAGCTGCAACTTTAGACAGCACTGGGCCGAGAGCAGAGGACAGACAGAGAGGGACTATAAGGACACTGACAGACAGGTCTCTACCTCAGGAGTTGAACTAGTGCGTGTTTGTTCCTATATTTGAGCCATAACCTGGTCACATGGTGTGGATGATAGATGATGTGTTCTATACAACCTGCTTAGACCAATACAACTGACTGTTAATCACTTTGAGGAGGCGGGCTATCACGTCAAGCTGTATTAAATCACATTTGGGAGAAGCAAAACAGTGAGCTAGTTCCCTTGTTCAGACCTACTTGATCTTCTCTTTATCCAGCTCCTGTTACTATTTTTTGGGTGTCTCCAAAACCCCCTCAGACTAAGGACAAAATATAGCACAGGAGACAATTTCTTCCAGCGAGCCCAAGTCAGACAGAGGAGATGGTATGTAAATTACTCAGCACGATTTAATCAGCACATTCCCATCAAAGCCAGCAGGAGGGAACAACAAACAACTCATTCGGAAATACAATTGAATCCATGCAAAACACAGCAATTTAAAATCCATAATCAGCTTCAAATTATATCCACAGTAAAAAATAAAAAACATTAAAAGGACATTTAAAAAGCACTCTACAACATGCAGAGAAATATACACCAGAAAGTCCAATAGCACCAGCAGCAGTCGCTTCCTATGATGAAGACAATGATGAAGGTGACTGTAAGTGACTGAGGACTACAGCATGCAGTTGAGGAACTTGGGCTGCTCGTCACCTCGAGGCTTCAGCAGCTCCCCAGCTATCTTAGGCCCCGACTTACATTTACATTTAAGTCATTTAGCAGACGCTCTTATCCAGAGCAACTTACAAATTGGTGCATTCACCTTATGACATCCAGTGGAACAGCCACTTTACAATAGTGCATCTAAATCTATTAAGGGGGGTGAGAAGGATTACTTTATCCTATCCTAGGTATTCCTTAAAGAGGTGGGGTTTCAGGTGTCTCCTTTGAATTCCATGCTGTCACAGTTACCAGTCCTTTCAAGCTTAACATCCTTATCATTTATCGCCCTCCAGGTTCCCTCGGAGAGTTCATCAATGAGCTTGATGCCTTGATAAGCTCCTTTCCTGAGGACGGCTCACCTCTCACAGTGCTGGACGACTTTAACCTCCCCACGTCTACCTTTGACTCATTCCTCTCTGCCTCCTTCTTTCCACTCCTCTCCTCTTTTGACCTCACCCTCTCACCTTCCCCCCCTACTCACAAGGCAGGCAATACGCTCGACCTCATCTTTACTAGATGCTGTTCTTCCACTAACCTCATTGCAACTCCCCTCCAAGTCTCCGACCACTACCTTGTATCCTTTTCCCTCTCGCTCTCATCCAACACCTCCCACACTGCCCCTACTCGGATGGTATCGCGCCGTCCCAACCTTCGCTCTCTCTCCCCCGCTACTCTCTCCTCTTCCATCCTATCATCTCTTCCCTCTGCTCAAACCTTCTCCAACCTATCTCCTGATTCTGCCTCCTCAACCCTCCTCTCCTCCCTTTCTGCATCCTTTGACTCTCTATGTCCCCTATCCTCCAGGCCGGCTCGGTCCTCCCCTCCCGCCCCGTGGCTCGACGACTCATTGCGAGCTCACAGAACAGGGCTCCGGGCAGCCGAGCGGAAATGGAGGAAAACTCGCCTCCCTGCGGACCTGGCATCCTTTCACTCCCTCCTCTCTACATTTTCCTCCTCTGTCTGCTGCTAAAGCCATTTTCTACCACTCTAAATTCCAAGCATCTGCCTCTAACCCTAGGAAACTCTTTGCCACCTTCTCCTCCCTCCTGAATCCCCCCCCCCTCCTCCCTCTCTGCAGATGACTTTGTCAACCATTTTGAAAAGAAGGTCGACGACATCCGATCCTCGTTTGCTAAGTCAAACGGCACCGCTGGTTCTGCTCACACTGCCCTACCCTGTGCTCTGACCTCTTTCTCCCCTCTCTCTCCAGATGAAATCTCGCGTCTTGTGACGGCCGGCCGCCCAACAACCTGCCCGCTTGACCCTATCCCCTCTCTCCTCTCTTCTCCAGACCATTTCCGGAGACCTTCTCCCTTACCTCACCTCGCTCATCAACTCATCCCTGACCGCTGGCTACGTCCCTTCCGTCTTCAAGAAAGCGAGAGTTGCACCCCTTCTGAAAAAACCTACACTCGATCCCTCCGATGTCAACAACTACAGACCAGTATCCCTTCTTTCTTTTCTCTCCAAAACTCTTGAACGTGCCGTCCTTGGCCAGCTCTCCCGCTATCTCTCTCTGAATGACCTTCTTGATCCAAATCAGTCAGGTTTCAAGACTAGTCATTCAACTGAGACTGCTCTTCTCTGTATCACGGAGGCGCTCCGCACTGCTAAAGCTAACTCTCTCTCCTCTGCTCTCATCCTTCTAGACCTATCGGCTGCCTTCGATACTGTGAACCATCAGATCCTCCTCTCCACCCTCTCCGAGTTGGGCATCTCCGGCGCGGCCCACACTTGGATTGCGTCCTACCTGACAGGTCGCTCCTACCAGGTGGCGTGGCGAGAATCTGTCTCCTCACCACGTGCTCTCACCACTGGTGTCCCCCAGGGCTCTGTTCTAGGCCCTCTCCTATTCTCGCTATACACCAAGTCACTTGGCTCTGTCATAACCTCACATGGTCTCTCGACACACAATTAATCTTCTCCTTTCCCCCTTCTGATGACCAGGTGGCGAATCGCATCTCTGCATGTCTGGCAGACATATCAGTGTGGATGACGGATCACCACCTCAAGCTGAACCTCGGCAAGACGGAGCTGCTCTTCCTCCCGGGGAAGGACTGCCCGTTCCATGATCTCGCCATCACGGTTGACAACTCCATTGTGTCCTCCTCCCAGAGCGCTAAGAACCTTGGCGTGATCCTGGACAACACCCTGTCATTCTCAACTAACATCAAGGCGGTGGCCCGTTCCTGTAGGTTCATGCTCTACAACATCCGCAGAGAACGACCCTGCCTCACACAGGAAGCGGCGCAGGTCCTAATCCAGGCACTTGTCATCTCCCGTCTGGATTACTGCAACTCGCTGTTGGCTGGGCTCCCTGCCTGTGCCATTAAACCCCTACAACTCATCCAGAACGCCGCAGCCCGTCTGGTGTTCAACCTTCCCAAGTTCTCTCACGTCACCCCGCTCCTCCGCTCTCTCCAATGGCTTCCAGTTGAAGCTCGCATCCGCTAAAAGACCATAGTGCTTGCCTATGGAGCTGTGAGGGGAACGGCACCTCAGTACCTCCAGGCTCCAGGAGAAGATTAATTGTGTGTCGTCTGCATAGCAATGATAGGACAGACCATGTGAGGTTATGACAGAGCCAAGTGACTTGGTGTATAGCGAGAATAGGAGAGGGCCTAGAACAGAGCCTTGGGGGACACCAGTGGTGAGAGCGCGTGGTGAGGAGACAGATTCTCGCCACGCCACCTGGTAGGAGCGACCTGTCAGGTAGGACGCAATCCAAGCGTGGGCCGCGCCGGAGATGCCCAACTCGGAGAGGGTGGAGAGGAGGATCTGATGGTTCACAGTATCGAAGGCAGCCGATAGGTCTAGAAGGATGAGAGCAGAGGAGAGAGAGTTAGCTTTAGCAGTGCGGAGCGCCTCCGTGATACAGAGAAGAGCAGTCTCAGTTGAATGACTAGTCTTGAAACCTGACTGATTTGGATCAAGAAGGTCATTCTGAGAGAGATAGCGGGAGAGCTGGCCAAGGACGGCACGTTCAAGAGTTTTGGAGAGAAAAGAAAGAAGGGATACTGGTCTGTAGTTGTTGACATCGGAGGGATCGAGTGTAGGTTTTTTCAGAAGGGGTGCAACTCTCGCTCTCTTGAAGACGGAAGGGACGTAGCCAGCGGTCAGGGATGAGTTGATGAGCGAGGTGAGGTAAGGGAGAAGGTCTCCGGAAATGGTCTGGAGAAGAGAGGAGGGGATAGGGTCAAGCGGGCAGGTTGTTGGGCGGCCGGCCGTCACAAGACGCGAGATTTCATCTGGAGAGAGAGGGGAGAAAGAGGTCAGAGCACAGGGTAGGGCAGTGTGAGCAGAACCAGCGGTGTCATTTGACTTAGCAAACGAGGATTGGATGTCGTCGACCTTCTTTTCAAAATGGTTGACGAAGTCATCTGCAGAGAGGGAGGAGGGGGGAGGGGGAGGAGGATTCAGGAGGGAGGAGAAGGTGGCAAAGAGCTTCCTAGGGTTAGAGGCAGATGCTTGGAATTTAGAGTGGTAGAAAGAGGCTTTAGCAGCAGAGACAGAGGAGGAAAATGTAGAGAGGAGGGAGTGAAAGGATGCCAGGTCCGCAGGGAGGCGAGTTTTCCTCCATTTCCGCTCGGCTGCCCGGAGCCCTGTTCTGACTTGACTTCTCCTGTTGACAGGAACAGGAAGTAGTAGTCAAACCCGGGACCAATCAGATGGCAGAAGGAAGTGCTTTGGGTCCATCTGAACTCCAAACCCACTAAAACGCGACACTTACCTTCAACATGGTGGAAAATAAGTACAAGGTTTTCACAAGGTTTTCACACACTGTTGCTGGTATTTTAGCCCATTCCTCCATGCAGATCTCCTCTAGAGCAGTGATGTTTTGGGGCTGTTGCTGGGCAACACGGACTATCAACTCCCTCCAAAGATGTTCTATGGGGTTGAGATCTGGAGACTGGCTAGGCCACTCTAGGACCTTGAAATGCATCTTATGAAGCCACTCCTTCGTTGCCCGGGTGGTGTGTTTGGGATCATTGTCATGCTGAAAGACCCAGTCACGTTTCATTTTCAATGCCCTTGCTGATGGAAGGAGGTTTTCACTCAAAATCTCACGATACATGGCCCCATTCATTCTTTCAATTAAACGGATCAGTCGTCCTGGTCCCTTTGCAGAAAAACAGCCCCAAAGCATGGTGTTTCCACCCCCATGCTTCACAATAGGTATGGTGTTCTTTGGATGCAACTCATGATTCTTTGTCCTCCAAACACGACGAGTTGAATTTTTGCCAAAAAGTTATATTTTGGTTTCATCTGAGCATATGACATTCTCCCAATCTTCTTCTGAATCATCCAAATGCTCTCTAGCAAACTTCAGACGGGCCTGGACATGTGTCCCCCTGCTTAAGCCAGTACGTCTGGCACTGCAGGATTTGAGTCCCTGGTGGCGTAGTGTGTTACTGGTAGGCTTTGTTACTTTGGTCCCAGCTCTCTGCAGGTCATTCACTAGGTCCCCCCGTGTGGTTCTGGGATTTTTGCTCACCGTTCTTGTGATCATTGTGTGAAAACCTTGTGAATACTTACAGAAAACGTTTGACCTCTGTCATTGCCAACAAAGGGTATATAACAAAGTATTGAGATTAACTTTTGTTATTGACCAAATACTTATTTTCCACCATAATTTGCAAATAAATTCATCAAAAATCCTACAATGTGATTTTCTGGATTTGTTCCCCTAATTTTGTATGTCATAGTTGAAGTGTACCTATGATGAAAATTACAGGCCTCTCTCATCTTTATAAGTGGGAGAATTTGCACAATTGGCTGACTAAATACTTTTTTGCCCCACTGTATGGATCTGTACTAAGCCGTAAAGACACAGTTATATTGGTCTGACAGGATGATTAAATAATGTTGATAGTAGGTGAATTAGAATTCTGAGCAGTCTGCCTGATCTGCTATCATGCTAGGTTTACACACGCCATTGGGACAGTTAATCATACCGGTCGAGATTGCTAGTTGGCCCATGGGGAAAATTCTGAGGTGCTAGGAGATGGGACTTTGTGGTATTCAATTGGTAGTTACAGTCTTGTCTCGTCGCTGCAACTCCCGTACGGACTCCGGAGAGGCGAAGGTCGAAGAGCTGTGCGTCCTCTGAACCACAACCCAGCCGCACTGCTTCTTGACACAACGCCCACTTAACCCGGAAGCCAGCCGCACCAATGTCTTGGAGGAAACACCGTAAACACCTGGCGACCGCGTCAGCATATCGCCAATAAAATCATAAATGTATCCCTAATGTATACTTAATTTACATTTTTTTGCTGTAATTATTATCCACATTTGATACGTTTATTTCATTTTATTGACTGGTGTCTCTAAAGTAGGCATGGCCCATTTATATATAGGCAACAGCCGCTGTGCTAATATATACACAAAGGTGGTGAATGTCAACAAACATGGTTTGTGCTATCTGGGATCCGGGATCAAGACCATATTGAATTTGAATGGTGAAGGTAAGAGTTCAGAGGTCAGATTACAGTGAGTCCCAAAGAACCCGGATTTGCATTGACAGAACAAACATCTGAAGATATTTAACCTTTACTTAACTAGGCAAGTCAGTTAAGAACAAATTCTTATTTACAATGACGGCATTATATATATAAGAGACAAAACACATCACGACAAGAGACAACACTACATGGAGACTTAAGACATTGCATGGCAGCAAACACATAATGGTAGCAACACAACATGGTAGCAGAACAAAACAGGTTATAAACATTGGACACCGACAACGGGTAAGAAGGTAGAGACAATACATCACGCAAAACAGCCACAACTGTCAGTAAGTGTCCATGATTGAATCTGTGAATGAAGAGATTGAAATAAAACTGTCCAGTTTGAGTGTTGGTTGCAGCTCGAGCTGCTTTACACCATATATATAAAGCCGATTCTGTTCCATATCCATGGTGGGTACTCTCATGTTGCATTTTTTCAGGTGCAATAAGAGTTTTATATTCTAGATGTGTGTGTAACAAAGAGACAGAAACAGCCTACTGTACCAATAACCTTTATTACATATTTTCATAATTATTTTACAGAATCACAAGATTTGTGAATCCATCTGGATACAGAAGTTAGTAGTTGGCTAAAACAGTACACTCCCTTGCATAGGCATACATCCTGCAGGCTACATAGGTTTAATTATAAATGTACAAACCATGATGATGATGGATAAAATGTATGTGCAATATACATTTACAACAAAAAAAAAACTGTCTTGGGCATCTTTCCCTCCGTTGAATTATTCAAAAGGAAATGTCTATGCTGTAATCATAATCTATTCATAACCTTCATCGAAACAGAATTACAGCTGGATTAAATTAAACCACCCAAAAATCCATAATAAGCATTTAATAAACAAAGTCGTTTCTTGCTAAAGAGTTAATTCTAAACTATGTGACAGACAGCTGTCATAAGAAAATAAACGAGTTACCAAACTAAAAATACAATTTCCAGTTCTCCATTTATCACCTAACAGTATATTAAACGTGATATATTTTACAGGATGATTTTCGCCCCTCTAACAAAAGAAATTAGTTGTGCAATGTAAGAATACATTTTATATTATAGTTATGTTCTAAAACATAGACCAGAGCAACATAGCCGTGAACTGCAAAATAAATGCACTTTTTAGAGCATAAAGGTTGCATTTCACTCTGCCATAAATGGGATGATGAAGTAGAGGAAGAATCAGAGTAAGGTGCATCTGTGACAGTTGTCTTTGTTGTTGCTGATGACAATCATGAAGGCTCAGATGATGCAGTCCATGATGTGAATCTGCAGGCTATCCAGGTCTGGTAGGATCTCGTTACACTTGGGGCAGACGTGCTCCGGTATATTCCCCTGCCAGTCCCTGGCATCACCACCTATCAGACACACAGTGGTATGGTAACGATATTCCCTTATATACATTCGTGGCCAAAAGTTGAGAATGACACAAATATTAATTTTCACAAAGTCTGCTGCCTCAGTTTGTATGATGGCAATTTGCATCTACTGTTATGAAGAGTGGTCAGATGAATTGCAATTAATTGCAAAGTCCCTCGTTGCCATGCAAATGAACTGAATCCCCCAAACACATTTCCACTGCATTTCAGCCCTGCTACAAAAGGACCAGCTGACATGTCAGTGATTATCTTGAGTGTTGACGAGGACAATGCTGGAGATCACTCTGTCATGCTGATTGAGTTTGAATAACAGACTGGAAGCTTCCAAAGGAGGGTGGTGCTTGGAATCATTGTTCTTCCTCTGTCAACCATGGTTACCTGCAAGGGAACACGTGCCATCATCATTGCTTTGCACAAAAAGGGCTTCACTGGCAAGGATATTGCTGCCTGTAAGATTGCACCTAAATCAACCATTTATCGGATCATCAAGAACTTCAAGGAGAGCGGTTAAATTGTTGTGAAGGCTTCAGGGCGCCCAAGAAAGTCCAGCCAGCACCAGAACTGTCTCCTAAAATGGATTAATCTGCGGAATCGGGCACCACCAGAACAGAGCTTGCTCAGGAATGGCAGCAAGCAGGTGTGAGTGCAGATGCACTCACAGTGAGGCGAAGACTGAGGAAGTTCTGGTGTCAAGTAGGGCAGCAAATAAACCACTTTTCTCCAGGAAAAACATCAGGGACAGACTGATATTCTGCAAAATGTACAGGGATTGGACTGCTGAGGACTGGGGTAAAGTCATTTTCTCTGACAAATCCCCTTTCCGATTGTTGGGGCACCCGGAAGAAATCTTGTCCGTAGAAGACAAGGTGAGCTCTACCATCAGTCCTGTGTCATGCCAACAGTAAAGCATCCTGAGACCATTCATGTGTGGGGTAGCTTCTCAGCCAAGGGAGTGGGCTCACTCACAATGTTGCCTAAGAACATAGCCATGAATAAAGAATGGTACCAACACATCCTTCGAGAGCAACTTCTCCCAACCATCCAGGAACAGTTTGGTGACGAACAATGGCTTTTCCAGCATGATTCTAGCATGATTCCAGCATGATTGGTCCTTCTGTAGCTCAGTTGGTAGAGCATGGCGCTTGTAACGCCAGGGTAGTGGGTTCGATCCCCGGGACCACCCATACGTAGAATGTATGCACACATGACTAAGTCGCTTTGGATAAAAGCGTCCGCTAAATGGCATATTTCATTTTTTGTCATAAGTTAAAAGTGATAACTAAATGGCTCGGGTAACAAAACATCAATATTTTGGGTCCATGGCCCCAGACCTTAATCCTATTGAGAACTTGTGGTCAATCCTCAACAGGCGTGTGGACAAACAAAAACCCACAAATTGTGACAAAGTCCAAACATTAATAATGCAAGAATGGGCTGCCATCAGTCAGGATGTGGCCCAGAAGTTAATTGACATCATGCCAGGGCAGATTGCAGAGGTCTTGAAAAAGAAGGGTCAACACTGCAAATATTGACTCTTTGCATCAACTTCCTGTAATTGTCAATAAAACCTTTGACACTTATGAAATGCTTGTAATTATACTTCAGTATTCCATAGTCACATCTGACAAAAATATCTAAAGACACCGAAGCAGCAAACTTTGTGTCATTCTCAAAACTTTTGGCCACAACTGTACACACACAGCATAAATGATGTAATTATCATTGTTGTAAATAATTTGATGGGGTGAAGAGGAGCAGAGTGTTTTCGTGGTAAAATAAATACGAGAACATTTAATTGGCAGAAAACAATATGATGTGCCCTGGCTTGAGCCCTGTTCTCTCAGCAAGGTGAATGACTTAAAGCATTGTACTGTCCTGTACCTCTGGCTCCCTGTATGTTGCCTCCACGTGGCATGTGTCTTCTCTGCATATCACTCAGAGATTGCCTACAGAAACCAGTCGTAGTCAGGCGGTGGATCCAAAATGGCAGTGAACGTCACCTAACATGACCAATCTGTGGTCATATCATCAATATGTAATCTGATGCGCACCTGCCAAGTGAGTCAATCTCGTCCTGTAGCTGAGTGTTCTGTTTCTTGACAAACTCCAGCTGAGCAAACAGACATTCCTTCTCCTCGTGAATCTTCTCCCGAGCTGCTCGCTCCGCGTAGAAGTCAGAGGAGTACACCTCCGCCTGGGAAAAAAAAAAAAAAAAAAAAAAACACACGCACAGTAAAACACATTATTAAAAATGAAACATAATCACAGAAAAACATTTGTCTAAACGTGTCAATGATTACAGGGTGTGGCTGTATTGTTGTACAGATTAATGTGAATGCCATCAGAATGTAGTGTTCATGTTCAATGTTCTTTAAATTGTTGTAGAAGTATGGAAGCGCCAACCAATAAGCCCCTGGGGAATAAAATACATTGTTTAAACCATAAAGAGGGATAATTTATGAAGAATGTCCGTTTTGCAACATTTCTCAGAAACAAAACTTGGAATGATGCCAGCACTACAAACATCAAATACCAAAGTACATGGCCCAAGAACACTGCTTGGGTGTGGCTCTATAAATTGATCATTACCCTTGCTTGTGTTAAAAGACCACACGTTTCAGAGAAGCCATGAATTGACCCAATTTCTATATTCTGCTTCTTGCTGGTGTCTTGGTCAACGGGCAAGGTATGCTGTTGTTTTAAGTTGTAGGCTGAAGGAAGTGTTCATTTCTTTGTGTAAGAGGTTGGTTATCAGGAAAACATTTATAATTGGCTTACAGCCGAAATACATGAAGAGTGAGTAACCAAAAGGTCTAGGAGATGCAGATGCAGACTTCCATTACCATATGATTATGCCTTTTGCCTAATTTACATAATAACACTATTCAGTTATTGTGCCCTTGCTTGTGTGTTGCAGGCCTCCGATGGGAAAACCAATTTGACCAGCCCTTATATTTTAACTGCCCTTCTAGACAATCCATCTCTTACATAAAAAAGGTGAGAAAAGGCACTAAATTAGCCTACTGTCAATATTCAACCAAAGTGGCCTTTCTTTTTGCATCAGCACTTTCACTGACTGATTCCCAAAGTGAAACGTGTTCTCTAATCATTTAAGTCATTAGTGCTGTTCTACTTTTCATCAATTATGAACAAAATGATCTCATTATACTGCATAGACCAGTAAGTGCCAGTGTTGTGTTCAAGACCACCTAAAGCGAGACCGATTCAAGACCGGAGGGTGGGCGAGAGAGAGTCAAGACCGGAAAAATGTGAGTCCAATTCAAGACCATGGTTGTAATTGTGTCAAATCACCACCACAAGAGTTCAAAATGTCCAGTACATCTGTGTTCATATTTCAGAACAACATATAGATTCTTTAGACATATAGAAAAGTTTTTAAAAAATGTATGCTGAGAGAAAATAGAACAGCTCTATAAATATTACTAACCCAAACATTGGCCTTTAAGCCTTTAGACAAGGGCTAAGGATTTATAAAATAACATGATAATTATTCTTTTCAATTTTTCTAATTTAAATCTCTTCAATTTTTGTTGGAAAGGTTTAATACTAAATAGAAAAGATCCAATCTAGATTTTTCTTTGCTGGTCTCTAAGGGAGATCTAGCGAGCCAAGTCATCCATTCCTATGCCATCAGAAGCTAGATACCTGCATATACCCTGCACTACACCACTGGCCCTTTGTGTTTTATAAAAAGTCCACCACCCTCCTACATGAGTGTACTAGTATTACAGATGCTGTCCTTTCAGAATCACCAACCTGTCACACACTGAAGACCTATAGGTTCACCACTGTCACACACTGAAGACCTATAGGTTCACCACTGTACTTACCTGTCACACACTGAAGACCTATAGGTTCACCACTGTCACACACTGAAGACCTATAGGTTCACCACTGTCACACACTGAAGACCTATAGGTTCACCACTGTACTAACCTGTCACACACTGAAGACCTATAGGTTCACCACTGTACTAACCTGTCACACACTGAAGACCTATAGGTTCACCACTGTACTAACCTGTCACACTGATGACCTATAGGTTCACCACTGTACTAACCTGTTACACTGAAGACCTATAGGTTCACCACTGTCACACACTGAAGACCTATAGGTTCACCACTGTACTAACCTGTCACATACTGAAGACCTATAGGTTCACTACTGTGCTAACCTGTCACATACTGAAGACCTATAGGTTCACTACTGTGCTAACCTGTCACATACTGAAGACCTATAGGTTCACTACTGTACTAACCTGTCACATACTGAAGACCTATAGGTTCACTACTGTGCTAACCTGTCACACACTGAAGGCCTATAGGTTCACTACTGTACTAACCTGTCACATACTGAAGACCTATAGGTTCACCACTGTCACACAATGAAGACCTATTGGTTCACCACTGTACTAACCTGTCACACACTGAATACCTATAGGTTCACTACTGTACTAACCTGTCACACACTGAAGACCTATAGGTTCACCACTGTCACACACTGAAGACCTATAGGTTCACCACTGTCACACACTGAAGACCTATAGGTTCACCACTGTCACACACTGAAGACCTATAGGTTCACCACTGTACTAACCTGTCACACACTGAAGACCTATAGGTTCACCACTGTACTAACCTGTCACACACTGAAGACCTATAGGTTCACTACTGTACTAACCTGTCACACACTGAAGACCTATAGGTTCACTACTGTACTAACCTGTCACACACTGAAGGCCTATAGGTTCACCACTGTACTAACCTGTCACACACTGAAGACCTATAGGTTCACCACTGTCACACACTGAAGACCTATAGGTTCACCACTGTACTAACCTGTTACACACTGAAGACCTATAGGTTCACCACTGTCACACACTGAAGACCTATAGGTTCACTACTGTACTAACCTGTCACACACTGAAGACCTATAGGTTCACTACTGTACTAACCTGACACACTGAAGACCTATAGGTTCACCACTGTCACACACTGAAGACCTATAGGTTCACCACTGTACTAACCTGTCACACACTGAAGACCTATAGGTTCACCACTGTCACACACTGAAGACCTATAGGTTCACTACTGTACTAACCTGTCACACACTGAAGACCTATAGGTTCACCACTGTCACACACTGAAGACCTATAGGTTCACTACTGTCACACACTGAAGACCTATAGGTTCACCACTGTCACACACTGAAGACCTATAGGTTCACCACTGTCAACACACTGAAGACCTATAGGTTCACCACTGTACTAACCTGTCACTGAAGACCTATAGGTTCACCACTGTCACCTGTCACACTGAAGACCTATAGGTTCACCACTGTACTAACCTGTCACACACTGAAGACCTATAGGTTCACCACTGTCACACACTGAAGACCTATAGGTTCACCACTGTACTAACCTGTTACACACTGAAGACCTATAGGTTCACCACTGTACTAACCTGTTACACACTGAAGACCTATAGGTTCACCACTGTACTAACCTGTTACACACTGAAGACCTATAGGTTCACTACTGTACTAACCTGTCACACTGAAGACCTATAGGTTCACCACTGTCACACACAGAAGGCCTATAGGTTCACCACTGTACTAACCTGTTACACTGAAGACCTATAGGTTCACCACTGTCACACACTGAAGGCCTATAGGTTCACCACTGTACTAACCTGTCATACTGAAGACCTATAGGTTCACTACTGTACTAACCTGTCATACTGAAGACCTATAGGTTCACTACTGTACTAACCTGTCACACACTGAAGACCTATAAGTTCAGCACTGTACTAACCTGTCACACACTGAAGGCCTATAGGTTCACCACTGTCACACACTGAAGACCTATAGGTTCACCACTGTACTAACCTGTCATACTGAAGACCTATAGGTTCACTACTGTACTAACCTGTCACACACTGAAGGCCTATAGGTTCACCACTGTACTAACCTGTCACACACTGAAGACCTATAGGTTCACTACTGTACTAACCTGTCACATACTGAAGACCTATAGGTTCACCACTGTCACACAATGAAGACCTATTGGTTCACCACTGTACTAACCTTTCACACACTGAATACCTATAGGTTCACTACTGTACTAACCTGTCACAAACTGAAGACCTATAGGTTCACTACTGTACTAACCTGTCACACACTGAAGACCTATTGGTTCACCACTGTACTAACCTTTCACACACTGAATACCTATAGGTTCACTACTGTACTAACCTGTCACAAACTGAAGACCTATAGGTTCACCACTGTACTAACCTGTCACACTGAAGACCTATAGGTTCACTACTGTCACACACTGAAGACCTATAGGTTCACCACTGTCACCCACACTGAAGACCACATTCACCATGGAACAGTAGTGGTTCAGACTGTAGCTGAAGACCTATTTCACCAGTTCCTCACTGAAGACATACACATCACAGACAAACTGAAGACCTTGGTTCACTCACTGTACAACCTGTCACACACTGAAGACCTATAGCAGCAGCGCACTATTCAACCTCAGGAGGCTGAAGACCTATAGGTTCACTTGTCACCTGTCAAAAGCACTCACAAACTGTCTAAGATGCACAATGAAGACCTATCCTGTCACACACTGGGACTGTTCACCGCCTGGTACGGTTCACTGCTGTCAACCTGTAAGGCCTCTCCAGAGGGTAGTGAGGACTGCACAACTGAAGACCTATCACCACTGGGGCAAACTACCTGCCCTCCAGGACACCTACACCACCCTATAGGTTCACCACTGTTACAGGAAGGCCACTAAAGATCATCAAGGACATCAACCACTGTCAACCACTGCCTGTTCACCCTGCTATCATCCAGAAGGCCTATAGGTTCACTACTGTACAGGTGTCATCAAAGACTGGGACCACTGAGAGACTGAAAAACAGCTTCTATCTCAAGGCCTATCACCACTGACTGTTAAATAGCCACCACTAACATTGAGTGGCTGCTGCCAACACACTGTCATTGACACTGAAGACCCACCACTGTCAACTCCAGGTTCCATTTAATAATGAAGACCTGATGGGAAATGATGTAAATATATCACTAGCCACTTTAAACAATGCTACCTTATATGAAGACCTATTACCCTACATTATTCATCTCACTATACATAACCTGTATATACTGTACTCACAACATCACCACTGCATCCTGTATGAAGACCTAACACATGTATCACTGAAGACCCAGGTTCAAGACCTAGCCACTTTAACTATGCCACTTTGTTTCACTTTGTCTAACCTGTCACATACTGAAGACCATATGTTCATATACTGTAAGACCTATAGGTTCGATGTCACCATCTACCTGTATGCTGCTCTGTACCATCACTCATTCATAGACCTATGTTCATGTTCACTGTATCCCCTGTACACTGTGTAAAGACCTAGTTTTCACCATTGTTAGTTGAAGACCTATTTGTTGGTTATCACTGCATTGTCAACTAGAAGCACAAGCATTTCACTACTGCTACACTGTCACGAAGACCTAACATCTGTACTAACCATGAAGACCTATGTGACAAATAAAATTTGATTTGATTTTATTTGAAGATTATGGTTTTGACCTATAGGTTCACTACTGTCACACACTGAAGACCTATAGGTTCACCACTGTCACACACTGAAGTCCTATAGGTTCACCACTGTCACACACTGAAGACCTATAGGTTCACCACTGTACTAACCTGTCATACTGAAGACCTATAGGTTCACCACTGTCACACACTGAAGACCTATAGGTTCACCACTGTACTAACCTGTCACACACTGAAGACCTATAGGTTCACCACTGTCACACACTGAAGACCTATAGGTTCACCACTGTACTAACCTGTTACACACTGAAGACCTATAGGTTCACCACTGTACTAACCTGTCACACACTGAAGACCTATAGGTTCACCACTGTCACACACTGAAGACCTATAGGTTCACTACTGTACTAACCTGTCACACACTGAAGACCTATAGGTTCACCACTGTACTAACCTGTTACACACTGAAGACCTATAGGTTCGCCACTGTACTAACCTGTCACACACTGAAGCCCTATAGGTTCTCCACTGTCACACACAGAAGGCCTATAGGTTCACTACTGTACTAACCTGTCACACACTGAAGACCTATAGGTTCACCACTGTACTAACCTGTTACACACTGAAGACCTATAGGTTCACCACTGTACTAACCTGTTACACACTGAAGACCTATAGGTTCACCACTGTACTAACCTGTTACACACTGAAGACCTATAGGTTCACCACTGTACTAACCTGTTACACTGAAGACCTATAGGTTCACCACTGTCACACACAGAAGGCCTATAGGTTCACCACTGTACTAACCTGTTACACTGAAGACCTATAGGTTCACCACTGTCACACACAGAAGGCCTATAGGTTCACCACTGTACTAACCTGTTACACTGAAGACCTATAGGTTCACCACTGTACTAACCTGTCATACTGAAGACCTATAGGTTCACCACTGTACTAACCTGTCATACTGAAGACCTATAGGTTCACTACTGTACTAACCTGTCACACACTGAAGACCTATAGGTTCACCACTGTACTAACCTGTCACACACTGAAGACCTATAGGTTCACCACTGTACTAACCTGTTACACTGAAGACCTATAGGTTCTCCACTGTCACACACTGAAGACCTATAGGTTCTCCACTGTCACACACTGAAGACCTATAGGTTCACTACTGTACTAACCTGTCACACACTGAAGACCTATAGGTTCACCACTGTCACACACTGAAGACCTATAGGTTCACTACTGTACTAACCTGTCACACACTGAAGACCTATAGGTTCACCACTGTCACACACTGAAGACCTATAGGTTCACCACTGTACTAACCTGTCACACACTGAAGACCTATAGGTTCACCACTGTCACACACTGAAGACCTATAGGTTCACCACTGTACTAACCTGTCACACACTGAAGACCTATAGGTTCACCACTGTCACACACTGAAGACCTATAGGTTCACCACTGTACTAACCTGTCACACACTGAAGACCTATAGGTTCACCACTGTACTAACCTGTTACACACTGAAGACCTATAGGTTCACCACTGTACTAACCTGTTCACCACTGTCACACACAGAAGGCCTATAGAAGACCTGTTACACTAGGTTCACCACTGTACTAACCGGTTACACTGAAGACCTATAGGTTCACCACTGTCACACACTGAAGGCCTATAGGTTCACCACTGTACTAACCTGTCATACTGAAGACCTATAGGTTCACTACTGTACTAACCTGTCATACTGAAGACCTATAGGTTCACTACTGTACTAACCTGTCACACACTGAAGACCTATAGGTTCAGCACTGTACTAACCTGTCACACACTGAAGGCCTATAGGTTCACCACTGTCACACACTGAAGACCTATAGGTTCACCACCTGTCACACTAACCTGTCACCACTGAAACCTGACCTAAGACTAGGTTCACTACTGTACTAACCTGTCACACACTGAAGGCCTATAGGTTCACCACTGTCACACACTGAAGACCTATAGGTTCACCACTGTACTAACCTGTCATACTGAAGACCTATAGGTTCACCACTGTACTAACCTGTCACACACTGAAGACCTATAGGTTCACCACTGTACTAACCTGTCACACACTGAAGGCCTATAGGTTCACCACTGTCACACACTGAAGACCTATAGGTTCACCACTGTACTAACCTGTCATACTGAAGACCTATAGGTTCACTACTGTACTAACCTGTCACACACTGAAGGCCTATAGGTTCACCACTGCAGAAACATGTCTATAATAGATATAAAAAGACTGTCTTAATGTTTCCAGAAAGGAATGTATATACACTGCTCAAAAAAATAAAACACTAAAACAACATCCTAGATCTGAATGAAATATTCTTATCAAATACTTTTTTCTTTACATAGTTGAATGTGCTGACAACAACATCACAAAAAATGATCAATGGAAATCAAATGTATCAACCCATGGAGATCTGGATTTGGAGTGATACTCAAAATTAAATCCAACTTTGATGTATGTCCTTAAAACAAGTCAAAATGAGGCTCAGTATTGTGTGTGGCCTCCACGTGCCTGTATGACCTCCCTACAACGCCTGGGCATGCTCCTGATGAGGTGGCGGATGGTCTCCTGAGGGATCTCCTCCCAGACCTGGACTAAAGCATCCACCAACTCCTGGACAGTCTGGTGCAACGGAGCGAGACATGATGTCCCAGATGTGCTCAATTGGATTCAGGTCTGGGGAACGGGCAGGCCAGTCCATAGCATCAATGCCTTCCTCTTGCAGGAACTGCTGACACACTCCAGCCACATGAGGTCTAGCATTGTCTTGCATTAGGAGGAACCCAGGGCCAACCGCACCAGCATATGGTCTCACAAGGGGTCTGAGGATCTCATCTCGGTACCTACTGACAGTCAGGCTACCTCTGGCGAGCACATGGAGGGCTGTGCGGCCCCCCAAAGAAATGCCACCCCACACCATGACTGACCCACCGCCAAACCGGTCATGTTGCAGGCAGCAGAACGTTCTCCACGGCGTCTCCAGACTCAGTCACGTCTGTCACGTGCTCAGTGTGTACCTGCTTTCAACTGTGAAGAGCACAGGGTGCCAGTGGCGAATTTGACAATCTTGGTGTTCTCTGGAAAAGCACAACCCCCACCTGTGGACGTCGGGCCCTCATACCACCCTTTAATAGATCCATGACAATGCACACATCTAATTTCAGTCAGCATAACAATGCCTATGAAGACCGTTTGTGGGGCTTTGAGTGCAAAGACACGTTTGTCTATGAGACCGAGTGCCACTGGTCTCCCTACATAAATGACTTCGACCAGGAGTTCACCTTTGAATTTCCCAAAAACTATGTCCTCACCGGGATGAACAGCTATCATTTCAACCGCCATGAGGATAGAAGGTGAGAAGACCTCACCGTTTACCAGATCCTATGTTCAAATAGTAGTTTATTTTTTTCAAATACTTTGAGAGGTTGATTTAGCCTGCTTGGAGTGCC